>NW_024386908.1:2143404-2459724 GCF_900408965.1 Simochromis diagramma
GAAATAAACGAAAAATGAACAGTTGCACGTGGCAACAGGAACTTGCACAACACTGGAAGCAATCCAGCACAAATCCTGACCAAGACTATATTCTATAATAGGATATCTGCAAATTTAAATCAGGAAGTGTTTATTGGTTTTAATCCACCGATTCGTAGAACTCTGATTGCACCGCGTACGGTTGCAACCATTACATTTGACAGTCGTCCCATTTCCCAAAGAGAAGCACAGCTGAAATAAAATGGGTTGCCGTCACTTCTCCTATCAGTCTTTGTCACATTGTTCATGTCTCACTTGGCATACTGGTTTCCTCCCAGAATAGAAGTGAACAGAATGGGTGAAGGTTTAAAGAGAGCAGCATCAGCTCCTAAAAGCCTTGTGCTAAGAGACGCCTGGCTCTCCCCCCTCATTGCCCCACTCCAGAGGTTTGACAGAAGCATGAGCACATTTTAAGAAGTCTGGATTTCCGGATGGGCAGCTTCATTCGTCTCTGTGTGAGAGGGAGACAGAGATATCGTCTACCTACCCCGCAGCCAGAAGAAAAACCCGGGGGGGGGGGGGGGTTGCAAATCAAGACACTTTACATGCAAATTACTTCATGCTTTCAGGAGCACTTTGTAGTAAAATGAAAGAAAATAGCAGAATTAAAAAATACATTTCAAATCTGGACTGCTTGATGATTTTGTGCACTGTTTACGGTTCCAAGTTTTGTGCTTCTAGCCGGTGAGACAAAGCCAGTGGTAAGACTGCAAGTTGGAACGGTGCAGTCTCACGTTCTCGACCTCCTGTGGGACCCACCCCCAGCTTCACCAGAGCACACACATCTTTAGATATTAAAAGATTATGCCGGTCAGAGGTTACAAAGGAACCACAAGTAACTGAGACATGAACCACAATCTGAGCG
This sequence comes from Simochromis diagramma, assembly GCF_900408965.1. NCBI lineage: Eukaryota > Metazoa > Chordata > Actinopteri > Cichliformes > Cichlidae > Simochromis > Simochromis diagramma. The sequence continues at coordinate 2,144,309 of NW_024386908.1, forward strand.
AGGATATATCTCATATTAGGTTCCCTCCGCGTCCCTTTATCTCAGTCCTGTGGGAGAACATGTTTGTAAGCGTCAGTCAGGGTTCAGCAAGTCTATTTTCGTGGTGTGTTTTTGTTTTAGCAGCTCACACAGGCTGCGCACACAGCTTCTTTGCAGCGCTCACTGCTTTGCTGCAGTTTCCAGCGAACAGCAACAGAGAGAGACAGAAAATTAAAGTTTGGATTGTGTGGGCGTGATTCATTAAAGAATTTTGAGGCTTGAAAATCAGAGTTAGATCGTCCCAAAATGTAAGGAAATATAGAGAGGAGTGTTGAGACTTTTGTTTTTCACAGACTTTTGTTCTAAATTTGGCAATTTGGAAGTCTGAGTGAAATTTGTTTGCTTATTTGAGTTCTTATTTCGTTTTAAAGAAACTGTTCACTATTTGAATCCCTGAGGACAGAATGTGTTAGAGTCTGGCGAGGTTGGCCAACAGGCAGTAGGATTGAGATAAGAGCAATAGATTTTTATTGGGCACGAACAAAAATACAACTTGTTCCTGCTTTGTTTTCTATCCTTTACCTTTATCCAACAGCCTAACCCTCAGCAAATGTTCCCAAGGGCAACTACTGTATATTGACTTGTTGGAACAGGTTTAAGGTCCTGCAGTCTAAGCAACAGCAAAGTTAGCAAATGGCTAGTGTGGCAGAAAGGGCCTGAAGCACACAGTGTTTCAGACACATGAATGACTTTATTTACAATATATTTCCTGCCTCATTCCCAACAGCACACAGCTCTCCCGTCAGGTCCCAGCATCCTACTGAAGTAGGAAAGACATGACCAGGTGATGGTGAACAGCTGTGTGGGGGAGCCTTCCCTCGCACCACAACTTGAACCCATTGCTACACTACTCCCCCCACAACTGAGTCAAACCACAACTCGCCAGATGCCCCCATTGCCCGACTTAGGCTGGGTAGCCATCCAGCGTGATCAGAATAGAGAGTAAACGGGAGGCCCGATAGCAAAGAGACTGTACTCTACCTGGCCTCCCAGTCCGACAGCTTTCTGCTGATTTATACAACTGGGCTGTCGACCTCCCTTACCTGCTGGGACAAAACTTCTCCCAGCCCTCTGGTCCATCTATCACTCTGCAGAATAAAGTTGAGGAGTTAGGAGTATGAAGCGAGGTTTCCCCACAAAGAACCTCCTTTACCTGCACAAACGCCGCCTGGCACTCCTCCGTACACTGGACCAGATCTGGGTCACCCTTTTAGGTAAGATCATTCAATGGGCTGATCAGGGCCAACTGGCACAAACCAGTAGTAGTAAACAGCAAGCCCCAAGAACCAGGCCAACCAGGTCTTGGAAATGGGAAGGATGGGATGGGTTCCTTCTGCTCCCAGGAATAATGCAGAAACCAGGAGCATCCACCCTTCACCATGCAGAAAGGCTCAGTGAAGTCACCAGAATTTCTTCTCAAATTCAAATTTTATTTGTCACACACACACACACACACACACACAACCATACACAGTATGACATGGGGCTGAAATGCTTGTAGCTGTACAATGCCCGACCATTAAATGACAGAAAAAAAGTTTTACAAAATTTACAAATTAACTTAGGAATTTACAGTAAAGAATGTGCAAATAGCAGAAGAGATTATAAAGATTATAAAGAAATTATAGGAATTATAGGATCATAGGAAATGTGTGGTGGTGCGTGTCGTGATGTGATATGTGTGAGAGTCCAGTCTTATAGTGACGTGTGTGGGAGAGTCCAGTCCTACACCTGGTTCAGGGCCCGAATAGCCTGGGGGAAGAAGCTCCTCCTCAGTCTCTCTGCTTTGGCCTTAAGGGAGCGGAAGCGCTTCCCAGACCTCAACAGTGAGAAGAGTCCATTGTTGGGATGGGAGAGGTCCATCATAATCTTCCTAGCTTTGGACTTGCACCGCTTGGTGTAGATGGACAGCAGGTCAGGGAGCTCTGATTGAATGATGCGTTCGGCCGAGCGCACCACCCTTTGCAGATCTCGTCTGTCCTGCTTGGTGCTGTTCCCAAACCAGGTGCAGATGTTTGCCGTCAGGACGCTCTCGACGGTGCAGGAGTAGAAGTTCTTGAGCACCTTCAGTGCCAGATGGAAGTCTCTAAGTCTTCTGAGGAAGAAGAGACGCTGACGGGCTTTCTTAACCAGGGAGTTGATGTGGCAGGACCATGACAGGTCCTGAGTGATGTGGACACCCAGGTATCGGAAACTGTCCACTCTCTCCACTGGCGTGCCACTGATGATGAGGGGCTTGTAATTCCTCGCCTGCTTTGTAGTGAAGTCCACGATCAGCTCCTTAGTCTTCCTGATGTTTAGGAGGAGGTTATTCTCCTGGCACCAGGTCTCCAGGTTCCTAATCTCCTCCAGGTAGGCCGTCTCGATGTTGTCGGAGATCAGGCCCACAACAGCAGTGTCGTCAGCAAACTTGACAATGGAGGTGGTGTCGGATGTGGCTACACAGTCATAAGTGTACAGTGAGTACAGCAGGGGGCTTAAAACACAGCCCTGAGGCACTCCAGTGCTGAGTGAGATGGAGACTTGTTTTCCCACCCTCATTGTTGGGGTCTGTCTGTGAGGAAGTTGAGGATCCACTGACACAGTGATGAGCTGAGTCCTAGATCCGTCAACTTGGTGAAAAGCTTAGAGGGAATTATTGTGTTGAATGCTGAACTGTAGTCCACGAACAGCATCCTAACATAATTCCCTCTGCCAGTATCCAGGTGACTCAGGGATGTGTGGAGCAGGTGAGATATGGCATCGTCTGTGGAACGATTAGTCCGGTAAGCAAACTGAAGTGAGTTGATGGTGGCAGGAAGTGAAGAAGTGATGTGATCTCTCATCAGTCTTTCAAAACACTTCATCACAATTGAAGTCAGTGCTACTGGACGGTAGTCATTGTGGCAAGCGGGCTGTTGTTTCTTTGGAACAGGAACAATAATGGACTGTTTGAAGCACGTGGGAACCACAGCTTGGGCCAGGGAGAGGTTGAAGATCTCCGTGAACACCGGTGCTAGCTGGTCAGCGCAGGCTCTCAGGACCCGGCCAGGGATTGTATCTGGTCCTGCTGCCTTCCTGGTGTTCACCCTCCTTCTTCCTACTCCTTTTCACGCACGGTTGCAGTGTTATATCAAGGGAAAGCATGGTTTGTGTGTATGAAAGGATCAAACTGTTGAAACTGTTAAACCAAGTGTGAAATAAATGAAATGAGGACCATCTCACACAGATTCAACCAATAGGTCGGGAGACCCAAAAATACCAGACATTAACCATATTCATATAACAATGTATAAAAAAAACAAACATTTCTCTCAAATAGTCTTACTTTACGGAGGCCACCAGTTACTTAGCCTCAAGTAGCCTAAGTAACAATTATTGCTTTAACTTTACAGTTGAGGAAACATGCAGCTTGTTGTTGAACCGAGGACACATCAACAGCAAAAATGCAAACAGGAGTTAGAATTTTCAGGGATCCATGCTTTCAGACTAATAACTATATTAGGATGAATAAACAACACAAGAAAACCTATCAAATATACTAACTGGAATGGATCCATTAAAGTATAATTGGACATGTGGAATCTTGCAGAGTCATGCACTGCTCTGATTATCTGCTGCTGTGCAAATGAGTTTTTGGCACAGAAAACAGCATTTGCATTTTTAATTTGCTACAGATTCATCAATCCACGGTGCCCAGAGACATAACTGTGGTTAAGAGTCTTCACTCTGGAGGAACACAGAAGCCTTGGGCCATGCAGTTCAATTCGCAAGAGATGCTGCTGCACGAAATGAGTGGCTTTAAACAAGAAAATAAAAAAGTATTCAATTTGCTGATGCTTTATATGTCGGCGAATACTTCTGCTTTATAATGAAAGGAGGTGAACAGACTTAGTCTGATAAAACAGACCAAAATAAATAATTAAATGCAAAACTGAATGAAAAGAAATATCCGAGAAATGGCAGCTGCACTGACTTGCAGAGGAAATAACCGACTGTAATAAGGCCAAACAAAAGACTGACATTGTGTAAATACCCGAAACTTCATAAAGGAGAGCAAACCTTGATTTGTCAAAGTTTACTTCTGAAGATATTTTCCAATTTGTGGCAGCACAGTTGCCAAAAATCTGCAGTACAAACCATGATTCAGAAATATCATCAGTGATTAAAAAAAAACCCCTCCTCATACTAAAATTACACAATATGCAAATCAAAGAACTAATCTCAAGTTTATTTAATTAAAATGTGGGCCATCTGTGATTAAAACAGTCCAACAGACGAGTCGGAGTCAGTAGTTTTAGAGTCTTCCCTGGTTCATAACTGATCAGTGTCAAACTAAATGAAACACAGAGCAAAAACTTTTCTGGTTGTTCACTAAAGTAAATAAACAGCAGCTGTGATTGCACCCTCGCTGCGGCGATGGGTAAGGGCTCCGAGTGTGGCTCATCCTGCTCTGTGCAGTTCACATGGCAACAAGACCCTCCAACCTCGAGAGGTCGGCCACGTGGGGATTTCTGGGAAGCTGGGCTGTCAGATCCGGCAGCCACTCAGGCGTAGTGTATGAAGTAGCAGGGGCGAAGAGAAACACGCACACACCCACACAGGCACACACGTGCTCGTTTAAATTCCCTAAAATCCATCAGCTTTACTCTCCTCCCAGCATCACTGTTACACCACCCTGTGCTTCGCTGCAGAGCTCGCTGCCTCCTCCTCATCTTCCTTCACCCAGGTTAAACTGATACTCTCAGGGGGCCGGATGGGTGGCCAGGGCCCAAACTGGCAGGAGGGAGCCGCGTTTCAACCGAATGCAATTAGTCTCTATCAAAATTTCCCCTTTTAGCTGTGATTAAAAACGAGCTGGACCAAGAAGAGAGGAAGAGTATTCCAGCAGCAGGATTCCGGGTGAGCAGAGTACTGTGATGGGGGATAATTTGTCTCGCTAACGAGGATGTAATATTGATCAGAATGCAGACTGAGATCATGCAGGCCCTCAGTAACAGGCCTTAGTATTGATGTCAAATAGTCAACCAAGTCAGAAGACTCGAATAGCATCTGATTTAGAAGAGATTTTGTTTAAGTATTACGGAGCCAAAGGTCACCACTGACAAAAAATGTGATTTTATTGAAGCAATATTAATGACTGATTGTAAATAAGCAACTATTAAGTAAATCTATAAAGGATGTGACTTATGAACAGATTTGGTAATGGCATTGCAATCACATCGTAAAGTCTTCTCTATATACATCCGTTGATGTGGAATTATGGAGTATTATTTATTATCCAAATGATCCCAAACACACCAACAAGTCCACCTTTAGAAAAACAAGATGAAGACTTCAGAGTGGCCAAGACAAAGTCCTGACCTGAACCCAACTGAGATGCTGTAGCATGACCTTAAAAATGCTTGAAAACTCTGCCATGGCTGAATTCCAACAATTATGCAAAGATGAGTGGGACAAAATTATTCCACATCGCTGCGTAAATGACTCATTGCTAGTTATTGCAAATGCTTTGTTTTTAGCTGCCAACGTTGGAACAACCAGTTATTTTTCCACATAGGGCGATGAAGGTTTGGAGGGTTTTTTTCCCCCTTAATAACAAACACTTTCATTTAGAAACTGCAGTTTGTGTTTGCTTGTGTTATCTTTGTCTAATATTTACATTTGTTTGATGATCTGAAACAGATCTGAGTGTGACAAAGACACAATAAAGTATCAAATAAGGGAAAGAGCAAACACTTTTACACCAGTGTGTGTGTGTGTGTGTGTTTTGTATGGTGTTACTAGTCGCAATGGTAAATGGAAAGGTTATTCTAAGAAATTCTAATCATTTTGCTGTCCACTCATATTTTTTCACCTGGCCTTATTAAAAATGTTAGCATCTCTAAAACTAAATTCAATAATTATAGTAATAAAAGCTTTTTTACGGCAACAGCCAAACTGAGAATCTAATGAATGCAAAGTCAATTACAATTCAGTTTTCAATTAATTTAATTTGTTTTAGTATCGCACTTTTTTCTTTTTTAAATAGAGCCCTTTTCTAATCCCATTTTAGCAGGTGAATCACAGAAGGCAAGAATTTAATAACCAGCAGAATAAAGTATGTTCAGAGTGTGCCTGTGGGCTTAAACTGATGAGCTTTCAAAACATATCAGCATATTAGGAAGTTATGGTGTGAGATGGGAAACAAAACTATTTGAACCCAATTTAGGCTTCAAAGAAATAAAAGGTGCTGCTGTATGAAGCAGATAGTCCAATCAAAAATCCAATCTAAACAAGATGGAAAAAACAGACTCAAGAAAAAAAGGACTTGACAGGTGAAGGATCACCGGCCAACTGATAAAGACAGAAAGAAAGAGAGAGGACCAAATTCAGCAGTGCAGGGCAGTCAGCGACAAAGGCAAGTGCACAAGATGAGGACACGAGGCACACATTAACACAAAGGGTAAAAAGAATAATTTAATGAAACAGGAAATAAATATCCCAAAGTCTTAACAAGGAGACATTCACAACTTTGTGAAACTGTGGCTGTAGCTCAGCAGTTTGTGTCTCAGCCTAAATACGCAAAGAATTTTGAGATTTGGAGAAATCTGTCCACACAAGAGACAAAATTAAAAGCCAATATTTAATGGCCATGATCTTCAGTCTCTGAGGAAGCACTGGATTAAATATAGACAGCATTCACTTCATGGGCTCACTTAAAAAACAAGTGCACAGAAAGTATTATTTTATCATTTTTTACAATGTACATTTTAAGTTTTGTAGGAAGTGGACTCAAACACTAAATATGGAAGCAAAAACAAAATCCAGTCTAGACAAGGGTTACACAAAGACAATCAGCTGGGAAAGAGACAAAGGACAAGCCCCCCCCACACACACACTCACACACAAAACCCAGCCTCTCCAAAATTGCTTTTGCTATCATTTGTGTCATCACTCAGCCCACCAAAGCCTAACTGAGATGTTAAAATAAAACAGGAAGTGGTGAATACAGCAAAGGTAAACTAAGGGTGCAGCACACACTATAACGAAATGAACTCAATATGAAAGTTTTCTATGAATATGTATTTAATACTCGCCTCGGTCACTGCGCCCCAGGGCAGCTGTGGCTACAATGTAGCTGCCATCACCAGTGTGTGAATGTGTGTGTGACTGGATGTAGTGTAAAGCGCTTTGGGGTCCATAGGGACTAAGTAAAGCGCTATACAAGTACAGTCTATTTACCATTTAATTTAAGGGGGATTCTGTTGTTACACTAGATTATTTACAAAAATCATATAGAGACTACAGATATTTTAACAATCACACAATCTCTGAATCTTGAAGTTTTATGCAACTTACAATTCAAGGCTTTAGAAAAATGTAATATTACTTTATTAAAAAAAATCTTTCATTTTTTCCCCTCAACCGTTAGTTAGCTTGTGTTGGGTGTGGCATCAAGGTTAGCTTGACACAATTATAACTCATTAAACTCATTAAATTCCACATGTTAAATATAGCAAAACTGGCCAATTAGCAAATGTACTGCTGTGTCAGTTAACCAGCTAGCTAGATAGCATGTGAAGTTTTGGTAAGCTAAATAAAAGAACGGCAAAATGATTGTAAGTATCCAATTGTTTAAATTAGCCATTTTAAAAAAAACAAACTGTTATTTGTAGCGATCAAACCACTTGGCTGAGTATATTTGTTAACTGATAAAGAATTTGCTTCTTCAGGAGAGTCAACAACGGACAGAAGGAGAATTTTGTGAATTTTGACAACAGTGTTTTCATGAAATTAAAACAAAACGTGTTATAATGAAAAATATAGCTTTGAATAAAACTTTACCTAATAACATGTTGTAAGACCAGTGAAACAACATTTCAGAAAATCATGTTGAGTTCAATCAAGTCCAACAGTATTTGGAAAATATCGCTACATTATAACCTCTCACCTACTTGTGCTCTACTTTATTGCTTTCGCTATCATTTTTGGCACATGTTATTTTGTGCTTATTTCCTAGTAGTCCTTTTCTTCATGCTGAATACTATCACTCTTGCCGCTGCAGCAGCCCAGTCCCCCCACAGGGATCAATACATTTTTATAGGATCTCATGTTGTGTTTGGATATTTGATTCAAAACCAAACACAGAGCAGAACCAGAGAGTAGAAGCTGGGGTTTCCATCACTTTGAATTCAGCAGCCTCTCCTGTGATAAAGACCGTTGATCCTTCTGAGCCGAACCTTCCCCGTCAACTCACACCGAAGTTGTGCCATCAGTGCTTGGCTTTGATCACTTCGTCGGCAGATATATGCCTCGCTTGCAAAAGGCAAATGTGGGAAGGCTGAGAGACAGAAGGATTCGAAACCAGCATTTTCAGCAATTAGTAGAGTGTTCTGCATCATTAGCCTGGGTGAGTCTTAATAAAAGGGGATGTTATGAGTGGGCCAGGAGAGGTTATTTAAATGCAAAAGAGCACTCCACCTCATAAATCTGAGTTTGGAATAAATGTTTGATTCATAATCTTCTAGTAATGACTTTTCCATCGAAATAGGTGTCCTCGTCAGATTTCATCGAAATCGTGTTCACATAACGCTGCAAGGTCTTTAAGAAGAGTGACTTTAGACTTTAAGTAATTTTTTAGAACCTGTCAAATGTAGATGGATATTCTGGTAATTTCAGCTTTTTCTCTGTGTTTTAACCTTCTGACCAATGTCCAACTCCTAGAGACGGGGCGTCCGTCTAAATATTGATAGTACCTATATCAATCCTTGAACTGGTATCAGATTAATAGTAGCACGATAGCATCGATACTTTGTTTCCATCCTCTGTACGCGAGTTCAGTATGTGGCTTACACTCAAAATAATGATGCTTCACTTTTTATAAACATGAAGCAATAATTTTAAAATACAACTGAAATATATAATATATAAGTTTCATTTAGGTAGTCTTAAGTCAGTGTTGCCCAGGCTCAGCCATATTTATGTTTTTAGCCACGAAACATCCATCTCACGCTGTACACTGGTCATAGTTCTTTAAAAATAAATCACCCTCATGTGCACCAAGTTATCTCGAGTCATTCTTGACCCAGGACTTCTATCTTTGGCACGGAGAAATGTGATTTTATGGCTTAATCTGCCTCACTTACAGCAAGTTTCACTTAAATTGACATTAGACTGACGAGGCCATACTACCATATATGATGAGGTTTAAATATCCCCAGACCATGCAGGCTGTGCTTTCCCGGAGTCACACTGTACCATTAACCCCCCTGAAGAATTTTAAAATGAGATGCTACACCTTTGTGGTTTCACAAGCACACGACCAGGAACACATGTGCACATTTCCCATCAGTTCTTCTTTTGCATCTTTCTACAGCTGGGATTCAAGCATCTGGGCTGCCAGCCTGCTAAGTCACCACAGCTACATAGTCACAATTAACACAGCGGAAATTCTCACATCGTCACGTCAGAGAACGTCAGTGTTACCCAGCTGAGGACGCCTGCTGATGGAGTGCCTCTAATTACAAAGGAACCTTCCCTCACATGATGCACAAGATATGATGATCAATACCAAGATGAAAGATAAGCGAACACCTCTGCCATACTGAAAAATCTAATGAAAGAATGGTAGCTTCTAAGACTGGAAAGTCCTAAATTATGTATGTCACATATAGTCCTGCAAACTCCATAATCCCCATTTTTAGATGGAACTGTAGAGGTGTTCATTTGCAGTAAAAAAAAGGAAAAAATAAAGGAAGATTTATAGCTACTGTTACCGTGACAATAGTGTTATAACATTTTACGAGGATTTGCAGGTGCTGTAAACCCCAGCAAAGTTTGGTGGTGCAGAAAGACAGCGCGCTGAAATGTACCACCGCTGACTGATTTGAATTGATGCAGAAAGCTAAAATGACATCCCACAGTGATGTTTTCGGAGCTTTAAAACAGCGCACAATTTTCAGTGCAGGCGGTATAAAGTTACTGATGTCATTAGCTCCCACATTCATATTCTGAATGCCTCACAGCCGGGCAATTACAGCGAAGCTTGACAAGAAGAAAGAGGAGAGGAGAAACACTAACTGCTGCTCATGGATTTATTTGCCAAAAAAAAATAATAATAATAATATATATATATATATATATATATATATATATATATATATATATTTTTTTTTTTTTTTTTTTTTCAAAGTGAAAATAAATAAATAAAAACCACCCATCTGATCTCTATCTACTCCGCAGTATGAGGCTCTGTCTGAAGCGCCAGCCTGGTGCGGCTCTATCCAGTGCAGGTGATATGGAGATCAAATGGCCTGCCAGCCAGCCAAGGCGACCTGTGGCAGCCAGCGCCACCCCCAGCCGCCTCTTGAAAGGAGACACAATCCCGATAAATGTATTCCTGTCAACATTGCTGCGATGCCTTTTTAATACAGCCCCCAGAGGATTCAGGGGAAGAACAGCCTGAGTCAAACTCCATTTCTCTGGGCTATAAGAGAGATGTGACAAGAGCCACATACAGGTCAGGGACAGTCAGTGACTGTATGGCAGCACTGTGGAGAACGGATAAAGGCTGTTAGAGCTTTTTGTTTTTCTGTGTGTGTGTGTGTGTTCTTTTTTAACCCCGGCTGTGTAAACCCAAACCGAGGCGAACTGAGACGAGCTGCAGAATTCATCGGTTATTACAGCTTTTGAAAACAAGAATAAACTGGGCCAGCAGGGTGCATGAATGTGGAAAGAGCAATTTAGGGTGCAACCACACTTGGATCACAGTTGGGTAAATTCAGCGTGAGCAGGAGTAACTTTGTTGCATTCTGACGTGGTGTGCAAATGTCACACGCATATCGGCAATCCAGGTTCAGCCCAGGGACTCATTGCAAGCGCAGCAGCGTGACAGCTGTGCTGACCTTTCAGCTGGTTAAAGATTCAAACTATTTTATTTTGCTCACTGCAGTTCTAATGGAGTAACCGCGTCTTCCTCCTACTGTTTTATAGAGTTCTCTCCTGCGGCTGCTTTGGAAAACCATACATTCACAGCTGATATGCACCACAGGCCGCAATTCAAAGTGTCGACCGTCGTTGACTCACATTTAAAAAACATACAGTCTTGGTACACGGCTATGTGGTGATGTGGAAAATAGGGGAAAACTATGACACAAACAGAATATACACTTATAAAACACACCATAACTGCTTAAACATGATGCAAACAACAAGCTGAAGAATGCCAGTGATTCAAGAAAATGAGAAGGCACATGATTTACTCTAAAAATGTAGCAACAACAGCTTTATTCTTACATTTGACTTGTGCAGTCGTATAATAACTAATGTTATCGCCAGTCCTTGGCACAAAATTCGATATACACAATGCATCTGGATTATAGGCCACATTAAATGTGAACTAAGCTAAAGGTTAAAGATTTAATTTATTTTCACAAAATAAATTGGGTAGAATTCCACATTTGAACCTTAAATTGTGTTATTTGCACGTTTTTTGCCGTTAATTTGAAGTCAGTCGTTGTGTTGGTTTTGGACCGTACAGTTTGTTGCCACAGTGTTGACGTCATGACGGACCACAAGCTTGCGTACTCCTAATGCTGGTCCCAAGCCTTTATAAATGGGGAGGGTTGAGTCATGAAGGGCATTTACCATAAAATTCTTGCCAAATTTAACAAGAGGATCATTAATAAAATTTTCATCTCAGAACAAACATGGCCCGGGTAAACGATGACCACCACCGATGCTACAGGTTGCAAGTGGAAGCTGTGTTGCTTATTGGGTGAAAACAGAGGAAGGAGAGAGGGAGATGGCATGTTGGAAAGCAGTGAGCGAGAAGGAAAGATACATGTTCAGAGTTAGGAATAGTGGATATTTGGACGTACTGAAGGAGGACATGCAGACAGTTGGTGTTACACAAGAGGATGAAAAAGAGATGCGGCTCAGGAGTGGAACAAGAAGAATTATGAACCCTTGGTGGGTTGGCTTCCGTTTTCTAGCCAGAAGTTACCACACTGGAAGCAGGAGGTGGAGGGCAACGGTAAGCTAATGCCACAAAGCTTTATTAATAAACTACATCTATGAACTGACCAAAAATAAAGCCCAGCTCAGTGACTCAAAGTGAGGCATAGTAGATGTCAATCAGCTGCCATGGTTATAGCGGACAAGCCCCAAATCCAGTGTCAAGCCTTCCTGTCATGTTCGGGTCAAATCTGGCTGATTTACAACTTAAAGCACTCATAAATATTGTGTTTTACATCTGATTGCCTCAAGGCCTTATGATATCCCCCACACTATGCACCTGAACATATGAAAGTGATGATCACCTCTGTCATTGAATTTTGAGAGTTTTAATCAACCTTGTTACATCTGTGGTGTTCCTGCCCCCCACTGAATGAAAAACCCCCTGAATGGCCCACAGAACGACCACTGAACTGATCTGGTGGTGAAAAATGTTTGTTGTGCTAATTTAGGAGCTGGGGGGGGGTGTTCGTTTCTTAAATTTCTTTCTTTTTCTTGCACCAGGCTGCTTTTGGTTGTTATAAAGTTTGATATTTTAAACATAGGAGCTGTTGATTGAGCCATATGTGGAGAGAACCTCAAGTAGCCACAAGAGGAGCTTCCATGTTGGCTCCATCTTTCAGCCTGTGACAAACTAGGCTTGAACTTACCACTTGTCCTTTAAACATATTTACAATTTATCACATGTTATTTCACAATTGGCCATAATGCTTTAGTTTAGACATTGCTGGTGTAACTTTGCTCTACATACTATCCTGGGTTTGTTTGTGGTCGCATCCTGTTACAGTTTACATCCATGCATATGCTTTTAAAGAAAACACTACTGAACCATGAGGTGATTTGAGTTAACAGGTAAATTTCTGCTAAATTATATTAACTTATGTTGCTTTGGTCATTCTTACCTTTGGTTGTCACTTTGTTCAAGTCCTATATCCAAAACAGGTGTGTGGGAGGGGCCGACCCAGCACTTCCTGTTTATATAGGGTCATGAGGTCATTGACGGCATCACTGGGTACAACCAAAGAAGGGTTTTTCCTTTTGTATAGCATATTTTATTTTCTTTAAAGTATCCTTTTGAGTTGTACTGTACTTTTCAAACCATTTAACTGTAACGAGTCTGTCAGTTGGATGAATAATCGTATTCCTGTCTCTTTGTTTACATCGCAGTTTTTGGGCTAACCTATTTCTTAATTGTAGAGACTAATGAGGTTCAGGTGTGTGTAAAACTTTTTAAAACGTGAGTTTTTGACAACCAGGGTTGTTTTAAGAAATATAGTAATAAAGTACACTTAGAAGAAATGTGACCAGTCGGCTGATGCTGTCGACTTATCACTTTCTTTACCACTTGCTCTACACTCCCTCAAACAGCCCAAAAGTTTACTGCTTGATGTGAACTTAAATAAAACCACAAGAGCTTCTTATAACAATAAAACTGTCAGGTGCATTAAACTTCGGGTAAAAAAGTAGCCTGTGGGGATTTTCTACTTTTTAGCAGTATTTTTGAGCTTTATTCATTCTTACTTATTATCTTATCTCAGCTGGAGTAATATATAACCACTGAAATGTGTACTTTATGGAATTAGTCAATTCCATTTATTATACTCACCATTTCACTGGTAGTAGCATAGTCTTGATCACAGCTTAAGTATAGCAATATTTTTCTCTATGCTTAAAAAAGATGAAAAAAGATATCCTGTTGCGTGGTGTTCAAAGTTCACCACGACCCCTCTTTATAGAGATAAAAAATGAAATCAATGTTTGGTCCTTTGCTACCACAGTCCACACCTTTTGATGCTCTCTGATACTTTTAGAACGTTAATTGTTTTAATTGAAAAACACCTCCATCGTTCAACAGCCCCTCTGAAGGTCCTTCACTTAGTGGCCGATAATCAAACGTTCTCAGTGTCGTGCCCTGATATTACAGTAGCGCAGCTTTCATGATGAGCCGCGCATCGATTTTACGTCCGGGAGGAAACAATAAGGAATTGATTAGAAAAGCCTCTTGGACCTTTTTTAAGTTCAGCTAATCGCGCAGGCTGCGTAACGGGGTCACGAGCTGGTTTGCAGGCTCTGGCTGGTTGCTGCATGTGAAGCATTTGTGAGGTTAGGTAACAGTGCAGATACTGACAGGGCAAAAGGCCATTCTTAACTTTTGGGGCAAGTACAGGTCAGATGCTCTCTCAGTTTCTCCTCTTCTCTGTCCCGGTCTGACTATGTTACACAACCTCAACATTTATCGACATCTGAAAGGTTATGTTTGAGAGCTGAATATTGAGCCTTCCAAACGGAGAAAAAAAGCAAGACAACGATGGAGGGAGAAACGTTGCACTTATGCTCAGTTCAGCCGCTCAGAAAATATACAGTAGTCAATGTGTGTATCAAAGTGTTAGCTAGACCTAAATGCTCTAATAATAATAATAATAAGTTTATTTGTATAACTCTTTTCAAAAAAAGAGTTACAGAGTGTTTCACAGTTTGAATAAAAGCCACAAATTACAGAAAACGATACATTTTCCAAACCTGCAGACATAAATAGACACAAAAATGTGGTTTTAAAATAATTTGATTCAGGTGACCCCATAGGTTGAGGAAGGCTGCTCCAAAGTTTAGGCACCACAAAAGCACAGTGGCCCCTGGTTTGAAAGTCAGTTAGGAGGATCTGCTGAGAAGATCAGAAAAGTCCGTCACAGTTATGAGGTCTCAGAAGCTCCGATATACAAGCAGAGGGCCTGTCACTGGTCAGACATGACACCAAGCTGCTTAGCAGATGATTTGATTGATGCTTTACTGTGGAGAGAGATGTGTCTCAAAAGTGTTACAAATGCGTATAGCCAAACCTAAATAAACACTGATTAAGCACAATTTTTTTTAAGTCCAGCTTCATGAATAGGATATTTTTCAAAAACTGTTTGGTGCATAAAAATGTATAAAAATACAGGAGCGAAAAAAAAATGTAACTTTAGCTTCCTGCTTGAAAATGAAATGCCCAAAATAAATGGAGTATTTCTCGCAATTACAAACTCTGTGTGTACAGTCTTGGTATCAAAATAAAGCTAACACTTGTCAGATTTCATCAGAGGTGTAAGCAGCACTGCAGATGTTACTATGTCAAAGTTACTGTGACTCAAACATAGAAAAATTTGTTTTTTTTGTTTCCCTCGCCTAATTTTTAAAAGTATTTTATAGCATCGAACAGCTTTGGTTCACATTTAACTCCAGAAAAATCACATAACTGCTCTTTTAACTGTTTGGTGGCTGTAAAAATGGTTTATATGAAATTTTAGCTGAGATTCAGAGGTTTCTGTGGATACTACCCATGTCAGGATTTATATTTCTGACCCGTGTTATAACCGATTAAACGCGATGTCCTCCCATCTTTCGGTGCGTGGGTGTTTAAGAGGTTAAGGGACGGGGGAGTCATCTAGGGGAACCTGTTAGGGATGAGGGGAAGGACAAGAGAAAAGCAATCCTTAGAGAAACTGTCAGAACAAAACACTCAAACCTTAGTTTTACTAGACTTGAGATGCAGGGAAATTTAATACATGAAATTAGTAGTAGCAGAGAAGCATTCACCGAGGCAGGAGAGGCTATTAGGGTTAACAGAGACGTAGAGCTGTGAATCATCTGCATAGAACTGGTAGGCGATTCCTTGAAATCCATTCAGTACGTGAGTCTGTCTTTAAAAAGGTCTTTTTCAATTAATTATTCATTTCAGGGCGATTAAAGGTTTAGAGGCCAGGTCGTTAATTCAACAAACCATTGGTGAATTTGAGTATCAGTTTTATTTCTGTTAATTAATGAATTCATTTATTTTCTAGTCATACGCTGAGTGATTATTTTCCATTGGTATTCCTTCAATAAACACTTCTTTTCTCCCCATTGGTCACTACTGCTGTGTTGGGTCAGACCCTTATTATAGCCTGCGATGATTACACCACATCAGGCTGACGATACGTCTGAAAAGGCTTTAAAACGCTTATTAGGCAGTCAAACACACAAGCATAAATGCACTTGTGCAAACACACACACACATCTGCAGTGTCTGCCTGACCTGCTCTCTGGAGTGTTTGCTCTGTCTGAAATCAAAGTGGGCTGTTGGTGCAGCATCAGAGTCAGTAGAGATTAAAGTGGAATGCCAGGTTTGGTTCGCTGCCAGGGGGCTACTTTGGAGCAGCTAAGCAGTAGCAGTTTGTTGTTAGAGGCCTCTTCTTCATGGTGAATCACTGACAGTCTGTATCACTGGCTGCACCCAAAGATTTCTGGAAAGAACTTTGATTATTCTGTGTGGACAGCCTTCAGCAGACATATGCGGCAGCCAGAGGACCAATGGGAGTTACAAAAAGCTAAACATTTCCTTCGTGTCACTTGATAATGTCATTTTTGTGGCAAAAAGGAACCACTAACCTTGTTACTGTTTATACTCATCTATCAGGATGGTCAAAGGTCTCTTAACTCCAAAGTTAGAGCACATGGTCACACTGGAGGACAGCTAAAGTAAGAACATCGTCCTATGTCAGTTTTGCTTCTGAGATTTTCTTTTTTATTTATTCAGCTTACCAAACAAACACCCACCAGGGAAAAATAAATGTCTTTTTGTGGGGGCTTTTTAGCCCTTACTGACACAGGACAGCGGAGAGAAGATGGTAAAGCTGGGTGAGAGAGCAGAGGGAAGACATGCAGTAAATAGTCTTGGGGCAGATTTGAAATCAGGTCTCTGCAACAGCCTCGCAGCATATGAGCTGCCTGCTTAGCCCAGTGAGTTATACCGGCACCCAAAAGTCCATTTCTAATGACACTCGTAGGCCACATACCACATCAGCTGTGTAGCTGCAGCACATGGACATATGTGCAGTTCTGCCGTGGCTTTTAACCATCAGTCACACTAACAACACGCGCTCCACCCATGAAATTCAGGCTTCTGTACAAGTTGGATGACTCCATCTGTTGTTCTCTCACTCAGCAATTCATACACTAGTCTGTTAGTACAATTAACCACGCAGCAGGCCGTATTATTAGTGGAAAACACATTAGAGAAAACCAGCTCCGTGACTGGAATCAGCTGAGGCACAGCCTAGTGCACAGCTAGTGGCCACAGAGGCTTCTCACATCAGGTTCCTCGCACGTTAAAGCATTTACATTGCTTTGGATGCTGATGCAGTTTTGAGACCTTCACTGCCTGTCACTGGTTTTTGACAGTAGTCTGGAGCCAGGAAATGAATGTGACCAGTATGTAAAAGATGTCTGTTTGCACAACGAGTTTGAGGGATGCTTAGCTTGTATTGATTGTTATTTACCGTATTTTCCGGACTATGATGCACACCGGATTAGAAGGCGCACTGTCGATGAACGGGTCTGTTTTCATACATACATACACTTTTGACTATTGACATAAGACCCTGAGTCATGGACAGGTGGAACCTGCAGAGACCACAGAATTACAGTCCTCGGTCTCCTTTTTAAAAGCAGGTTTGCTGTCCTTGAAATCTTCCACAAAATTTAAAGAGAGACATTTACTGAATTCATTTGTTCCCAGCATACTGATGCTGTTGTTATATATTTTATTATAGTTCAGGTACAGTTACAGTTTCCTTATAGCATATCTGGTCACAAAACAAGATGAGAGAAACTCTTTTTTTTACTCTTCCAATTACCTGAATAGTTTTTCTATTCCTGGTGTTGCATGTTGTCAATGAGAGGGCTGCTTATGCATTCAGTCTGTGGTTGTGAGCGGAGCAGCTCCACTCACCTGCACCCCAGACTATATATTTGCAAGGCGACCCCGGTAAGAAGACAAGCTAAAGAAGCAGCTCGTTTGAGACAAAAGATGAAGTGAGAGGCTGAGCAAAGGTCCAGTTTATGAAAGAAGGTGATTATATTGAACTGTGACACATGCAAAGTTAGCATCATAGGCCCACTGATCACCACTGCTTTATTTACTACAGGCATTCTTTAATCATGGAGGTAGAATATCAGTAATTTCACATCCACTGTTTTTCTTCCAACTATCAAATTCAGGGTCAAGGGGAGCTGGAGCCTATCCTTAATAACGACAAAAACAACCATTCACATTCCCACCTGTGGCAGACAACCCACTATGACCAAGCACCTGGCAACAGCGAGAAGGAAAAACTCCTGTTGAACAGGAAGAAACCTCCAATGGAAGCAGGCTCAGGGAGGAGCAGCCATCTGCTGCGAACAGTTGGGGGTGAGAGGAGGGCGACAGGACGAAAGACACATCTGTGGGTTGTGGGAGGAAGTCGGAAACCCAGCGAGAGCACAGGGAGACACGCGAGCTCCACACGTGGATCTTCTTGCTGTGAGGCAACGATGCTAACCGCTACACCACTGTGCCACAATGTTATGAATATAATTAACAATTTGACAAAAACAGTCAGCAAACACAGCATCAGGCCATCAGCCACGATGTTTTAGAGAGAGCAAAAAACGATTCTAGCTTTAGTGTGGGCGTGTGAATGACAATATAGCTGCACATTTCCCTCAGTTGCTTTTTTATCTTTTATTGCGCTGCTTCAGATTTGACAGCCTTTTTGTTTTGTTTGTTTGTTTGTTTGTTTGTTTGAGTTCTGCAGTGTCGCTGTCTGTGAGAAATCCTTGATAGCGTACAGCAACAGGCCTGCCACAAGTTATATTTCAGATAACATAATCAGTCTCATTGGGCTCTTTAGGTTTCAAAGCAGGAATAATGACGTACAGAAATTGCTTAATTAGGCGTATGATTGAGTATAAAACTGTAAATAAATTTTTATTTCTCCCCCTTAACACCGGAAGATAATTGGTTACCATTTTGTACAAATGAGTGTTCATTTAGGTAATGAGTTCTATGTCTAGGGAAGCTTTTACATTTGTCGTCGCTGAATAAAGCCCTCTCCTACTCTCACATTCAAGGCATTTTTCTGTTTCTCTGCCTGCCCCCAACAGGTTAACGCTGTGACTATAAACTATAAACATGAACTCATTTTATTTCAAGTCAAGGCAACAAAATCGTCTTTTTATTCCACCGAAAAATCTTAAAGAAATTGGACTTATTCTCTGGAGTTCAACTATCTGAGCTGTAATCAACATCCCTTCAAACCAAACATCCCACGTCTCATTTCAACAAACGATGCGCTAACAAATAATACACAGGGTGCAAATGCATTTACATATAAATTAAAGCCTAGACCCAGCCATGGACGCAGAAATGCTGTGTTATGAGTCAATAATTTAGACTAATGACTGCAATAATAGCAGTGTTACTGTAAAACAATGTAAATGGATGTCATTTGCATCTAGCATGTGTTCCTGACATCCCTGACAGACACCAGCATTAGTCTTTTGCTTTTTGTTTTTAACAGCTCGCAGAATCACGCTCAACAGACGAGATGAGAGCTCATCTCATTTTTCGAGCTTATTATTGATCCCATATTTGAAAGTGTTATGTGGGGGGCTTGATTTTCCTTTATTTTTATCCCGTCGGTGTTAGAAATGTTAGAAATGTGGCCGAGCTGCTTCTGATGTTCACACATCCCCCAAAATAAAATTGAAATAAGCTTGATTAGCCCAGAGTCACAGCTTTAAAAGTGTTTATTGCTTATACTGGTACACTTACTATTTATAGGGACTGATGGTAATAACTTTGCATTTCTAAATCACCCAACATTTATATGCAAATAATAGGTTATAAGCTTCAGATAAAACCCAAACCCTTAAATCCATCAGATGGAGTGCTGAGTTTTTAGCTAAACCTAGCAAGCCTTTTAAACCAGTTACCAACAGCCTAATAAATGCCTGTTATCAGGCTGTTGTAATAGGTCGATTGTACTAACAGGGACTAGAAAGAGAAACTATCCTTCTCTTCATTGGCTCTTTAAATTACAAAGTGTTGAATGATCAGGCTCCATCATACCGTAGAGATGTCGCAGCATCATACCGTCCCAGTACAGCACTGCTGTCTCAGTCTGCTTGCTTGTGGTTCCTAAAATTTCCAAAAGTAGAATCGGGGGCAAAGCCTTCATCTATCAAACTCCTCTTCTGTGGAACCAGCTCCCAGTTTGGATTTGAGAGACAGTCACCATCTCTGCTCTTCAGACTTTTTGTTTAGATGAAGCTCATAGTTATTGTTTAATCAAGTAACCCTGAATCATCCCTTAATTATGCTGCTGAGGCTTCTGTGGCACTGAGCATTGTTCTTTTCATTCCTCGTGTTTATTAACTTTTGTCGTCACTCTCTCTTAATCCTATGTATTTTTCTCTCTGTGTGCTTCTTTTTTTGTCTTTTCTTCTTTTTCCTCTTCACCCTCCATACCTGGTTGTGGCCCCTCCCTGAGCCTGGTTCTGCCGAGAAGGGAGTTTTTCCTCCCCACTGTCACCGAGTGCTTTCAGATGATTGTTGGGGTTTTCTCTTTGATATTGTAAAGTATTTACTTTATAATATAAAGCGCTTTGAGGCAACTCTAGGAATTGGTTCTATATAATTCTAAATATACATATTTATTTATTTATTTATTTTTCTTTTAAGCACGCTTCATCTGTTCACTCCAGGGGAGCCGTTCCTTTTTTTTTTTTTTTTTTGGCCTTTAACTTGAGTTTTCGGTTCCCACTTGGGTTTTAAATAGCTTCTTTCAGCTGCATATAAAATTTGACAAGGTATAATTTTCTCACTGTTAAAATAATAAACTGTGCTTGTTTGCTTAAGCATTAGCTATTCCCTTGTTGTTTTTTTACGATCATCTTGATTAAATGCATGTGTCAAAGTGTAATTTTCTGCTCAGTTTAAAGCTATACTTCTGAGTTTACAGCCGAAATTTGTGATGTTTATTTTGTTTAGTTCTTTTAAAGCTTTTACAATTAATATACTTACATTAAGAATCATTCAGATTTTATTTATAAGGCCGTTACACATGCGTTCAGCAATATGGTGTGCATATAGCTGGCATCGTTACAACACAGGGAAAATAAGTGACTGATACCAGAGTGGCCAAAGTATGTTTTGTCAGCTAAACAGGAGATACATTAGTGGTGTGAAATTCACAGTCTGTGTCACTCTTTTTTCCTTTTTGCTGCTCCTCTAATGAAACTGTAAGCTGAACTCTTGGGATCGCATGCCAAGTCAATTGATTGCAATTTTACTTCCCCAGCAGGCTAGTGTAGGTTTCTCCCACTGTGGGCAGGCTTGTGCATGATTAGGTTCGCTGTGATGTGGGGAAAAAAAGAAAAAAAGCCACAGAATCTGCTGGAGTCATATCAGAGGTGGCCTGCAGATGCCACACTGCAAATCTGAATGCACCTCTACTGCATCTGCTCTGCCCTCACAGCGCTTCAGTTCCCTCCTAATCTACGAAAAGGTTAATGTGTTTTCCAAAAGCAGCTGCGCACTGCAATATTTTTCAAACTTTCTACACTGAGTTAAACCGGCTGACAGCAAATCAGATCCTGATCCCTACGAACCATATGCTGCAGCATATGTTTCGTCGGCTTCATGATAACGCCAATACATTGTGCTTTGTTTTGATGCTGTCACCTTATCAGCCAGCCTTTTATATTCCCAGCACATGAGGAGTTATCCTTGACAAGTGTTTCTCTTAACTTGTTTAGCAAATTCAGTCCTCTTACTGGACAAATAAACATCATGAACTTTGAGACGGTTTCTTTTCCAGGAATGCATTTTTCTAGTTTCAGATGTGGTCATGTGACTATCATGTGAGAAATAGTGAGATCTGTGAGGTCTGAGAAAGACACAACATCTGTAAAACACGGTGTAGGTCCTGTCATGGTTTAGGCTGCTCTTCAGCCACGGCTGCTGAAGATTTTGTCAAAATTAAAAAGTACAGCACACAAATGTACTGTAAGATTTTTCATCAACCATGCAGTGCCATCAGGAAAGCATCTGATTGTCAGCAGATTCCTCCATCAGCACGACAGTGATCTTATGCAGTATAGCATACATGGATCGGAAAATACGTTATCGAAGACTGTCAGTCAGTGGATTAGTCTCCCCAGAGTCCGGACTACATTATTGAAACCGTGTTGGGATCATCTCGACATAAAAGGGAGCCGACATCTAATGAAGCCTGGAGACTACTTAAAAAATGTCCAGGCTGTACTGAAGAACAAATGTTGTCATACCAAAAACGGACTTACTACACTTATACAAACTGTGTTTTTACCTTATATGCAGTCTTTTCATGTATGTTTACCTACCTACCTGCTCCTATTTCCCATATTCTTAGCAAAATATAAAGAAATGAAAAGAATTTGGCAGAGTATTGTAAATTTGTTGCTATTTTTTATGTTTTTATTATTAAATTGATATTGTAGGGTCTTTTTCTTACAATATAAAGCCCATTAAGTGCTTGTGCTTTGGCACTATATAAATAATATAATACAAAAAATACACAAATTGTAGTTGTTATATAGTTATTTTGAAATAAGAAGTTGCTGTTAGCTAGTATCGATTTGCTGTCTAATGTTGCCAGTTGTCAGTTGTTAGGATGCAAAAACAATATGTTTTTGTGTTGGATAGAATTTAAATCTGTAAAAGTTTTTACTTTTTTATCATTTTTCTTGAACTGCTTGAAATCGTGCATTAACACAAAGTTCAAGTGACGTCTTCGTGTGGCACAAATATATTTAAAGGCAATATCAGGACACAGATTGATGCAAATACAGACCTATCTGTATTCATATAGCCTAAAATATTTCAACATGGGCAAAAAGGTCTTTTTGACTCTGTGAAAAAGTCCTTGGTTTCTTCTATAAAGTGTGGTTATGAGGGCGGCAGATCGATCCAAATATGGATAGTATCAATACCAACGCAGGTATCAATATACTTGACAATACCCCATCAGATCAATGGGGTATTGTTGTGACCCTGCCGGGCAGGTTAGAGGTCAGAGTCCTGGTGAATACGATAGCTTGAGAACAAGAGGACGTAGGATTCTGAAAATTCATACCATAGGTGCATCTACTAGGAGGCTAAGAGGAGGCCCCAAGTATTTATTTATTACTATTTTGTCATGTCAGTCACTGCGACTAAATAACTTTCAGCCTTGATAAAGTTTAAAAGGAGGATTTCATAAATCTCACTCCCCACAGGTGTTATGAACACATTATTTAGCTGTTTACAGTTTTTTTACAGCCACTAGGACACATTTCACAATACTTAGGTCACTTTTGCAAAACTCTTCACACAATTCTCCTAACTGACCTTCAGCTTGGCAAAGCAGTTCATTTCACATTCAAAATGCACTACAACTACCAAAACACTGTATTCAGGTCTCAAATAAACTCATTCTTCCAGAACACTAGCAAAGGTTGACAGCCGACAAACACACTTTGTCACCCACAAAACAATGACCTGAAAAACACTAACAACATGTAGCATGACACAGTGTTTTCTTGTGTAAAACAAGGACACATCTCTGTTTATAATTTCAATATATGTTACTGGAATGAATCAGACATCATGCAGAATTCGTTAATATTTGTTTATGTATTTTTATTTTTTTGCACTAAGTAATCCCAAAATACAAGAATTTGTATACACACCATCCACTGATACACATGCAATAGTAATGCTAATCTACTCGGTCTTCTCCATTTCTGGCTGGGTCCATGTTTACATCACAAAAAAACCTATTCAGCAGTTGTCTCCTTTTGTAATGAAATTGAAGGAGTAACACCTGTGTAGATGTTCATCTACAATGAGAATCAGCTGTGGCTGGTTAAACTGCATTTTTAGATTTGAAATATGTTTCACTAAAATATTGCTGTTGGATTTTGCTGTCTTATTCAGTTTTGCATTATGTTATTGTTTTGACCATAAGTTTAACAGTTTTGAAAACAGTATGTAAGCACATGCAAAATGTCCTGTACGTACAAAGATTTTTGGCAGTTGTTGTGAATGAGTGAGAAAATAATTCATGAAATTTGAGAGATGTAGTCATTGAATGCATTTTGTGCCAAAACAATGATAACTGATCCTCAGTTTAGCCCACATAGACTTCTGTTGTGCTCACTGTGTGAGGAGTTTTGCAAAAGTGACCTAGCGTCTGTAAAAAACTGTAACTGTTTGGTGTACTGGGCTGTAGATATGCTCGTTTCTCCACTAACGTTGGGCAGTTAGACGCTCTTTGGGTTGACTCAGGTGGTCACGGCAAGAACTGCAATTTTTTTTTTTGTTCTTTATGGGGTATTTTTGCTAGCTTAAATTTATTTTAACATCAAAAGAAACTTCAAAAGAAACAAAGCTTGACGGAGCATTTCATCACATGATAAACCATTTTCCAACAAATTCCTTACGAGACATCCTTTAATCCACTTACTATCAACCCACTCCTCTCAGGTTGCCGTACTACCTACTGTATCAGATGGATTTCTCTTTTTTTTTTCTTTTTTTGGGGAAGAAAGATGCTACTTCAGGAAATCATTTGTTTCCTCTTTGCAATCCAGCCCTCCATGGGACCTTCACATGCCCAGCAAAGGCAATCGTTAAGAGCCTCTTTTTTCTGCTGCCATTAAGGTCTAATATATCACTTGTGCAGTCAATTGTACTTGACAGGCAGCTTCTTGAACTTGAACTGGGTCATCTGGTGACAGATAACATAGCCTGTTTGTTCAATTTCCTCCTTTGCAACAGCATCGCACTGAAGTGAGTTATTATAAATCACTGTGGATGCGTTCATCATGTATCTTGTCAGTGCTGGGGAGAGTGTCGCAGTGCTTGTGTGTGTGTGTGTGTGTGTGTGTGTGTGTGTGTGTGTGTGTGTGTGTGTGTGTGTGTGTGTTTGAAAAAGAGAGAGTGATAGCACGTGGAAAGGAGAAATGAGAGAGGACAAATAGGACAGGTAGCAACTTGAGGATGTGTTCAGTTTATGTCAGTTTGGGTTTGCACACGTTGGTGTTTATGTGAATATTTCAAGAACTCATCCCTGTGTAGCTGTAACCTGTGCATGTGAGGGGGCTCATGGCTGAATGTATATCTTTTGTTTTTTAGTGCATTCAGGCCTCTAGGTGTTCTTTTATCTGCAGCAGGTTTGGAATAGCTGGACTGGCTTTGGTGTGTGAGCTTTAATGTGACACAGAGGCAATAAAGACGTGACCTGCCCTCCCTCCCCCTTTCACCCCCACTCGAAAAGAGAGAGGTAATCGTCTGATGTGCACAGCCGGTGCAGGGGGAGGATGGCAGAGTACTTGGCAACGCTGTCCTCACTGTTCAGCTACACCACGGGGGACACTGTTCTCCAAGTAAAATCAAAGCAACAATGTGCACGACTTTAATCCAGAACTAATAATCACCGGCGTTTTCTTGTCAATAACTATGGCTCTTCTCTACGAAGGGTTGTAGCACACCACACATTTTTACTGTGGAATTTAACAGAGGTGGCAAGAATACAGACATTCATTACCTAAATAGAAGAACAGATACGTGTGTGAAAAAATATGCTGGTAAAAACCAAAGCACTGAAGTACATTTTTACTTTAGTAAAAGTGAAAAAAGTAGAAACTCGGAATAAGAAGTAAAAGTAACCTTGATGATATTTCCTTCTGTTTCTGTGCAAAGCTAACTGAACCTTGTGCTATATTAATGTAAACTGATTATTAACATACATAAATATATTCTTTTTATTTTATTTGTTTGTTAATTATTTAATTATTTTATCATTACATATATAACATCATCATAATAGTAAATATTATTATTATTACTGTTATTATTATTGGAATACAAATGTCATGTCAAATCCAGTCCATTTGAAATTACCGGCCACATCACATCCTTTGCTGCTCTTCAGTAGAACTTTATTTATTGTCATTGTCCAGTTGCCTGCACAGTGAAATTAGCTAGCAAGAACACAAAGGTGCAAGAAGGTGACAAGTTTCAAAACAACAATATAAGAAACACTACATACACAATGTGTAAGTTACAAGAAACATTGGGGGGGGGGGGGATGTATAAAAGGGCATCATAATATAATAAGTATGGGTAGAAGGGCTTTGGTCGTAAGTATATATGAAGGGAATATTTACCAATCAACTTGATTCCATCAACTTCAATGTTCCACATTGTACATTTGTTACAAAATTACATGGAAAACTTACAGGTTATCAAATTATTACATTTTGCATGTGGTTACCTGAGTTTTGAAATGTTTCAAAACGATGATGCAAAATTACAGGCTAATGGTGAACCAACATTAGGAGCATTTGTCAGGTAAGCTGTCAATTACTGCCTTGGACACAAGACAGATGCCAACTGTCCATGTGCTTCATGGTAAAACTGAAACGGTCACACTGGAGAGTTTCCTTCGAGGCCAAAGAGAAGGATGAATGATGGCATCGAGGTGGAAGTTCTGAAATGTTCTGAAAGCCACACAATACTTCGATTATTTTATGCCATGTACTGATTGTGAAGTGGGTTAAGAATAAGGAACTTTACACACAGCTGCGTTCATTGACTGGGACATGCCGATATGTTGACTATTAAATAATAATAGTATATCGTCGATTAACACTTGAAGTGAATATGTGTTCTTATTCCTCCAAGGTACCGTTCAGATTTCCATTCAGTGTGTTTACCAAACTTTGGCATCAGAGCAAAGTTGATCAAAGGTTTTTCCTTTTTTTTTAGCCTTTTTCTTTGAATTATTAACTCCACCATCACAGAAAGTGTTTTTAGAGAAACAACAAGCAATAAATGGTGCTAGATATTTTTTTTAAACCAGGAGGCCAACTAACACATCACATCAGCATTTCAAAAGAGATGGCAAACCAAGCCACAACATGATCTGTAAAAAAAACATAAACTAGGGAGACAAAAACAAACCGGCTGTTCAGGAAATCAAAGCGGCCTTCATTTTTTTTCATTAGCTTCTCAGGTTCCTGCTACAAAGCTACCTGTACATCACAGTGATTGCACCGGGCCGATGACAAACCAGACAGAAATGAGTCTTGACACTTTAAGTTGCGACTTGATCGGATTACAGCAGTTGGTACCATTAACGGATGGGCTGAGTGTCTGTCTTTCTACACTCAAGGCCTGTCCAGATTTAGTTGCCAGTGTCCATCATACAGAGACATATCGACAGGATCGCTGATGCCTCACTGAAATCTGCAGTATAAAGAATTACTCTCATCCTGTTTTTTGCGTTCAGCCTTTGGGTTTTTTTCATTTTTAACACTTTTGGTTCGCTTCAGCTGGATTTTGGCAGATTTACCACTCAGTTGTAGGTCTATAAAATGCTTAAAAATTGAATTTATGAACACTGATTACCATTAGGCTTGAATTATTAAGAAACAGTTCAAAGTAAAATAACATATTCGGCGTTCCGCGGCATTCGGACTCGCATTAAAGTAAGATAAGGTAACTTCTTTATCTTTTTATTGCTGGGTGGTTTGACAGTAGTGGGTAAGACTAAAATATGCATTTACTCTGTTACTGCCAGCTGTCCCTTCACTTCAGTGGTTCAGCTGCCCTGTGACAGTGCTGCCCCCAGTGCCCTGTTCCAGTTGTGAGGAAATCTGTTGCCTGAAGCTTGTCAAGGGCATAACTGCTCCCTGACATGCAGCTCCACAAACCTCTTTTTAACTTAGGTTGTTAAACGTGTCAGAGGTAGAAATAGTAGGAGCAGCTTCAACAAAAAGTTCTTTTTAAATGCAGTGGAAGCAAAATTAACTACGACCACGGGGAAGAAATGCCTTCCATCAGGTAAAAGTTTATTACAAACCCACAGCACTAATTATGAGGACATGAAAAAGTCACCTTATTTATCTGATTGCTATGTTGGCTCTTCACTAAAGTCCATTTGCATGCTTTAAATTGGATCCCTTAATGAAGAGAGGTTCTTTCTGTGTTTCAGCGCCCGTTAAACCATGCTGATTGATGTCTGGTTTGGCGAGCGGTGGAAGAAAACAAAAGCGAGGGAGCTAATATGGCATGAAAAATGCAGAGTGGAGACAGACAAAGCAACGCACAAAGTGAAGTTACACCAGGGGTAATGTTATTAAATGATGGGTGTGCAGATATGCCTATCTGTACCTGATGGTGTTGTTTATATATACGCTGACATTTCCAGTTATTGCACTGGTGTTGGATTGAGGATATCTGCAAAACTGAACACTTGAAACCCTGCAGCAACGTAGCATTGTGTTAGCATAAAGCTGCTGTAAATACCACAGAGGTGCTGCCACAGTGAAAAGTATCCATCCATCCATTTCTTAATAGCTTATCCATCCAGGATCAAGCCTCATAGTGGATTATGTTTTTCCTCACTTTATGTCTTATGTGTATACTGTTACAATACTGCATGGCCAAAAGCTCAGATTCTTACTGTTCTAAATGTTCAAATACACAGCTCTGTCTGCCAGCACTGAAGCCCCACCCACTTGCTGGTCAAACCTTCCATTTGCCAGTGGCAGCCAATAAGGGTAAAGTTGGCTTAAATGAAAGGCAGAGGGAGCTAAGTGTATGAACTCAAGGGCTACAGTCATACTTGTGGAACATACTGTACAGTAAATGGACAACAGCACTCAGCCACACCTCTGAATCTCCATGCAGTCTTATTTGTGCAAGAATTGATTGTTCTCACTGTATTTTAACGCAAAGTGCTGAGCTGTGGCACATCATGGGTAAAAGTCACAACCGCTGTGCCAACTCAATACCTGCAGACGTCTAAACCTCCTCTGGCATCAACATCAGCACCAAAACTGTGCACTGGGAACTTCATGGCCGAGCAGCTGCTGAAGGTGGCCCAGTACTTTTGTCCACAGAGTGTATAAGGACTATTTTTGAGCTGTGAATCACATCTCAGACACACCACAGCTCTAGCTGTCAGCACAGCAGCCCCCACCAAGCTGTTTTTCTACAGTAATAAGGATGTTTCTCAAAAACAGGGGAAAAAAGCTTTGTTTTGGTTGTATAGGACTTTACATTTATTTTCCTAAAGAAGAATTTTTGTTTCAGAATGTGGATGAAGGGTGGTATTATTGTTAACATTATTATGTAAAGATACTATAGAAGAGTTCAAGAATGGAAATATCTATGTGAAGAGCTTAATGTATTAGGATGCTGTCATTTTTTCTGGAAGTTGTTCGTGTATCATATATTTTCAAGCCGTATTATTATAACCGGCTTCAGCTTTGTGAGCAAGAGTTTCTAGTGATAAATGACAAGCAACATTAGGTGTGCCCTCAATCTCTCTGTTCTATGTTTTAATAATGTAGTAGCTAATCTGGCTTTGAACCAGGATATTCATTCAAGCTTCAGATCTTCAAATATATAAAGAATATCCTTCCTGAATACGGTTTTATCATAACCAACAGAACTGATGGCCAGACCGAGTTATTAGTCAGTGTGTGGATTCACAGTCCTTTTATTTTATCATTTTTAAACAGATGACAACAGCAGAAACACTAATTTTGAGAATTCAAAACACGACTTGAAAAACCGGTGGATGATGTTACCATGACTGCATCCATCTTTTACACTGTCAGACTCAGAATAAATGATATTCATCATTTAATTGTGATATTTATCATTATCATATTTTTCAACAGGTAGGTTTTCTCTTGCTAATTGTTAGAGCAGAAGGTGAAGAAAGTACAGAAGTAAGAAAAGGCTTCACAGGCAAGTTTTTTATATATATATATATATATATATATCCTATAATGCTGTTATTGCCTGCATCATATCGCTATCGTCTGTATTTTGTCTTAAGGACATTGAGAGTAAAGAAAAAAACTTGAACCTAATTCTCTTGTGTGTGCACGTACTTGGCCAATAAAGTCGATTCTGATTCTGAACAGGAGTCCACCAGCGTTTCTGGATTAGCATCTCTAGGAAATCACTTTGCTGATTAAACAGCTATTTGCTCAGTCCCACCTTCATTCTGCATATCACACACTGCTTAAGGCTTTTAATTCAAAAGTGATTTTTAAAAAATTGATATATATTTGAGCTCATTTAAATATATGCTCTTCTAAGTTCACAACAAGCAGTTTTTATTGAATATTTGTTCTGTTCAAACATATGTTTTAATAGAATATGATGTATTACTTGTCCCGTCTTCCCTTTACCTCCAACTGCTCACAGGTTTCCCCTTCATGAGTCTGGTTGGAGGTTTCTGTCTGTTAAAAAGGTGTTTTTCCTTCCACAATCACCAAGTGGGTGTTCATAAGAGGTCATGTGACTGTTGCGTTTTTCTGTGTTTTCTTTCTATTATTGTGGGGTCTTTATCCTACAGTATAATCTGTCTCGAGGCAAGAATTGCTGTGATTTGGTGCTATGAAAATAAGATTGAATTGAACTGAATTGAATTATTGTTTTATTGTTTATATTTTTAGTTAGAAACACAGTTTCACATGTAGCGGAGCTTTTCCATAGAGTGGTCTGGCTACTTCTACTAAAGCTTTGCTAAAGAAAAACGTCTGAATGATTCTTCCATCAGCAGTTATTGTCATTTAATAGTAAATATTTTGATGATTCCTAAAGAAGTATGCAGCAATGTGCAGGACCGAGACTATCGGCATATTTAATTGGAATTTTTTGAGATCATAACAAAAACACATGAGAATAATATAACGGTTCTGAAAGTTTAATTAAAGCATTTATTAATATTTATTTACATATGTGCACAAGACATCACTAGTTGATGTATTAAAAGAGTTCTTGGTGAAAAGCTTTTATGAAAAGCACGACAAAGAGACATTAAAACCGACTGGTTTGTGGATTAAAGTAACCCATGCATCAGACGAGACTTTAAGAAGTGCGGACGCGTGTTAACACGAATCTCGCTCAAACAACACCAGCATAATATTAGCATGAATCAACTCCTGAAGATGATTTATTGCCCAGATGCACAGCTACAGTCGTGTGTTGGAAACAAAGCACAGTTGCCCTTAAATTATTCATGAGATATAATAAGAGGACAGAGAGTTTGTCGATGAGCACGGGACTTAGTGAAAAGGGAGATGAGGAGATGGAACTCTATTACAAAGTGAGCATCTTTTAGTAAGATGGAAATTGGCAGCTAAAGAGTAAGGAAAGTATGTATCCATGCTGTCACAGAGGTAAAGCCTTTCAGAGTGGAGAAACATTTTCGGAGGAAGAGTGAGACCTCAGCTTTGGCTCGCTTTGAGGAAACAGTTTGTAGTGTAATGTTATTCGGGCCTGCGGACACGTCGAGTTCTGCCACAACAAAAGAAGACTTGTGTGAGAGGAGGAGAGAGGCGGCTTTCAAACAGCATATATTAAATGTCTTCTTTTGCTGCTTTCACCTCCTGTGTTTGCTGTCCTTTGAGTTTTTTTCACATCCCCAGGCTACGGCACTAACAAGGCTCACCGCTGTGGTCTTTGGTCACACTGTATTTACTTCACTGTCACATATTGCAAATAGACTGGAACCAACAGCAGCAGCGTCCTTACCTGAGCTTGAATCTGTTGAATCACACTTTTTTACTTGTTTCCAGTGTATGGTGCAGCACATGTGTCTAACAGTGCAGCTTAAAGACATAAATGGATGAGAAAGAAAAAAAAAAAAGCAAATAATGAAAATAATTTGCGTGAGTCTGGTGTAATCATATACATATGCTAACTGGGTGTTAGCTACTGTGTCCAACACATTCACATAGGTTGCACTCCAGATGTCTATAATCCATCTATAATAGTCTATGGCTCTGCTGGAGATTTTTATCAGAAAATCTATTTGTTTGTGAAAAAGGGCTTCTTCCTGTTCCTTCCTTTCACAATAAAATTCCTTGAAGTTGAACACACGAAAGGCACAAACCCAACCTCAGGTGGTCACAAGCTTGTGTACTCCTGCTGATGGTCCCAAGCCTGGATAAATGGAAAGGCTGAGCCAGGGTGGGTATTCAGTGCTAAAATCTGTGCCATCCATTAGGAAGTGAAGGAGCAGCTGAAATATATTTGGTATTGAAACTGTCTTATTTCTTCATACAAAATTAACGGTTATGTACTGCTGTGGAAGGAAGAAAGTGGAAATGCAGACACTCATGCACGGAAATAAACTGAGAACGGCAGCTTTATTGTTGCTGGAGGAACATCCTTCATTGCATAAGATTTCAGAAAAACAAACCAAATCACTGGGAAACCAGAAACACAAAGAGACTCACAGTACACAAGGAGGTAAGACGCAATAATGGACAGAGGAAAACAAAAGGCTTAAATACACGAGGGGATGGGAAACAGGAGGGAAACACAGGCGGGACTAATTAGACATAAAGAGACAAGCAAAACTAGATAAGCTGCACATAGGACAAAGACTATCAAAATAAAACAGGAAACACAGGACAGGTGCGGACAATGCAGACTTCACAAGGGGACATGACTGACAGGGAGATGACTAAACTTGATGAAAGATGAAATAAACTTCTTTGGTAAAGGATATGAAACTGATCTCGTCATCTAACAAACAAAACCCCAAAAATGTGTTGGTTACAAAAAGATTACCTTTACATTACTGTTCATAAAATTGTGACATACAGGAGGGTGTAATATTAGTTTTATAATACTGTAAAAATCATAGTAAACATATTTTTATCACTGTGCATGTCTAAAGATATTTACCAATTAACAACAAATTAAATGTGGTTTTAAATTTAAGCTTTATTTTATTCATTTGTGCATTTGAGAACAACTCCAATATCATGTTACGTAATGTTCAGTCCCAGCAAGAAAAGGATTTCTTTGAGAAAATGCAGAGAACAACCTGGATTTGGGGGCAGAAGGTTAGTGGCTGGGCCAGTTATTGTTAGTTGCTGTAAGTTAGTACAATTAGTACATGTCAGTAGTAGCTATTTTTGTAATGCTAGGATATCTATAAATATATATAGTAATTACCATTATAATTGTTTTTGTTTCTGTTATGTAATTGTTTCTTTAATGCACAAGCTCTTTAAGCAAAATTATATTTTTAATGTCAAAAATTCTATTTTTTTTGATTAAGGTGCCAAATGAAAAATAATTTACTTGGATTCCTAAAAAGTGTTTTAGTGGTTGAAATTTATCCTCTATTCATTTTTTAAGAGAGCATATTGCCAAGATTGTGCCAGATCAACTTTCTAAAACAGGGGTCCCCAATCCCAGTGCACGAGGGCCGGTGTCCCTGCAGGTTTTAGATGTGTCTTTGATCCATCACAGCTGATTTAAATGGAAAAATTACCTCCTCAACATGTCTTGAAGTTCTCCAGAGGCCTGGTAATGAACTAATCATGTGATTCAGGTGTGTTGACCCAGGGTGAGATCTAAAACCTGCAGGGACACCGGCCCTCGTGGACTGGGATTGGAGACCCCTGTTCTAAAATATTAGAGCTGTCTTGTTTTTATGACAGGTGGTCTTTATTAAACACTTTATGGTATTCGGAATCCAAATAATGGTGGATTGTGTGATGTATTTGTCAGTATTTTACCCTTTGAATGAGCTCTTACACTGCCTTCACGTTTAACAGACTGTGGGTGAAGTTTTCCCACCAGCACCAAACGCTCCACAGCTGGCCTCTCTGAGCCAAGTAGAGTGTGAACCAGTCTGTAGGGAGGCCATGTCAGATCCATGAAGGCAGAAAGGTTCAAGCAAAGATTGGTGCTCCTCTCAGAGTGTAAACTTGAGAGAAGAAAGTCATTGATGCCATCTGACCTCGCGAAGAAGCACCGCGGCGACTCTGCCATTAGAACCTGCTGTAGGCTGTGGAAGATGGAAAGTGCTGTGAGGTAATTTGGAGAGCACAGTGAAAGTGATTTATTTTTACACACTATTGTTCTCTATATAACGAGCAGAGAGGTGTTCATTACAGAGAAATGGCTTCTACTTTTGCCAATTAGGGCTATATGATTAGCAAAGAGATGCACTTAAACTGCAAATTCAATTCTTGTTGAGACGGGAAGTGTATTGATGGTGCTCCTCGCGAGTACGAGTCCCGTGCCAACATTTGTCCTTGAAGTCGTTTTTTTCCCCACAGACTGAGCTTACCTTAAGCTTTAGCTTTGATGTTATTCCTCCTCTCAGGACTACTTGCTGGACACCAGCCCAGTAATTATGCTCGTGATTTAGATGCAGTAACTACTTTCAGTGCTGCTGCAAGAAGTAATGCTCACTCTATGCAAAGAGACAAGAAAGAGCATTTTTATAAGATGAAAAAACACGAGGTGTGTTTAAATTAACAATCACAGAATCTCTCTGGCAAAGACTCCACTCTGATTTTGAACTTTTAGCTGTATTTTCTTAAGTTTAGCAGCTCTTCTTATTGAAAAAGAAGCCTTCATTCATACTGCACAAAATTAATTAAGTTGTAGGTAAACAATTAAATGACAGAAAGTTCCTGTTTTTCTAATAAATAAGTGAACAGTGAGTTTAGAGAAGAAAAGGACAATTTCTTTGAATTAACAAAACCTTTATATTTTGTAATTACGGGACAGTTTGGTCAATGAACTAACAAAGCTTTTTCTGTACGTTTACACATTTATCATGTAGTTTCAATGATCTTGAATTTTTGGACAAAAATGTTTAATTTTTGTCAAAAAATGCAAGATCAACTTGAAAATTGGAAATGTTCTGTGATTGGCTGGTTTCCTTTTGTCATCATATCTTAAAGCACAAATGTACTGAAGCACATTAGTCACACTTACTCACTGCTTCAGAGTCACTTTGTACATTGAAAATATTTTTTAGCAAGAAGTGACCACATTTGAATGCTAGCCTGCGTGGTGGGGGGGACCATGGATCAAGGTGTTTATTGGTCCTCCTTCCAGTCTTGATGTCCAATAAAAACCACGTGGTCTTTATTGGACATCAAGACTCAAGTACAGACAAAATCTGAACAGCAATAGCAGTTTTGAGTTCTCTGTGTAGCTCAAAGGGACAGCAGGGCTGAACTTCTTCACTTGAGTGAAGAGAGTTGCCTTGGCCATGGCCGGGAGACGGATCCACTAGGAGAGACGAGAGCGGGTTTAGTGAAACTAAGCTGGTCAAATTGTGTCCACAGTTAGAATATGAGCTGACTGAGAGACTTCCTCGGAGAGTGGTCCTTAGTGGAGGAGAGTGGCTGGTCCACTGGTTTTTGGACTAGATGGATTCCAGGAGGGCAGGCAGGCTGGTGGGTAGGTTTACCAGAAGAGAGGAATCAGAGTCATAGAAGGAGGTAAATTTGAGTAATTCAAGAGGAAGACACCGAAAATAGGGGGAGTCAGAAACAGGAGACTGATGACTCTGATGGGAAACAGCTGATCTGAACGGTAAAGCGGGAACCCAAACTCAAACCAACCGACCAACCAACCAGCATGGACCATAACAACAGCTCACTACCAGTGATGGCCAATTGAAGAACTGCAACTTTTTCCATCTCATGCATCCATCATGCATCTCTGAGTCTGTGATTTAAGTTACAAAGCAATCGTTTTATAATATCACAAAATCTTTTCAACTAAAGAAAATTTGCACATGGAACTGTGTGTTGTCAGTGTCATCTTTTTGTGTTTGTTAATAATCTTCAGATACAGTCTGATAAGCTTCTCTCATCTTTCTGAAAGTTTCTTCCTCTTCGCCAGTTAAATCTGCTTACTTCACCCTCGTAGCATCTTCACGCTCCAGCAGGTGTGAAATACTAAATTGGTTGTTGAATCTGCAAAAGGGTGAAATTTGAAATTAACCTATTACTAGTTGATGAAAGTTAAAAACAAGAATAAAAAGATTTCTGGCCTTTTATTAAATACTTGCTGCAACTGATTGAAGTCAAAAGGATTTTTTAAAATAAACAACTACAGCTGCTTTACTCAGGAATGAAAATAAAACAGGCGTGTGATAAATCACAAGCATACAGTGCTGCTTCACTTCATGAAACTAGAAAGAGCCTGTGTGTGTGCGTGTGTGTTCATCCGCAGTCTGACCAGGTGCCCAGACAGGTGACCTTTTTACCTCACGTCATGGCATGAAAGATACACCCTGCTGCTGCATGAATTCTGGGTAACCTTGCCCCCGTGGACAGGATATGCCCGAGTATAGCAGCCCACAGAGCTATAGGTCAGAACGAGGCCTGCTCCTCAGAAAGAAAATCACAACTCTGTGATTAAAGTGTATCATCATCTCCTGCTCAAACCTCTGTTTGCATACCATCAGTATAAAAGAACATTTTGAATTCATGCAAAAAGCGTCCGGTCAGGAAACCCCACGATGATGCGAAGTGACGTTAAGTGAAGCCGGATGGGTTTTAGCAAGCTGAGAGGTGCAGAGGAGCGATGGGGAAAGGGCAGGAGACGTGCTGGCACCTGAGCCTGAAGTGAACTCTTCCCGTAGTTTCAAATATCCCGTCGTGACGTCCCCGCAGAGCACACCGCTCTAATTATATGACAGGCAGCTCAGATCTTCATGTTCTTCAGTGTTTGTACAGCGGCTCCCAATTAAGATCGAGATGTTCTGCTAGCATTGCGAAGAACAATAATTGGAGTTAAGGTTTTGTTAGGTCAGGGTGTCTTTTCAAGGTCACGTTGAGAAATGAATTAAAGTTAGAATCAGGCATCAGAGAAACTGCTGCGACTTACAGTATAATATTTTGAACATCAGCAGTTTGATTGTAATTAAATACAGAAACTGGTGGCCTACTTCTGCCCAACTCTGGCAAATAATCTCAGCACAGCTGAGCTGAAGGATGTGATTAATGATATCCCAGCGTGAAGCGAAGACAAAAGTCTATGTCATCTATTGTTTCTGTTTGTTGACTTTTTTTTTCTTATTTACGCCTCCTTCTTCCTTCTACTGTGTGTCAGGACGTTTTTGTTTTTTTTTCCAAAAAACACAGTCACTGTCTCCACTGTGATTTATTCCCAGCTGTGTGTGTCTTTATCACTATAGTCTAAAATAAAATGATATATTATTTTTTTAAAATCCACCGGTCAGCCACCGTGGATCAGGTGGTAAAATACTGAAAACAAAACTATCAACCCCCGTTTGCTCCAACACCTGTGATTGACTGTTACGGCGCTAAAAAGAGGTTTGATGGAGTTTTGAAGAAGTCTTGTGAGCTGCAGAGTCAGTGCTTTGAAAAAAAAAAAAGAATTTCCACTGCCAAAACCTGTCGAGATTGTTCTGTTTCCCCCTTCGCTTCAGCGTCAGCAGATAGTTTATGCTTAATCGGGTGCTCATGGTGTCCTTGTTGTTTCTGGTCTTATTTGTTATGCTGTTTGCTCGCTACACTTCCTGGTGTGTGTCCCGCCAGCTTCTGCGTGTCCTACTTTACCATCTCTTTCAATATTAACATTAATTTTATTATACTGTCAGCAAGTGTTGCTGGGCTGTCTTCCTGATTTTGTTCCAGTTTTCAGATCATTTCTGTTTCTAAGTTTTGATTTGAATCGTTTTGATTTTCTTTCCTTACGTTTTTCTTTTTGTGGCTTCCAGTGCAGCCAGTGAACATCCAGGTAATGGATTCTCTGTTCTGTCCACCAGTCACTCACTACAAGAACAGAAAAAATGTAATATGGTTACATACTGGTTACATATTTATTTTATTACACAATTCTGAGTTACTCAGATTCAGATGTGGAGAGATTTTTTTTCACCCCCATCACATTCAAGAGATATTGAAGAGGAAGCCGTTCAAATATATTGCATGTAAAGTCTTAGGTGGTAAAGGAGCTATTAGCTCTGTAGACGGTATAAAAGATAGATGTAGCTACCATGATGTCACCCATTGATTTGTGAAGTGTTAGGAAGCCTTGAGATGATCATCTTGATGCTTTGATACTGGCTGTGACAAGAGAAGGGTGAATCTGGCTGTGAATCCATATGCTCATTGCTAACAACATGTCACTAGTTATTAGCCAACAAGCTAAGTCTCAGCAAAGAATAATCTTTCCTCAGATTAAAAATAATACACAGCAAAATCTCCAGTGTTAAATTAACACTAGAGAGTGTCTATATGGGTCCACGCCCCTGAGTCTTAAATATAACACTGAGTGTTAAATGAACACTTTTGACAGTGTTATATTTTTAAACGTAACCTAGTCAATTTTGAAGATTAACAATGACTGACACTGAGCAGTGCTGATTTGCTATCACTGGAAAATAACTCAAAATGCTAGAAATGTTCCAGTGTTAGGTTACTTTTTACTTTTAAAAATATAACACTGTCAAAAGTGTTCATTTAACACTCAACAGTGTTATATTTAACCTCCTAGGACCTGCCGTCCACGTATGTGGACATCACATTTTGGGTTATTTAGACCAATATACTGAATTTTGCTCTACAAGGGCCTGATATCCACTTATGAGGACATACTGCCTCTGTTTTATGAAAATTTAAAATGAATATCATCATATGTGGCTCTCATTTCTCTTAGAAACAAGAATCGGGTAAAAAAAAAAAAAAAAATCTTGTGATTCTTTGTTTTTACATTCATCAGGTCCCAATCAGCCCAAATATCAAAGAGAAATTAAAAATGCTGCTGTGGAAGAGTTCAGATCTTAGGGGGTTAACACTCAGAGGAGTGGACCCATATAGTGTTAATTTAACACTGGAGATGTTGCTTCTGTATGAGACTTAAAATGGACAAAACGTTCAACATGGACTCATTTTATGTGATATGACTCAGAGCTAGCACCAGGCCTATAACCTCAATGAAAGTCACTAAGATGGTGGCTGAAAGGTCTGGAAATGTTTTTGCACCCACAGTTATTCCCCCCTGGTGGATTTTACAAGTAATATAGTTTTAATGCTATTTACATTGACTTCACTTTTCAGACATGGAAGTTGCTGGTTGCTGTGTTTATCTCTCTTGAGACCAGGTGTGCTTGGACTGGTTTTCCTCCACTCTCTGAGGCAGAGTGTGGATTCCTGCTCCACAGCCGCTCTGACCCGTTTCCCATCAGGACTCATCAGAACTCATCAGCTGTATTTAAGGACCTGCATGGGCCCCTGAGTCTTCACCAGACACTCAGCTCTATCAGAATAGTAAACGAGCTCTCCAATGTTTCTTCTGCAATCTTCTTGCACATGTGTTCTAATGCTTCTCTCCTCCTGGTCCTAGCAACTCCATTCCAAGCACATACCTGCCTTTAACCCAACAAACCAGCCACCTACTTCCACGCAGGAGTCACTTATGTTTCTGACACTAAAAAAAGAAAAAATCTGCATCCATAACTTGAAATTTCGAGTTATATATATATATATATCAAAATATTTTGTTAATATGCCAAAGTTTCTGTTTATCTTCTCAGTTAGTAAGTTAGCTAACTTAGCAATGTTAGCTCTGCCAATCATTAGGGTCTGTGAAATACATCATTTCCTTGTTACCTGGATGTAGATGGCAGGATCAGTGAGCCACCAATGTATAGCAAACTTGAGCAAACTAGTGTTAGGTTCTTCAGCTTTGGATGCCTTCTAGCAAGTAATAACTGTATAAAAAGAAAGAAAAGAATATGTTCATGTCAAACTGACAGCTGATGCCTTCGAGCTTCGGGTTCTGGGTAACAAGGAAGTGACGTTGTTTCACAGAGTTTCCTGGTTTATAGAGCTAATTCGAAATGTAGAGCCTCGCACTTTTAGCCCAGGTGAAAAGTTGTCTAGTTCAGCATTATTAACTCCGCTCTCCTCTCTTATAGTGGACCTATCTCCAGACCGTGGCCTTAACAGCTCCCTTCACCCCAGTGAATGAATAATGTCTTGTCTTCCTTTTAAGTTAAATAAAGACATTTCTATTTCTATTTGGCCAGGAAGCCTGGAAAGAAATCGACTGGACTTCTCTAAGTTTCATAACTACATATTGTTGTTTGGGTTTTGTCTGCACTTCCATTCAGCTTGGGTGGAAAGGACTCTCTGTGTTCAAGACAATGTGTGTCTCTAAAATGGAAACAAAAACAGTTTAAATAAAGAAGGGACAGTTAGTTAAATATTGTACAAACGTATAATATTGGGGGAGTGCATCTTGTTCTATGGCACAAGATAAACACAAAGATAAAACTTTGTACTGGAATATATACGTATATTATGCACTGAAAAAAAAACCTTTATCTGGGAAAAAAGAAAAGTTTGTTTCTATATAAACAACAAACTCCAGCATAATCTTTCTTTCTCCCAGCCCACGGCACTAATAACTTTATAACAAATGTGTCATACTTTGTTGTATGCTCTGCTTGTTCGTTATTAAAGTTCAAAATCTCCTTGTGAAGCTGAGAGACGGCGCACACCGAGGACGAAACAAGGACTTGCTGCCAAGGGAAGGCACATTTCTGAGAGAGAAATTTTGGCGATATTCAGGGAGAAGCTGCCAGACCTTGTGCTGGTTTGTGATTCTGTGGTGGTGCCGAAAATAGGAACATTAGTTGATTTGATAAAGATCATACTGTAATTAGTGACTGAAAAATACTGCTCATAAAGCCCAACTGTGGTAGATTCATGACAGTTCATTTACTTTTTGCTTTTTTGAGAGCCTCTACGCCCCCATCTGAATTCATAGTCAGGCTGTCAGTCCTGCAGCACAGAATCTGCCCATAAACCAGAAAATTCATCCTCAGCGTTGACAAGAGTCCACAATTTTGGTCTCCCACTCACTGTCAATAAAGCCAAAGAAAGCATGTGCGTGATGACAGCACATTTTGGAGTCTCTTCATCTTAACTGAACTGTCCAACAGCAAATCAGCTTGGACTTCCACTGCCTGGGCTTTCGCTGCAATGGGACACATTTCACAACTTATGGAGCCATCAAAAATTAGCAATGCATGATTTCAATTTGCTAAATTACACAGATTAGGAAATGTGGTGGCAGTCTGTAAAGTTGAAGACAAAAGACATCAAGCCGTCCTTTCTCCCTAACACAAAAGCAAAATCACCTCAATAAAAACTTGCTCTCTCTTCCTTTGAAGCCAGCCTCTATAAATAACTTCCCAGTGGTATTGCATAGAGGGGCTGCAGAGAAAACCGAGCTAAGAGTGCCCTCTATGTGCAGGCTGAAGCTTTATGACTACAAATGTGTCACACAGTCATGCAGAGCTGCTGCAAAATATACAGTGACTATAAGGAATAAGGCTCGTCTCCCAGATATTGAGCTTTATTTGCTGCACCATGACTTGGCTCAAATATTGATGTATATTAATGCTTTCCTTTCTACCGGACTCTTAAGCAGCTGAGACCCTGCACCTTTTTTTCCATGTGGGCTCAATATTAAGCGCACCTGAGGTAAAAGTCAGAGGGAAATCTTCACATTCACTGTGCCCTCTCTAAGTGCAGTGTCATCACAAGTTAAGTGGAAGGCAGGCCAGATCAAAGAGGCGAGGCAGATCTTCACTGTCTGAGTTTATCTCTGCTAAAGCCCAAGAAACCCTGTCACAACCTCAGATGCTCAAAAAACGATTTTCCTTCCGGACTAATTATTCCCTCCAGCACCAGATGATGGTACACACACTAGTCACGCTTGTGTAACTCAAATCAGTGCTCCGTTTGAAGAACGCTTAATAAGTCAATTACAAGGCCAGAAAAACTGCAATTAGACAGAAAATCTGGACTCGTGTCAAAATCCCAGCTGATTCCTTCCAGCCAGATGAAGACAGGGTTTGTCAACCGCAGACAAACCGTTTCAATTAAGAGCCGCATGAAAAGAAGCTATAAATATCAAGGAAACAGGTGCACTAGCAAAAGAAATCATGAGATGTGCCTTTTCAAGAGCAAATTTAAGAGAGTAAGCTGTCTGTTTAAGTGTAGATTCAATTAAGAAGGGTATAGAGTGGTTATAGCATAGCTGTGGCTTCACTAGATAAATTAATTGTGTTGATATAAAAATGTAAAACTGTGAGAAAGCGCTCTAACCACAAAAATGTGAATGAAATGCACCAAAAAGTAATGATTGATAACAGAAGGAGGCTAAAGGATTTCACAGTCAGTAAGCATCCTGTTTACTTCATTTCAACACTGAAATGAATCAAATATGAACAGAGATTAAAATTTTCTTTACCTTTGTTTTACATGGATACGTTTCTCTATTCACAGTCATGATAATTATTATATTCATTCATTTCACACTCAACGTTTCAATCATATGTAAAGGCTGATATGTCACACTATCACACATTTATACCACATTTAACTTTAATTTTGCTGCATTTGTTGGAGTTACATAGTAATAATTAGTGTATTTGGCAGTATAATATCTGTATGTACAACTTCTTTATTATGAGGTACGATGTCCTCTGCACATGTATCCAGATCTCTTGTTCAGGAATGGCTCTCCATTACTAGATGAGTGCAGTTGGGCAGGGAAGTGTCACGATATGCTCCTGATCCAGACAGTCCTGCACTACTGCTTATCTAGTACTAAATCTGACAATGACAAGTGGTGGCTTTAGCAACAGTAGCAATTAAACTAACCGTAAATTAACCGTATTATTGGCTAATTATATAAATCACAACTCTATCAAAGTATCAAAAATAAAACTATTTGTTCTGCAGAAAAAAATCTTCCCTGTCAGTTTTATGTGGATCAATATTATTGCTGCAGATGTTTAAGGTTAAAGTTTTTACCTAGAAACAGCTAATGACATCAGACTTAAAGAGCGGGTAGTCTTCTGCTCCATCTTGTTCTGCTGTATTTGTCACTAAGTTGCTGTTTAAACTACATTTTCACATAACAGTGTTTAACTCTCAGTGAAGCTGCAGCGTTTGTTTGACTTTGGGACCTGAAACAGAGTTTGGACATGGAAACGGATAATGATGTGAGACTTGAAGACTGGATTTTGACGTCTATTGAACTTCTAGTGTTGACATCCATAGGAGCTCAGTGGGCGGGCTATTTATTGTCCAGATGTGGTTGCTGTGAATATCTTTTCAATGTCAAACTCAGACTCATTTTTATAATGCTTCTACATGTATATGCTCTGTAGAAACAGTTATGTGTGAAGGAATGCAGACTGATCAGCGGACATCTCCAAGTGAGCAGATGCACGGTGGACGTCCCCAGCTTCTCATAGGCAGTCTGCAAAATGTGTGCATCGATAAAGACTGTCGAGCAGATAGTCCAGTTCATGCATACGCACAACTACCGATCACAACCACATTGACTTCCTCTTCACAATAAAACAGGATACAAACCTCACTAAAATAAAAACGAGCCATATTTAATGTAAATGTTCTTTTAAACTATGTTGTACTCCTCTTAAAGGTTTACTAAATACTTTAACCATTATTAGTTTACATTTTAACATGGATTTCAACGGTTTTAATATTTCAACACATTTTAATAAATGACAGTCTTAACCTGGTTACAAACAAATAAGTTGATTAATTAAAAATAAATGAACCAGGTATAGAAAAACAGGAAAATGTAAAATGACAAAAACAAAAAACCTCACATGTACTGAATAAATCAATAGAAATCTTGTTTGTTTGCTTGTTAGTAAATAAGTGATATCTATCATTTTGATAACAACAACATTGATATTTGTAAATAAAAAATATTTTTCCTCCAAAGACATGCAGTTAGTGGGGACAGGTTAATTGGAAACACTTAATTGCCCACTGGTGTGAAAGTGGGGATGAATGTGAGTGCGATGGTTGTCTCTGTCCATGTGTCAGCCCTGCGACAGACTGGTGACCTGTCCACGGTGTACCCTGCCTCTCGCCCTAAGACAGCTGGGATAGGTCCAGGCAGAAGCGAGTGGATGCACAGTGATGGTGCTAAATTTATATTGGTTTGTCACCATTACTCTTATCTCTATGTGCTATTATGTACCTGATGCTCCGGTCTGTCCTGGCTGAACAAAAGAGGGCGTGAGGGTGGAGCTGACATGACAGAGGGAAGGAGGGTTCTTTGTGCCTGGTTTACTTATTCGCACTGTGGTGTAATCACTTTGTGTTTACAGTGGTTTGCTCTGCTACATAGGCTGAGTTCTTGCTTTGGTTTGGTCAGTTTAAGTTCACGGTCTGTTTAAAGCAGCGTTCTGGTTATTTTACCTGCAGTTGTTTGGTATTCTTCAAATAAAATCCACTTTTTGAACAATGCACCTGTACCTGTGTGTTCTGCTCAGTTCCTGAATATAAAAATCAAATATTATTTGTGATTATCTGTTTGTCTTTAAAGATGTGGTTGGACCATACTATGTGTCCTTTGGAATTGTACAACCAGCCACAGACCAAGTCACACAGCTGTGTGCTGGCTGAAT
Organism: Simochromis diagramma; assembly: GCF_900408965.1. Classification (NCBI taxonomy): domain Eukaryota; kingdom Metazoa; phylum Chordata; class Actinopteri; order Cichliformes; family Cichlidae; genus Simochromis; species Simochromis diagramma. The sequence goes on from NW_024386908.1 coordinate 2,188,474, forward strand.
AAAATCAAATGGTCTGAACATGCAGTCATTTATTGGCTGTACTAAAGCCAAGTTAAAGACTGGCGCTACAGGCAATTGTATTATTGCCATTTTTGTAGAAATAGTGTTCCTCTCCCTTCGTCCCCCACGACTGGCTCATACTCTATACAAATACTATATAATTGCCTACATAATGTATTTTATGTGAGTGCCTGGTTGTATGGGCTACTAGCCCCATGCTAATGAGACAATCACAAGAAAAAACAGACATTTGTGAGGTAATAAAAAAAATGTGTGAAATTTTAAATGCCTTCAAAATGAACAAAGAAATGCAAAGAAACCATTTTATTAAAATTATTATTATTACTATAAATTATCAAAGTATTTGGAGTTAAATGTTTCATTTTATTATTTATTTATTTATTTGTTAACCTTTATTTAACCAGGAAGATCCCATTGAGATTAAAAACCTGGCCAAGATAGGCAGCAAGTGTCTCACAGTTACAGAAATTACTCAATTAAACACAGGCAGCAACAGCACACATGCGAAAATAAATGAAAAAATAAAAAATAAAATTCAATAAAGTTCAAATAAAAAATCAGTTAAAATCAATCGAATTGAAACAGTTGCATGTTGGACTTGGCCTCAAAGATTCGTAGTTTAGATTTAAAAGCACTTCATGAAATGAATTCAGTCATTTTCGTTCTGCAGTTTGTTCCAAGCCGACGGTGCTAAATGGACAAAAGCTTTTTTACCAAATTCAGTTCAGGCAAATGACCTTCGTCAAACTGACAGATACTGGCACAGTACAAGTGTCCTCATGCAGAAAACAACACAGACATAAGTAAATATATATATAGTGTTTGTCTAGTATTACTGACCACACAAAGTGCTTTGGCTAAAAGTGTCTTGTTCTCATACTTTGTAAAATGCTTCATTCTTTACACTTGAAGCACTTTATTTACCTTTCAGTGCTGGACAATTTTGAATCACCAGTTAACCTCACATGCATGCCTTTGGACTGCAGGAGGAAGCTGGAAAACTGAATGAACCTGCACAGGCACAGAGCATGCAGACTCACGAGTTGGAGTTCAAACCAGGAACCTTTCTCCTGTGAGATGACAGTGCTAAACACTTCACCACTGTGCCATCTATGCATGGACCGCAGGTTTGTTAACCCAAAATAAAAATACATACTGGAAAATTGCTGAATTAGAGCTGATTTGATAAGTGTACCTAATAAAGTGGTTACTGATATTGTCAAGCTAAAGGATTAATAGTACCTTCCTGCTCTAAAACTTGTGTCAGTTTCCCAAAATATATGAAAATGGGGGGAGTGAATTTTCTTCTTCTTCTTCTTCTTTTAAAGCTCCACCTGTCAGTAATTATGTTATCTAATGACTGTGTGTAACGGAAAACAGCTCTTTATTGCAATAAGCCTTCAGAAAATTACAACCGCACTCTGCAGTTTTAAAAAAGCATTTGATTGTCTTTCGTTGTTTGTAGCCTTTTAGTCTTCCTTTTTAGATAAAGTTGCTAAATACAACAATTTGTACTAACCCCAAAAGTCACTGACTAACTGTTCAACACTCAGTGAGCAACAGTTAAATATTTTACCCTTGGAAATCGGTGGAGACCAAAACAGAGTTAAAACGAGAGTGACTTTTGACCTTGATTAAAAACACAGTGTCAAATGTGCTAATGTTGCTCCTTCTGTGGCCGACTCTAGAGTCGTGTCCCCCAAGCAGACAAGTCAGAAAAGGTTTTCTTTTTAAAAATATGTTTCAAACTAAAATAGACCAGTTTTAGTTCATATTCGCCTGGCTTCATGCTGTCTGAATAAGCCCTAGAAAATTCTGACTCCTTGGTAGTGTAAGATCAGGATTATGCCTTTTTAAAGTGTCTTTCTGACACTGAGCTAAAGAGGGATCTAGCCAGAAAATGACAGACCACTTGTGGAAGAACGAACAGCCAGTTCCTCACTCCCCAACCTGGCACTGCAGCAGACAGATGTGCTGATATGCCATCTATAGCCGCAGGCCTTTTCTGACTTCTAAAGGCTTCCGCTGTCAAAATGGGGCGCCTGGGAGTGCATGACACAAAAGTTAAATGAAGGTTAAATGGAAGCACTTCAAAGTGGGAGATCTCCACAGAAAAAATAACGGAGGAAAGGTTAATGTGTGTCTTGTTGAGACACCAGAGCAGCTTGTAGCTTTTGGCCATATCGGTTTGAGGTCCAGTTTGGGTCAGAACGCCTCCGGGCCATCTTTTTATTGGTTTGGTTTGCTCCGTAGCTGATGCTTTGAGAGACATTTTCCTCTGATATAGCATCAATGCATAGACTGTGATATGAGGGGCAGACAATATTGGCTTTATATGCATTAGATATCAGGCAGCTGCTATCAACCACATCTAATACAATGTGAGCCCCTCAGGGATCGCTGACGCAAAGAAACTGATTGGAAACGCTGCAGTAAAGCTTCCGTTTTTAAAAGAGGGGTTTCTAGTTCTGCTTTACATGATAAGTAAGGATTTATTTGGTGGTATGTAGGTTTAAGTATGACAAATCAGGAAATGTGTTTCCCATTTCTGAATAGAGTACGCCACTGCTTCTGGGCAAATAGCTAGCTTCCATTATGCTAAGCTAACAGCATCTGGTTAAAGCCTTACATTTAATGGATGTGCATGTGAATGGTATCAAGGTTCATTTTATACTAAATTTTATGTGATATTTCAGTGTGTGCATGATCCAGTGGACTTTGTGAAATACTGATATTTTTGATTAAACAAGGACTTGTTGTTCTAGTAGTTATGAAGGATAAACTGTTCATATCTTTTCTAAACAGTCCCTCTCACATCTGCACACCGTGCTAGTTGTTCAGTGCTGTTGGATTCTCTGTTTCATGGACAGAAGGCTACCTCATCTTTAACAATGAATATGTTTTCCTACAACCTAAACAAACATTTGAATGAGGCGAGTAAAGACGAGAGGAGGGGGCAGGAATGAGCACAGTTGGATGCTTTTGTCTTACTAAGAACTACAGCGCTGTAAAAAACCAAGTACACTATCGTTCAGTAGCTTGTAGCCTTTAGCAGCAGTAATGTGAAGTCATCTTTTTTTGTGTGACTTTATCAGTTTATCACAAAGTTTTGAGATTTCGGTCGGGCTGTTCGATATGACGAAATATATTCGATGACAAAATTAAAAGATCTATTGTTTCATATTATAGGCTATTGTTTGTCACAAAATACACTGTTTACGGAAATATTTTTTCATCGTTTGGATGGTCACCACGTGGATGCAGGCACAGAGAATACCAGCATGGCCAGTAAAGATGAGGCAGAACCAGTTAGGTCCAAACAGAAGGACCAGTCCAAATACATTGAGGACCTTATTCCTAAACGTGGGGCTACCTCTGCAGCATGGACATGGTTTGGTTATGAAAAGTAGGACACGGACCAGAAAACTGTACTATGCAAATTATGCTGCAAACCGGCCCCCACCACAGTGTGGACTTTATACCAGTTTTTAAATTGTGTTGATCGGCCACGTAAAACCAGAGTTATGATAAAAATATATGCAATGTTTGTTTTTCTTCCTGAATACTATCGTTGTTTATATTTACTGCGGGAAGAAACTAAAAACTGTGTTTTATAAGGAAAACGATCCAAAGCTCCGCTGTGAGCAAAAACAACACCAAAAAAACCCCACCCTTTCCTATTGGTCGAAAAATGTACCATGTCAACCAATCAAAAAAATGATATGGCAACATGGCATTTAGTTGTTTAGGGAGGGGGAAGTTTTAGGAGTGACACCGTGTTTTGACATGTGAGAGATTTGCGACGTTTAGCACAGATAGTGTGTAGTTAGTGTGTAGTGTAGTCAATAGTGTTGTTGTGTGTGTCAGAACAATGAGGCGACTGCTGAATATTACAGGTGTTACAGGAGTGATACGTCTCCTGTTGTCAGGCCTGCAGGTATCAGGCTGTTGTTCTCCTTTATCTCATAGTGGACAGAAATTATTTTTTGGAGTGGCACAAATAATTTGTGTGGCATCAGATTTGATGCAGAACAGCTGATTGTTCTGTAAATAGTTTGAAATGTTTATTTAAGAAACGCCTTGGCTGCATTTTTAGGTAAACAGCTGCAAAAAAACTTTGTTGTTTGCATAACTCAGTTACTTTTTTGAAGAAGTAACTATATAATTAATTGTCCAACATTGGTCATTATTTACTGTATTTTGCAGACAGAGAGTTACAGACTCTCTCCCAGACCACAGACTCACTACACAGGTCAAATTTTTTTTTTCATTGTAAGTGGGCTAAAGCAGTTAATTAAAAGTAGTCTAACATAAATGTAAATGCTGTGATTTGATTATTTTAATAAACATGTAACTTGGATGGATTCGATGCTGGTGTCACCACAGTGCAGACGTCTGATGTTGCTCACTGTGGTCCAAGTGTCCGCTCAGGGAGTTTGTGTGTTCGCTCAGACACATGAAAAATTAGAGGGAACATTGCTCGTGAGCACAATCGCTGTGTGTGTCACATACTTTACAGTTGCGTTTGTTTTTAGTGCACCTTTTTTTAACGAACAATTCCTTGACAAACGTGTCAGATCAGTTCGGTGTATCAAATTAGGGCTGTCTGAGAGTAAATTCCCACTGCAGCAGTCCACACTTGAATATGCAAGTACGACTGGATGTCAGAGTTAAGCCGGTAGCCACACAGCTGTGAACGAGCCAGTGATTGCAACGCATGAATGGAACAGCTGATGCCAATCAGCTAATAAAAGCACAATGTTTGCACTCTGCTTCAAGCACTGCTCCACTATTTTACTTCGCTAAAATGTCTTTAGCGTAAAAAGATACTTAAAAATACGGTTATAGAGCACATTTTTATACAGTACCAAGCATACAGTTCCTGATGAGCATTTAAATAGGTGTTTTCATGCATAAAGCATGAAAAACATTCAGAGTCATGAATAATATATAAAACCAGTGAATGCTTTATACATCTTTAACTTTTCCCCATTTTTCCATAAATATTTGGCTGCTGCTCGCATTCGAGGCATATTTTACATTTGCTGCATAAAATCTACCTTTCATAAGGTTATAAAAAAAGTGGTTGGAGTGTGTTTATAGAGTCCTGTTAAAAGGCGAGAGAAAAGAGAAGCGTAGGAATAAAAAAAGGATTGGAAGCAGCTGGATGTGCTGCGGTTACAGCCTCAATGCAACATCAAAGAATGGCTACATATCCGCTGGGCCGCCCGTGTCCCTTCAGTGTTTAACCTAATATCACAACATTGTTAGTGAAGTGCGCTTAGCCTGAGCACTAGTATGACAGCTAATTGCCAACCGGCAGCACTCAAAGGAGGCTGACCTGAAACTCTGCAGCTTTACAGGGAATATGGTTTGACACTGTTTTGAAGGTCAGCTTCTTCTGCATTCAAACCCCAACAGGTCCTTCCCCCTGGGGTGCCCCATCCTGCTGAAAAGGCGATCACAGGAAACTGGAGAGGCGTATTGTTCTCTCTTTGCTTGGTGACCCTCACCGCCCCATTAAAATCTAGCCTGAAACTCTGCCTGAGGGTCTTCAGCCATCATCGGCAAGCATAGCCTCGCTGATGCATTGCATACTAATGAGACAGCGGGGAGCGGGCCATGTGGAGTGGGCGACAGGATGGGGTGGGGGCATCTTTGAAGTGTGAGTTTTCATTGGTCACCATTAACCAGAATTAATATGAGAATGATGCGTGATTATTAGTGAGTTAATTATTGAGTTTGATGCAGGAGGAGCTGCACTGTGAGTGCGGTGAGAGTTGTTGGTCCCATCCAGGTGATTTTGTGTGCTGACTGTTAATGGAAAGACACACTGAGATATTATTCATTCTGCTGACTTGCTGAAGCATTATTGCCTCCACCTTGGAGGTTCTGTTTTCATTTGGCGGTTTGTTTTTGTGCCTCTGTGTCAGCAGGAAATTTGATATTTGAAAAACTTTTACGATTTATAAGCTGGGCATCAGACTAATGAGACCACTGATAATTTTTTTGATGGGATCAAACTAATATAGCAAAGAGAGTCTGGTGGATTATAACTTAGAATCAATATATAATTATGAATATTAATGTCTTGATGCATGTTCAGTCATCCAGGTAAGTAAATCCCCAAAAGTTGATTCTGTTCATCTCATTTTCTGCGTTTTCTCAATGAGCTTCACGAGGTCGTCACCTGAAATGGTTTTCCAACAGTCTTGAAGGAGAGATGCTGAACACTTGTTGGCACCTTTGCCGTTAGTCTACGGTTCATTGTCATAGGTTAGGTGACTGCAAGCCAGGCCATCTGACGCATCACTCTCCTTGGTCACATAGCCCTTACACAGCCTGGAGTGTGTTTGGGTTCATTGTCCTGTTGGAAAAGAAATGATGGTCCAACTAAATGCAGGATGCTGTGGTAGCCATGCTGGTTCAGTGTGCCTTCAATTTTGAATAAATTCCCAACAGTGTCACCAGCAAAGCACCTCCACACCATCACTCCTCCTCCTCCATGCTTCACGGTGGGAACCATGCATGTAGGGACCATCCGTTCACTTTTTCTGCGTCGCACAAAGACACGGCAGGTGGAACCAAATTTGGAGTCATCAGACCAAAGCACAGATATCCACTGGTCTAATGTGCATTCCTTGTGTTTCTTGGTCCAAACAAATCTCTTTTGCTTCTTGCTTTTCCTTAGTCGTGGTTTCTTAGCAGCTATTTGACCATAAAGGTCTGATTCACACAGTCTCCTCTGAACAGCTGATGTAGAAATGTGTATGCTACTGGAACTCTGTGACATTTATCTGGGCTCTAATCTGAGGTGCCTTTAACTTGGGATTTCTGAGGCTGGTGACTCAGACGTATCCTCAGCAGCAGAGGTGACTCTTGGTCTTCCTTTCCTGGGGCGTCCTCATGTGTGCCAGTTTCCTCGTAGCATTTGATGGTTTTTGCGACTGCACTTGGAGACACATTCAAAGTTTTAGCAATTTTCCAGACTGACTGACCTTCAGCTTTTAAAGTAATGATGGAATTTGGTTCTTGCCATAATATGAATTCTAACAGTAGTCAAATAGGGCTGTCAGCTGTGAAACAACCTGACTTCTGCACAACACAACTGATGGTCCCAACCCCATTAAGAAGGCAAGAAATTTCACAATTGACCCCTGACAAGGTGCTCCTGTCAAGTGAAACCATTTCAGGTGATGACATCATGAAGCTCACTGAGAGAAGGCCAAGGGTTTGCAGCGCTGTCAACAAAGGGTGGCACTTTGTGCAAATCTAAAATATAAGACATATGTAGAGTTATTTATGAATTTATTTTTTTGCTACATAATTCCATATATCTTGCATGATATATTTGATGTCTCCAGTTTGTATCTACAATATAGAAAGTAGTAAAAATAAAGAAAAAACAATACCGGAGAAAGTGTGTCCAAACCTTTGACTGGTAGTGCACATCTATGTTATTGTCAAAGAAAACCACAGCCAACATTATCATAAACATATAAGTAACACTTAATAAATTAAAGATGCACTAATTGATATTTTGATATAATTATCAGTGTGTTCATGTGTCCAGAGTCACTCTGTTAAGCTCTACTGAGCTTTTTAACATTTCCAGTTTATTATTTTTGCAACCACCAGCTGCAGCGGATATTCATGCCATGTTCTGTACGTGTTGGACAGTGTTTAAAGTTTTACTTAACAGAAAGTAATGAATTACATCCTTCCACAAGTCACGAGAATCATTAGTCCTCCTGCAGTATTGGAAGGAACTTAATTAAATGTGCATATAATGAATGATTGCCTAATATGTCTTCACCCAAACTGTAAAGGCCACACATGTGGTCTTTACAGTTTGGGTGAAACTGGTTTGGATCATGAGGCAGATGTACTACTATGTCACTGACATGCTGATTTAAAAAGTTCTGGGTTATGTTACTTATTTGCTTCCTACAGACCACAGGTGGCTTTTCCTCCTTCTTTGGAATGTTTTTCACCAACTTTTATGTTTACTTTGTTACACTTAAGGATTGTGTGTGGCCTGATTAGGGTAGGAATTATCAGTGATTGGGACTGTAACTATATTATACTGTTGTCTGTGAAGGTTCTCAGTCATCCAGGTCATCGTAGTCAAAGGAGCTTGCAAAGAAAGCGTCTGGACTTCTTTAAGGACAAGACTCAGCAGTCCATCTGCATCTAAAGGTCAAAGGTCACTCTTTCGAGGATGCCAATGTTCACATTTTGGACAGACAGGACAGATGGTTTGAAAGAGGAGTGAAAGAAGCCATCTATGTCCACTGTGAGCGACCATCTTTGAACAGAGGCGGTGGTTTACGACACCAACTGTCTGCCATCTATAATCCAGTTTTGAGTTCCCTCCCTAGACGCCATAACGCCCCTTAGCAAGACTCTATAGAACTTGACTGCAGGTGGCAATTCAGCCATTTGATTCATGTTACAGCAGCTCATGAATGAATATGGTTCAATAAAACTAGTTTTAGAAGTACTTTTTAAAAAAAACAACAAAAAAAACTTAAGTACATTTAAATAAAAGTGTAAGTAAGGTTAGGTGTTGCCACCTCAGCATGCAGTCAAGTCTTGCTAATCACCTACAAATTTTATTCAGGTGTGCTGCAGCAGAGGCACACGGAAAAGTTTCAGGATACCGGCCCTGCTATAGACACTAAGGCTACGTCCACACGTAAACGGCGTTTTCGGTCACTGAAAATGGAGATTATTAAAAAACACCTGCCAGGGTGGAGATTTTTGAAAACTCAGTTTTTGCATTTACGTGTGGACGAGAAAAATGGAGAAAACGCAGCGTCAAAGGTGTGCGCCTTTTTTGACGTCACACTGTGCGCCACGTTGTTGTTTCGGTGAAATTAATTTCTACAATACTGTTACTGTTACTTGTACTCTCTGCAGTGTTTAAATGCTTACATATACACACACAGTTACTGTCCCTCCACACATACGACTCGGTTCTGCTTCTATGCCCCATCTTTGTTTACTATTTCCCACCGAGGCTTCTAGACTTCTGATTGGCCAACATTTCTACACGGTTAGGAATATATCGCCACCTGTTGCTTTGGCATGTTCATAGCAGCATTTTCCTTCATTTCTGCATTTACGTGTGGACGGGATTATTTTTTAAAACGAAAACGGAAAATCTCCGTTTTCAAAAATACCCATGTACGTGTGGACGTAGCCTAATTCATTAAACTACTCATTACATTACTTTTATGTCACCCTGCAATATGACATAATCGCATAATTCAAAAATTAACAGTATAATATAGTTACAGTCCCAATCACTGATAATTCCTACCCTAATCAGGCCACACACAATTCTCAAGTGTAACAAAGTAAACATAAAAGTTGGTGAAAAACATTCCAAAGAAGGAGGAAAAGCAACTCCTCTATCAACAGAATCAGACAGAAATGGAGTCTATAATGCTACATGTCTACATGTAGCATTATAGCTACATGACTGCTCATTCCTGCTTTTGTCACCTGTTGAATTCAGCTGCTCGGCTGGCGTCAGCATTCACTCCCTTTAACATCACTCGGCACTTGCCAGACTTTATATATCTACAGATCTATAGCTTTGTGATAAAATGATGTCTTTGCATTTGCTTACAAAAGAGCTAATTTAAGTCACGTGGAAAGGCAACTATGTTCTAGATCAACTAGCCTTCTTTCTGACAATAGAGGAGTCGCCGCCTCCTGTTGGCCATTAGAGAGAGTGCAGGTAAAATACTGCTAAAAACCTCACAGGTGGAGGCTACATCATGTCCATCTTTATATCCAGTCTGTGGCTTGGTTTAACTTTCATTAGCTATCAGTCAAAACATAAAATCATAAACAAAGTCAGGGACAATCGTTCATTTGAATACATACATAGTTTATTTAGCTAATGTGATTTGTGGTATCTTTATATTAGTTACAAAAACATAATTTAATTTTCTATACCCGTGTGGTTCTGTTCCCCACTCTGACATGACAGTTGCAGAGGTAGTGGAAATAAGTGACGCAATCTGAAAAAGGATCATGTTGTACAGGATAGTTGCCCTGATTGAAAGCGTATATTACATCTGGTACTCGAAGGATGAAAGACACTGAGATTACTGCTGAGACAAACTACAGTATGAAGGTCCAAACACACCACACGCACAAAAAAAACGTACATGTGTACATACACAGAAATATCTGGATGTGTGACTATGTGTACAAAGCTCCATAAACACAATACATAGTGAGTTCTGTCAGACAAATGACAAAAAATACTTTTCCAGATTCAGTGCGTACACATTCTCACATCATCAGCGTATTTGTTCATATGTGGTTTAAATATGGAGTGAATTTCTTTTTCCTTTCCTTTACACAAGTTGATCGTTTAGAGTAAAAAGAAGGACTGCAGTGATGTGTAAACATACACACAACATAAGCAAGGGGAGAAGTTGCACTATTGTCCATGTTTATATCTGTCAGTTTAAAACAATAAGGCACAGTTAGCTTACATTTCCTCCTCCTCCCAGAAGCAAATGACCTTCTATACAATCAGCAGCAACACATACTGATATCCACATCAACATAAAGCAGTGTGATACACGTGTGGGAAGATTCCACCTGCAAGCTGGAATTTTGTTTGCTTGTGTTTTTTAAAGGTAATTTGAAATGCACAAAAAGACAAATTTAACTGAGAATAAACCTCTAATTCCCCAAATTCTCATATAAAAAGAAAATAATTTTATTGAAATGTAATACACATTATTCAAAGAAAAACAGATCATTATAGTTAACAGTTCACGATTTGTTTTATATTATTTAGTATATGAATGAAAAGCTCCAATCTGCTGTCATTTCAACAAGCTAAGGGTGTTAGCTGCAAAGTGCTGTCCAGTGTCCAACAACGTTAGCATCTGCATATATCTTACAGCGAAGTGACACCTCCTCCACACGCCAGGATAATAAATTAAGCTGCTTAATAGTTAACTGTGTTTAAAAAAATAATGCCACAGGGGGAGGAGTCATTATTATTCGCTTAAATGTCATCGCTCTGCTAAAACTGGTTTTAAGCAAACTTCAAAATAAATGTCTTCTTTCTAAATATACACACATAAAAAGAAAATAAACACAATCTTTGAGATGCTACACCTTATAATTGATAATAAACGTAATTAAACAAATACACAAAATGCTTGTTTTGGATGTCAATATGTAAATATAAGAACATTCCAAGCATGTTATTTACCTTACCACACATTAAATTTAATGGTATATGATTTTTTTGCATAAATAACATTATCCATACTGCATCATTTTAATTACCGGGAAAATTGGGCATTGGAAAAAATAGGAATGAAACTTTGTGCTGAAATTAATTTATATTCCCCTTATTTTCACATGACAAGATTTTGCTTTATTATTTGTGTATAATTCAACCTATAAATATCAAGAAAATATAGTTTAGAAAAGAAAAATGCTCATGCATTTATCCCATGAAAAATAAATTGTTTTTGATATTATAAATAGGTAAATGTAACAAACAACAACCTGGCTTTTTTTGACCTTTCATGTGGCTTGAAACCAGCAGGGGGCAGTGCTATTTGATAGAAGTGATTTTGCAGCATTCATAGTGAACCTCTTTCCACTAATTAAGTGCAGGCTGAATAAAGTAACATTCACAGACTTTAAATGTAGGAGGGTACAGACATGACAGTATATAAAAATACTGTGTGATACGGGAATGAAATGCTGATGAACTACAGTGCATTTCTGGAGACAAGCGGCCATAACGGGAGATTCAGATTAAGTGATTCTTAAAGGAAAATATATGTGAGACTAAGTCCAGGACAAAAAAAGAGCTCAAAGAAACTGAACAATATTACCTGCAAGAAATAAAACAAACAAAGAACACAGCAGTGGTCAATACTCATTCCAGAGTTCACACAGACAAGCAAAACAGCAGCCGATTCAAACCCACCTACAGAGGATATCACAGCACTATTATCATGAGTCTTAGATAAAGACAAGATATGGTTGAACCACTGATACACAGCTTGATATCAGGATTTCAGAGTTCTGAATACACATCCCACCATTTATAAAGGGACCAGTGTGTATGTTCATGATTACTTGCAAATGTGTTTGGCTTTCTTATCTGTGGCAGGATATCATTTGGTCAGTTTTAGCTCCAGGTTTTCAGACAAAAACTGATCAGCAGCACAGCAGGGTGACGTTTACAAAAATACACATGTAATGGATATCATACTGAACAACACTGACATTTATAACAACCAAAATATCTGAGTGAACACGACACACTTGGACACGATTAGCATTTGTTAATTAGTGACGTGTTCCTTCATCTTGTTAACATACTGGTGCGCGGGTTGTTAGTGAATTAGCTTGTTAATGACTACAGCATATAGAATACAATTACTTAAAGCTTTATCACGTAGTATACACACGTTACATTGATTTCTCATGAGTTGGGAAGTTAATCAAACCAAAGAGGTGGACCACGTTTAACACAAAGATTTATCAAGATTCATCAAGTTTTCACTGTCTCCCCTGCACTGATTGCACTAGATTTAAGGCAATGTATCACAGTATGGAGAGGCAATGGTCACTATAAATATGTTTCCCTGTATAGCTGTGTTACAATGTGAGCATATTGCTTATGGGCTTCATATGTAGAAAACCACTCGTAATCGATGGTTTTTGGTCATTAATACCTTCTTAAGGCCCACAGAGGAAATTACATTCAACCATAATTAAATTCACTGAATTGCAGCAATTTCATAATGAAGTCTGGAATGAAGTGTGGCCATTTCACTTTTAGTGCGGCACACGGTATATGTGAGTATAAGAATATGGGACCCAAGACATTTAACGTAGCATTTTATGACCCGATCAGAGCTTGGACTTTTTGGCAGGTTTTACTGCATAAAGTTAGAGTTCTCGGATGGACAGCATAATACACAGGCGCCAGCTGTGATGACATCTGTACCTTATTTATGGAAGTTGGAATTTTAGGGCACCCAGTTGCCATATAAAGCACAGTGCAATTAGGTACAGTCCCATTCTTCACAACTTTGAATTTAAATGTTGATACTTGTAGAATGGGTGTGTTCATTACTATGGCCAAAGGTGATTCCTTCATCTGCCTTTTCTGGTAAGCTATTTGCACTAGCAATTTAGCACCCTCCATTTAGCTTGTCCAATATGGGTGTAGAACCTCAAACAACCCAGATGCTGAAAAAAATGCAATGAAATTGCTTGTTGGCTGAAGCCAGAGGTTGAAATTAGTTCAACTTCAAGAACAGACTGTATATAAAAGATGGATTTAACCACCATGTCATTAAGCATCAGTTAAAGAAGTCCCAATGCGAAGCCTTGAGCTAAGCATTTTTTCCATCGCTACCTTTGAGCTTTGAAAGGATTGGTTCCCACAAAAAGGAAGTCCTGCAATGTAACAATGTGTCAATCACAAAGCATGCCCAAAAGGATACTCTTAAGTTTTATATGCACAATAATTAATGAAAATTTATGTCATTTTAATAAGATCTAGTGATCTGTATTGACCTTCATTAAACTGGACTACTGTTTGCACCCCCCAGTGGCCATTAAAAAAAATGCATATTTAAGGCACTTCCATACTGGCTTTGCGTTTATGAATCAGAAGTTATGTCCATCTTTTATCAGCAGTCTGTGGTCAAGACATCACAAGTAACGGAGACTGGTTTAAGTGACGGAAATGTCTTTGAATGCCAAAAAAAAAACCCCTATCTTATTTACCAGTTATGTTGTTAAGGAGGCTTATTTATTTTAAACATGTGGTTGCTGGTGCTGTTGGAATTATGATGCATTCAGGTCAGAAGACGCAGCAGGAAGAATGGAAAGATATCTGCTGTTGGGTCACACAGAAAATCTATTTAAAACAGAGTCAGTACTATTATTATTTTAATAAACGGCAGCAGATAAATCTTTGATGAAGGTTTCAAAATTATCTGCCAATTTTTTTAATTTGCTGCTACAATTGCTCCCACTTGTCCTAGTTTTATAGGACAGAAACAATATTCCCTTGTACTGACTCAAACAGCCACTGTGTCATGTGAGTGTTTCTCCACACGCCGCAGTTTATAGTATTTCCGATACAAGCTCAATGTTGGAAAAAAGAAAATACAGTTAGTACTACCACAAACATTTTGACTTTTAGCCTCTTCACATGCAAACATTATGTTACACTTTACTTTTTGTCAAAGAGAATTTATCCCTCACAGCCTCTCCTACAACACTGCTGTTGCTTTGGCTTTAGAGAAGTAGAGGACCCCAGATAGAGCCTGGCGGAACACCGGGAGGCACCTCTTAGCTCGGAGCTCAGTCTGATCATAGTGGAGGGTGTGGCAAGATTGCAGCAGTGGTGACAGTGAGGTGTTGGCAGAGTAGTACAATCTAGATGTTGGTTTCCCGCTGCATAGGTTGCTCGTCTTTCTGACTTTCGTCGACCAGTTCTTCAGTGGCCTGGGCTTCGCCATCAGCCTCCTTTTGATCCAGAGTTTGGTCCGGATCTTCTGTCTCAGTCCGTTTGTACATCTCTGCACGTCTGCGCTCACGATCTAAGAGTCTGTAGTTAATGAAGTTTCCGATGAAGAGCCAAATACTGGCCAGAATCACAATAGCTCCACAGCAAAAATACATATACTTGTAATTTTTTGTGACATCGACCAGTTTCCCTGCAAGACAACAGAAAATATTAAGATATAAATAATATACATTTTAGAGTATCACATGTAAAACTGAGGTACACTATACAGGAAACATGTTTCAAAGTCAGCTAATGTCACTTAATTTTGAATTGTGGGTTCGGTCAGTGTTTTCCTTAAAGTTGTGTCGCCAAATCATTTAATTTTCCATTTCTGGGATTCCACCAATCAGCTGGTTAACTTGTGGAGGGCAAAATACTAAAGTGTTTTTCAGGGACTGGTATCATTTTCAACTAGCTGCAGTAGTCCAGGATCTATTGACTGCAAATAGATGCTATCATTCGTTCTTCAGGACAGCATTAAATTGAACGGAAACAGGTAAATGAATGAAATATGCTCAAAAACAGAAAGACTGTACCTGCTAATGGTGGCCCAATGAGAACTGGGCAGCACTCCACAATGGTGGTCAGTCCCACAGCACTGGAGAACCTCTGAGCTCCAACCAGGTCCATCAAGGTCTCAAACAGCACTGAGCTGACCATTCCAAAGGCAAAGCCGAAGAATATTGCATACACCACCAAACCAGTGTAACTTTCAACCAGTGGACAGAGGATATGGCATACTCCATTGTACAGTACAGCAAAGCTGAAGAAGTACTGGATCTTGGGTCTGACCCAGCGAGAGTTGGCCAGTAGCCCCATGGAAGGCCTGGCACCCATGTCCACAAAAGCCAGGATTGAGAGCAGGAAGGCAGCAGAGTACTCATCTACACCCATGTCCTTTGCATAGGCAGCAAGGAAAACAATAGGTGCGAAGAAGCCTACGAACATGATGACATTGCCCGACAGGTAAATGAGAAAGCCACGATGCTTGAACAGAGATAAGTCCAGATACTTGTTAACTATTTGCAAAAAACTGCGCTTCTCCTTGCTCGTGGTAGCAATGGCGGCCAACTCTTCATCCTTCTTGACCTTGCCAGGTGGAGGTCCTAAAGGCCTCATGAGCGAACCTGCCACACAGCAATTCAGCAGCAGGCCACCCAAGATGAGGAAGCTTCCTCTCCAGCCAAACTGATTGTAGAGATACTGGTTGAGAGGAGCCAGGGTGCTGAGGAAGACTGGACTGCCTGCCATTGCCAGCCCATTAGCAATCGGACGCTTCTTATAGAAGTATTTCCCTATCATAGTCAACGCTGGCTGCAGGTTGAAGGCCAGCCCCAGTCCTATATTGAAAGAAAGGCATTGAACTTGAAACAACTGTGCTTTAACTGCAGTTACAATAATCAATACTACAGAATACTACTTTTATTTTTTTGTTTACCTAAATAAGAACTAAAATTAAAATAAAGTTTGAAAAAAAAAAAGACTTATAAGAATAGCTTTAAGCAAAAAAGGATTTTTGTTGATGTTGCTTTGGTGCTTATAGCTATGCTACAGCAGCAGTTTGGCTTGAATCTATGAAACTAAGGACATTCCTGTCAGCCACAACTATAATTTGTGCTTATTAGTGTTTATTAGGAGGCTTGATATTAGCAGGCTAATGCACGAAATGAAAAAGGTCATCATTATCCCTGCTGTGGAACAGCATTAGCAGTGTGCACACTGCCTGCACGGAGAAAATACCAGCAAATAGAAAAATGCTGCAATAGCACAACAATTTGAATAAAACACTGGATATATTTAAAAAAAAAAAAAAAAAAAACCAGAATGGAAAATGAATAAAACACAGTGGAAGTAAAAAACAAATCACAAAACATAAGGAAAGTGCAGCTGGGTTTTTTTTTTTTTTTTGCTGTTTTTAGTATTTCTGTTGTTTTTGTATGTTTTTTTCATGCTTTTGCAACAGTTTTCTTCAGTTGCACTTGAGTTTTATTCATAAAGAGGTAAGAAAAAAAAAACCTTCCTAATGCAATGCATTGCGAGCGAATGATTTAAAAAAGCTATTAAATAGTTTAACAGTACAACAGGACACTAAATGGTTTGTTCCCCACATGTGAATATTGATCATTAGATGGTAAATTCGTGACATTTTAATGCTCTGTATTGATACTGTTGTACTGTACTGTAGCTGATTTCTGGAAAACATGAAACAATTGCCACGTCCAAATATGGAAATGATTAATCTTACAAAATTTTAAATAAAAGAAAATGACTTAAATATATACAGCAAACTAACTATTTTCTTTTCTAACCAGATTCCAATGAATAATCAAATTGACCCAAAATGGATTTAAACGGATTCAGATGGACTTACCAGTAACAACTCCCATACAGATGTAAAGCTGCAACACATTAGTGCAGAAGGAAGCTGAGATCATGCCCAGGGCACAGAGGCAGCCCCCCATCATGACGATGGGCCTGCAGCCATATGTGTTCACCAGTATGCTGCTGATGGGACCTGCAAAATATAGAAGACAGAAAATCAAACCACATGTTTGCATGTTTACAGCTGTCAGGATCACTGAAAGTGAGCGCATAATGACTTAATCTTGTTAGCGCCGAACACCACCCAGAGCCCAGCAGCTATTAATAGCAGAAACTAGGTTGTTTCAATTTTTAAACGAGGCACTCCCACCATCGTGTGTCAAATTAATTTAAGTAAAGTGACAGTGTGATTAAACAGAATAGACTTGCATGTAAAATTACTTTTTAAATTCCATTTGACAAGTTTAAGTTATGTAAAAAAATGCATTGTGTCGAAATACATTAACTAATGTTTTATTCTCCCGGCTGCACATTTAGAGGCTGTGCAAACAAACAGCCTTAAGAAAACATTCAGTTTACTCACTGAATCCAGATTTGTAAGGGATACAAAAGAGTCGCCTACTGCGAGCATGTGAGGTCACTAATTATGCAACTTCAGCATGTAATGACACTGAAAGCTCACAGCCAAAGTCTTAAATTAGGTTAATTAGGTTATAAGAAATCCCTAATGTAACCATGTTATCTAAATGACTTAATGAAAAGAAAAAACAGAGGTCTGTGTGAATATTATTAAACAAATGTTAATAGGAAAAGACTGATTAGATCTCACAAAGGCACTTCCATAGTTTTACTATGCTATGAGCTGTAGGTATGTATGACTTGTAATAAATCTCCGAATGCACCTTCATTATGAAATCCATGAATCTCAGCACTGAATTCATCAGCCAGGATGCACTTCCAATGTGAAATCCAGCACTGAGCAAGACTTTCAGTGGAGCCTGCCTGATTTATTCACACATCGATATTATCAGCCAACGTTATAATGGAAGAGAATTGAATAGAATAGGTTTTTTTTTTGTTGTTGTACATGTAGAACAAAATTGTGGGCAAAGAAATTTTGAAAAGTCGAGACTGGAGAAACACCCTTCAAGCACTCAAGCACTGTTTAGATTGCTACAAATGTAACAAGCAGTTGATCCCAGCAGAGTTGGGAAGAGTGTAAACAAGCAAATGCTTAACTACACATAACAAATGTTAGGGAAATCGAATTATGTTTCATGTGTCAGAAAGAACAAGAATCATTTTTATCTTTTTATCACCATTATCGTCATTAGTCTCAAAAATTCCATATCAGTCAGGCTTTAATTTTTAAAGCTGTAGTATATTTGGACAATTGTGGTCAACAGGACACCATGTAATCACATTACTGACATATAGTGATCTAATAAGACTAGTAGTGTAAATTTGAATCCAATATTAACCCTCAGCCTTGGTTCAGCAACTCATGAAGGAAAATATCTGGCTCTCTAGCTGCTAACTGCTATCTCGCCGCTTTGCCAGCTTAATCAGGGTCCTAACTGTTAGTACAAAGTTTTCATTGTATGCTACTAGTTACCATAATGGAAATAGATGCCTGGTGCTAATGGAAGCAAAACTCATAAGAGACGCGTGAGTTAAACATGAAGCTATAGCTGTGAGTCAGAAAGTAAGACAAGTTGAAAGATGGAAATTGAAGCTATCGCTCTGTTAAGCTAATAGAAACTGTGGAGTTGGGTCAACAACACAAAAAAATCATCAAATTATTCAGGGTTAAAATGAAAATATTTTAAAATATTAGTAAGGATGATAACCACAGGTATTTATTATCTCCGCCAAGGAGGTTGTATTTTTGGTGTGCATGTCACTCTGTCTCTAAACACAATAGCTTGAAAATCTTTGAATGAATTCAGATAAAACTTTGAAGGGGAGTAGAGTGGGGTCACAATCCATCCAAATTTGGCTTGCATCCGCCAAGGTTTTCAAAATAAACTCAATGATTTATTGGTGGAAAATTTACAAAAAGCCTTGTAACTTATAAACTATGATTGGTGCAGGTGGTGTGTATTGTCAACATGTAGAAAGTACCGAAATATGATTTAAAATCATATGACATTTGACCTCTGATCTCTAGATTGATAGATTGATCTGAAGGTCAATATCATTATAATGCTTCACAGAGCGATTTAAGAAAGTGTTTCTCGGGTGCCATTATTCGTTTGAATAAAATAAAAATTTAAAATTTTTTTAAAAAAGGTGCCATTATTTGTACTGAGAACATATGGGCATACAGGGAATTATATATGGGGATTCTATATATCACATTACTTTGGACCTTTCACTTCTTCTCACTCTTCTTCAAGGTCAAATAAGGTCAAACGTTTATATCTTTTATCTTAAAAACTATGCTTAAAATAAATTCTGCCTTTTTGTTCGTATTAGCAACATATAGGAAATGACACTGTTTATGATTATTATCTAATTCAACTCAGTTCAATTTATATAGCGCCAAATCACAACAGTCGCCTCAAGGCGCTTTATATTGTAAGGTAATACATACAGAGAAAAACCCAACAATCACATGACCCCCTATGAGCGAACACTTTGGCGACAGTGGGAAGGAAAAACTCCCTTTTAACAGGAAGAAACCTCCAGCAGAACCAGGCTCAGGGAGGGGCGGGGCCATCTGCTGTGATTGGTTGGGGTTAGGTGTTATGTACTTTACAGTAACAGCTTGTAACCAACAACATGTAACAACATTACTAATAATTTTACTAAACAATGAAATGAATGCTACAAATGTACTACATCCACATAAACAAATAACAATTATATACAAAATGATGTCAAGAATGTTGAAATGGGATTCATATAACAAAAGCCTGCATCTTGCACTTGCTTTAAGTGCACTTCAAAGCTATTGCAGTGCTTCTTGCTGTCATTAAAATCTAGTTCTTCCTGCATTAACAAAAAAAAAAAAAAAAAAAAACCGCAGAGAAAGTCCATTTCCATTCTAATAACAGTGATGGGAAAATCTCCTCTAACTTAATGACTTACTGTTTGTTATTCTCCGTTGGGCCTGGAATGAATTTTCATTCACATTTTTCTGCTTTGCTGCTCGTTTCACTGATTTTAGCTAAAAATGGTTGACTCAAAAACTCAGATTATATTGCTGCTATGGCACTTTATGTTCTATTGTTTACATTTTGTTCCACTTGAGATGTGTGAGAACATTTGATTGCTTTCTCTGTACAAAGCACCCTGCTTATAATGAGGCAGCAATAAGAATTGTTTGAGAAATCTAAGCATCTTTTAACTCACCCCGTCTCCTAACCTTTTTGCTGAATTTTAAGTGCAGGAGGTGTAAATCGAACAGAAAGAGAAAAGTAATGAAAGATGTTTTTTCTTCTTCTTCTTCTTTTTTTGAATAATGCTCTCATTACCAGGCAGAAGATGTATCATATTTCTGCCAGGCCCAATGCAATTTAAAAAGCCACACTGGGCGAGGAGTCATCTCACTTAATTTGCTCTGCATGAATCTTTTTTCGACCTTGAGGAAAGTTCCCCTCATTTGCATCCGCAGCAGTGATCGGTATTCTCGGGGGCTTGGCGGGACCCGAATCGGCCAAGATGAGGAAGCCCCTGAGCCTGCACATTACCTCTCTTGCAAAAGGGCTTATCATCTCCTGGCCAGACACAGCGTGGACTTCATTACACAGTGGACAAAGACCCAAACTAAATATAAGCACCTAGATCCCAAAAGGGAATGACACATATAGAGACGCGTCTAACAGGTTGTTTTTTTTTTTTTTTTTCCACGAGACTTTAATGTGAGCTGCAAGCGAAGAGGCTGGTTCAGCTCACGATAGATGCCGGCTATCCATCACACTTCAAACAGGATAAAGAGTTGACAGAAATGGAGGCAAACAACTTTTAAAAGCTGTTCTGCGGTTTTTTGAAGTGACTCACCGCCGACCCATTACACGGATGTTTTAAGGGAAATAACGGAGAGTGAACCAGCCCGAAACCCAGTTTATTTATGTGATAAAAGTTTATCCAAATTTTCGGGCTCACAAGAGGCTTTGATGTAAAGTTTACACTTGTAGAGCAGTAAGCAGCAACATCCTGGATGATGCTAACACGGTGGCTTTAAGCCGGAAAAAAAATAAATGCAGATTTTTAAAGGTGCTTGAAATTCACCGGCATGATCAGTCAGGGTGGGTAAAGTTTTCACCACAGAGGTGCTTCTGAATAAGTTACATAAGTTCTCATTTTTAAAGAGACGACAACACTTACATGTTTCCTCACAATATCCACATTTCTAATGATAATTCATGCACGTCACTGGCAACAGTTCTCTTTTCAGCTACTGTGCAGTGTGGTAAAAAGGACTGCTCAATCACTTTGACGTGCAGCAAATACAGCAACCTTAAGGTGTTAATGAGGTGGAAATGACATCTCAAGTTCAAGAAACAAGGTTCCCATTGACTTTTTCCACTGAGAAATAAGAGTAAATGAATGTATAAAAGTATATTTACTCATCATCATAAGCAATATGATTGTTAATATTTTTCTAAAATGACCAGGTAAAACATTAAAAACAAACTATTTGGCTTTTTTCCTTATGAGAAACCAGCCTTTGTATCCTGTCTTTAAGACTAACAGTGAGTGTGATACAGTGTGCAGCGTTTCCACAGCCAAGGTCAGCGCTCTCTCTCTCTCACTGTGGATTAGCGACACTAATCCAACATAAACACACAGCATGCAGATTAAACACATCATCACAGTGCGACACTCGCTGTGCTGAGTGGATCATTGGCAGTTGCTTCACTGCTGCCTGATGTAATACGAGGCAGGATTGCACTCTAGGGCTGAAGTATGCCAAAGGCCGTCACAAAAGATTTCCCATGTTGGGTTTACAGCTTTTAACCACACCTTCTTCTCTTACAGAGAAACAAAAGAATAGCATCGATAGTTCTTTTGTTCTGGAAAACATGTCAGCCAGGTGATATACACATCAGGGCAAGCAAATGACTATGCAAATTTTTAGTAGCAATATCTGTAGAGCTTCTGTAGAGGAAGCTCTGTCATGCAAAAACTGAAACTGAAATGTAGCTACACAGTTGTACTGCCACTCAAAGCGTCTGGTTCCATAACTGAATGCTCAGGGCTATAGACCTGCAGCGATGGGTTAGCTTATTATTTATTATTTTAGTTATTGTTTTAGATTTTTCCTATAAAATAACAACAAAAGAGATCAATACAAATATCAAAAAGTAGCCAAAGTGGCGATATGGAGCGGGGTTCTGTGAAACTGAACTATAAGCCTAATGCTAACCTCCTCTGACAGAAGGATAGCTTAGCATGCTAAGGTTGACATGATGTGGATGATAAACTGGGCGTCATCACGACGCTACAACACAGAGCGAACACCATCCCCACAGACACAGCGGCCAGGGAAGCAGAAGAACATCACATCAAGAAGTCCCTGAGTAAATGTGATTATCTCAGCTGGACATTTGTCAAAGCTGGGAAGGCGCCTAAAGAAAGCTCCAGCTGATCCAGGAGAGAAGAAAGATAATTCCTGCCCAAGTGAAAACCTGTAGTGATCCCTTATGTGGCACAAACAGAGTAATGTCGTGTACAATGTTAAGTGCCAGCAGGATTTACACATCGAGGAAACCAAACAAGCAGATGGCACAACACAGAAGAGCTAAGGACTAAACAGTCTATTTACACCTACAGGCCAGTGGACACATCCTGGACAGGGAGGAACGCTGGTTTGAGGGCGGAGTCAAGGAGGCCATTTACGTTTAAAGGGAAAGACCATCTCTGAATCGAGGTGACAGATGGCCTAAGGGTCCATCTGTCACCATCCTATATCTCTGTGATTGCAGCCATTCCCCAACTCTCTGTGAATGTAATAATAGCCCAACTTGCCTCATTGTCTATAACTGCTTTCTATGTATCATTCACCAGCATTCATAGGCCGATTGATGCATCGCAGAACAACTTGGGGTTAGTATCTCGCCCTTGACTGGAGGAGCCAGGGATCAAACCAGCAACCTTCCACACACATCTCATGTCGTGTGGGACTTTACAAATGTGACCTAACTGGCTTATAAAATATAATCCACTGAGCCAAAACCATCATTTTCAGTATTTTGTTCATCAAAAAGCTTAGCAGGTTGAAGAGACACAAGGTAGCTCAGGGTAGAGGTAATAAGTAAAAGGTCATTTCAGTCATTTGGATCAATTAGATTATTACTTGTGGGTGTCTGGGGCTGTCGGCTCATTACCAGGCAGCTCCACAGTAATGACAGGGCCATGCAAACACCAATACACACACGAAAGCAGCGGTGGGGAATTAGAAAGGTGTTAAACTCTGATTGAATCATCAGCGTGAGAGTCAGAACAAGAGAGCAGGTGTTTAATGAATAGCTGAATGGCTGCGATCAATGTGAACGAATGAGAAACAAGAGCGGCTCGCTCAGTAAGCGCATGTATTGATGCCGTAACCACGTGATAGCGGCATATAGACACTGCTAAGCTAAAGCAGCAGTTAGCGATCGGTTAAAAAGCCAAGACAATCAGCAATAACCACTCAAGTTTTTTACTGTTTGATGAATATGTTTCGCTAGGAACATTAGAGAGGTTGTGTCATTACCAGAACAGCAACCATTAGCTTGTTTCAGCCTGATGAACGCCACCTGTCCATAAGGTGTTTACTCATAATCAGAATTACTCACAATCCCAAATTACTTTATGAGACCACAATACTTAATTTTGAGCAGAAGACTTTACCTTATAGTTACTGAATGAAAATTTGTTTTCAATTGAACACAACATAGGAAATGAGCTTTGCGGGTCTGACGATGACAACAGCACACGACAGAGTGACAGGAGGATTACAGCGTGGACAGATGGCACTACCGAGCCAGGAAACTGCAGGCTTGAAGCCAAAGTGGGGAAATACAGCAGGTGATCAGAGCAATATGGTGGAGAGGGCGACCTGCTGAAAACAAATTCCAACCCTTCAAAGGTTCCTTTTTTCAAAACAAAATGAAGAGCCAGCTGCAGCAATGTGGCAGCATTTTGAGAAGATAAAGGATTTGTCCGAATCGTGCTCTGAATTTGATTAGAGGCTGAAAACTATTAGAAATTCTAGTACGCAGAAATAAAAATTCTGCCTCAGTGAAATGAAAATTCGCCTGTTTCCATGTCAGAAGACAGATCAATTTATTTCAAGATCCAATCAACAACTAATAGATTATTTTTTCCAATTTCCAGGCTGTAAGTGATTCTGACTCACAAGGAATTACAATTTGTTGTTGTTGCTGTTGTTCGGCTTCAGTTTCTCTGGTTATCTGCAGGCTCTGCATGTGATGCTGTGCTAGCATCTCGTGTGGATTCAAATCCAGGTCATGATCCAATGACACAAACTAGTTCTGTCACTGCATATTGTGTTTACAGGTAGAAACAGTGTGACAATGATGAGAGAAACTACTGAATAAACCATGTCCCATCCTATGTGCCTTTCCTCATATCGTGCTTTTCAGATTTCTTTAATGGTGCATCTGCTAACTCCAACTATCTAGACTCAAGTTATTTAGCATTATTAGGTTGTAGCATTGACAAAAACACAAGTACTCAGATATTAATTAATAACAAATTATTACTGAATAAAAATACTCATTTGCAACTGTATCAATACCAACAACAGCATCTTTGCCTCCTTCAGCTCACACACAACAACCCAAAGCAAGGCTGCTAGCTAACAGCTGCTAGTTTACACTGAACAACACTTTAGAAAGAACTTCAGAGGTCAGTAAAGCTCTCGTTTCAACAGCAGTAAAATATTAAACAGTTATGATAAATGTTAATCTGGCTGGCAGACATGTTGACGTTCCCTGTTTAACAATTAGCAATTAACCCATAGCTGTGTTAGCCATCAGTTATCGTTAACGGAGCAGCAAGTGGACTTTAGTTAGATCCAAGAGAAATAGTTATTGCAGGCAGCCACGATAAAGCAGATTATGGACATATGGAGAACAAGCCTGTTCTTTTCTGCTTTAACAATGATTTAATTAAACGTTCTCTGGGTTAAATTTTGAAAATGCAGACAGAGACCAGTTCAATCAGTTTCATAGTGGGAGGTCTGTTTTTATGTCTTCTTTAGCATAACTAATACGACGCCTTATACAAAATTCATTTGTAACTTTTCCATAATACTTTTATGCAATAATTAAATGATCTATGTTTTACGTCGTGTAGTTGCTGTAGCAACAACCCATGACAACCCCACTCTAGAATACCAAATTATTATTAGAGGCTTTCGAAACATGAACAGGTTTAACTATGTTAGAAAAATTTCATTTAGCTTTTCCTTTGTTTTAACCAGTTATTTACCTGCAGCATACATGACGGCGAGCATGATGGAGGAGATCCATGCGATCTGACTGTAGGAGGCGCCGAAAATGTTCTGGATTTCTTTGAAGAAGACTGTGATGGCTTTCGGGAAAGCGTATGAGAATCCTATGGAGATGAAAGATCCAAGTACCACAGCCCACCCCCACCCACCATCTGGTGGGGGCACAGCAGGACTTGTGGCTGGGGTTGGCATCACTGGCCCAACTCAACGCAGATTTGCTGAACGCTGGAAAAAGAAAGAAAGGAGGATATCAAAACTCACAGAGAACTTTAAGGTTACGGAAAAAATGACCCGAGAAGTTCTGTTTCTAGGAAAATGTCATCGATCATTAGGGGTAGTATATCCTGTAGATAAATCACAAGCTGTAGCTCATATTGACAGTATACAGACACCTGTGGGATGACAAAGGAGGTTCAAATGTTTGTTCTCTCTGTTTTTCAGATGCGCAGCTGCAAACAGTAATGTGACACAAGAGCAAGGAGGACATGCCAGAGGCCCTTATCCTTTATAGGGTGTGGGCAAACACAGGATCACGAGATTCCAGAGGGCATGCACTCATTATACCTGAGAGGCCAGATCTCCCCCGCCCACTGCTCACCTTGAGCACACCTCCTTCCCACAGGCATTAATGAAACAAGGGTAGAGCTTGACTTACAGAAGTGTAGTGGCAGTTTAAAATCACGTGGTGTGTATACAGAGTAAACCTGACCTAATTATACGTAAGGGGAAAAAAAACAAGTATGGAAACTATCTACTGCCACACATCACTGTACTGATGCTACAAGTCAAGTAAAGAAAGATGCACTTATATTCACGGACACGTGATAAACCAAAAAGGCCAGCTGCTATGTTTTTAGCTCTGTCTAAGCTCATTAGCCTCACCTCTGTCATCAGTCAGAGGTGAGGCTGTATAATTTACAGCTGTATAATTAATTTGAGGCACCCACTGAGATGATGGCAGCTAGTGTGGCGTCACAGAAATGAGCAACCTGTCGAAGAGTCAACATGTTTGCTCATGTCAGCGGTGCAGAATCACAAGTGAGTAATTATTGAGATTAACACAGCCAGACTCGGATTACCGGGTACGAGTCTGAAATAATTGGCACGCTGATTTCACTTCAGCTTTGTGTTATTATGTTTTCATTAGAGAGCGAGGCCCATTTTAAGGTTTAAAAGTCAAACTGGTTCCCTGTTGATCGCTTAATGATGACCTGTTCCTAGCAGACAGGTATCAGCAATAGCTGGTTGCTAGAATACCTGCCAGTCAGAACAGTCATTGTAAGCTTAAAGACAATCCAAGCGTTTAAATCCACCATGAAGTTGTTAGTAAGGGGGAAATTAGCTATAAAGACCTCAGGTCTCAGTCATACAAGCCGAGAGTACGGTTGGCGTCCCTTTGGCAACCACCAGTCTCTAGGGAGGAAGCTGCATTCCTACATGTGGTGAGCGGTTGCTGGAAGTTGCTGGCAGGTGTAACTGGTTGCAAAGAGCTATGTGGTGCTGCACTTTGGTTGCGTACTGCTAATACTTACCAGCTACTTGTCATGAATAGACCATAAAACATGTCTATAATTCTTTCAAACTGGAAGGAATTAATTAATTAAATGTGTCAATAATGAATTACAATTAAAAATAAATACATAATTATTAAATGTTTTAAATTAAATTAATTAATATTTTATTAATTATTTTCTACTTTTATTTGTAATTTAATCCATTATTTAATTATGTATTTAGCTAATTCATTTTGGCACCCATGGCCCTCTACAGTCCAGTGGTAGTGAAGCTGCAAAACCAAAAATGGACAGCATGCTTCAAGGTAAGGTTTACTAGTTTTGAAGCATGCTGCATAAGGCAGAGAGTTTCCATTCAGTACAGGTATCTGCCAGCAACCTCCAGCAGCTGCACACCAAGAAATCCACATTTTTACCTAGCGACAGTTTCTAGGCCTCTCTGACCGAGGGCTAAAATGTTTCTTGTTGTAGACTGTGGCTGAAGTTGGGCATTTATGGGGATGGAGTTCTTTTTGGAGTCAGACTCCAGTGGCCATTAAAGGAACTGCAGTTTTTTGCATTCTGCATTTGATTCATTGTTTATGGGAAGAGATTGCTGCTGGGGTAGCCGTCACCCGCTATTTCTCAGACATCTAAATTATTTTCAGTGTTTTATTATTTATTTAGAAAAAAAAAAACAATGGTCACGATTAAAACTCAGACCCGCACAGTGCATATCAAGTTTCACCTGTCTGTGCGCTTAATGATAACATCTTCCCCGTGCCAGTTGACTGATCAAGCAGAAAATTGACTAAACATAAACATCATACGAAACCTCACTATCCAGCTTTGTATCTGATCGAGCGACTCGACCATCAGCTCTGACAGTTTCCTCTACAACACAACAGGCAACCACTGGAAAATTCAAACCACAACTTTAAGTGAAATACAACATCACTGTTTTTAACTTTTACATGAAAATATTCAGCTGGCTGATCCAAACGTACCGGCCCCGAGTCGACATCTTACCAGAGCAAGTTTCATTTAAGAACATCAAAGGATTTAACCAGGAAACATATGGTTCTCCTGTCCGAGTGCATCAATGACTCGTAAAGA
Organism: Simochromis diagramma; assembly: GCF_900408965.1. Lineage (NCBI taxonomy): Eukaryota > Metazoa > Chordata > Actinopteri > Cichliformes > Cichlidae > Simochromis > Simochromis diagramma. The sequence goes on from NW_024386908.1 coordinate 2,216,483, forward strand.
CCAGTGTAAATAAATGATGTCGCTCTGCTTCCTTGTTCCAGCTCAGGTATGAGCAGACTGCATTGTTGTGGAGACTCATACATTTGCTACTGTCAATAATTTTGAAAAGCTAAAGAAAGTCAGGAAGCAGGAAATAAAAGACAAGATTATTTCTTGGCAGGAGGCCAGAGAGTGACATCACAATGAACACTTTTAAGGCTTTAAAACGAACGAACTACAGTAGCAAAGTTGGAAAAGCAAGTTCAAACAGGATTTGTTCTGTTTCTTAGCAATGTAGAGCCATTCGTACATTATTAGCATGACAGCACAATACCTGCTGTTCTGTGCTTAAAAAGTTCACAGAAAGAAATCTGAATCGGAGCGGTGTTTCATTTGGGAATTTCGACTTGGATGTCTCTGGATTTCTAACTTTCCACTTCAACTGGAACGCACCAGAAAATAAGAAACTTCAGGGGCCCTGAGACGTGCAGCTGTAGCAAGTCTGTAGAGATTTTGTGTAGTAGATGCATTTCGCTTTTAGCCAACTAGAACATTTCCTCCAAGTAGATTTTCAACTCGTATAACAAGTAAACTATACTAACAATGTTGTATGGACTTTTGTGACTAAATGAGCCACACAGGCACTGACTAGTTTCAATGTGCATCACTGTGTTCAAGTGATAAAAAACAGGCACTGTGTTGATGGATGAATGACTCTACCTGGCTAGCAAGCAAAAGGAATATTGTGTTTTTCCTTCCTTTTGTCTGTTTTCCTTTACCATATTGGCAGATATATTGGATATCCAAACTGATATCGTATTGGTACTGGTCTTAAAAATCCTGTATAGTTCAGATAATAATAATTAAAAGCCAAAGGGGAATGATTAAATTTGCTTTTATTTTGGAATTCAATAGTTGTGGAACTGTGTTTTAAATAAGTGAATGATTTAAGCAAAACATCACTTGTGCTAAAAACTGTCCTCTATATATATATATATATATATCTTGTATTGCCCCTTTAATCAAAGTTAAAGATTAGTCTTTCTTCCCGGAGTTTCATATAGTAGGTCTAATCCGTGCTAATCAGATTACAGACTGTCCAGAGCGGCAATTGGTGGAAATACTAGTTTTGATTGATTGAACGTGACAACAGAGCACGAAGGATCCTCAGAACCCATAAGCAGCTTATAAATTGATGGCTGTTAATATGAAGCTCCAAACAGATTGGCCATAAAAGATCTAGTAGGTAAAAAAGGGAATTGTCCACACAAACTTGATGGATCTGGTTTATGATCAACCATATAAGTATACAAGAAGTCAAACAAAGTAAAGTCACTGTTCGGTCGTTACAAAGTCAACACTTACTTCCTTCCAGATCAGTGTCATGTGCCGTCTCCCCTGTGCCCTTCACACCAGTGATCATGAGAGCAGCTACTACGGCCCTGACTGCTGCTTTGGTCAAAGCTGGTGGGTTATGAAAACCGTGCCAAGGAACAAGTCAGGTGACAACAACAGGACTGTACAACCACACCCACCTGAAAGACCACTTTTAGAATAAAACATTCCAACTCACCAACCAAACATAATTCATTGTCAAGGTGCTAATAAAACTTTATTGACTCCTGTCTGGAATTTTTTTCAGATTTGTCTTCCACAGAGGTCAGCAGTTACAGACCAGTATGCTAGTTTGACTATGTACCAGCACTGATGGGCTGATTGCCATGGTGAGTATTTGTATGTTTCACATAATAAATAAGGGCTCGTTTACAGTGGTCATAAAATATGACTGTAGCTGTGAAGTCTTTCCAAAGCAGCATGTTAGACACAGAGCAGCTTCTGTCCTCCATCTGCGTATACATTCACTGGGTCTTCGATCATTTAGCCCAAACCTATGAAAAGCCCATTGTCCATTTTCTAGCAGAACCATGTCAGAAAGATCCACAGTCATATTATTTAGTGGCCCAATGTAAGTGAATTAAGATTCACTCACTATCTTTCCTGAAGTTCTTATGTCTTCTTATTATATGTTTTTTTTTAGCATGTTTTCTTGGCCTAGCAATGTTTTCCACTGAGTTCAGGAAACATGATTAGGAAACATATTAGCACTTTTCTTCTTTTGCTTTTTTATATATATGACTGCTATGTTATCTACCTAGCATTAGCTTAGTGACATGAAACAGCTATCTAATAATAACACAAAGGATACATGAAGCTTACTTTGTGTTTTGGCAGAAACCAACGTAAACAGAAATCTTGATTGGAAGACGGCAATAGAAGACAAGTCAAAATGAGCTGAATGCATTATTTTCCAGTAATATCTGCCAAGTATTTTTAAAGATATCTCACTCTGACCCAAGAGGAAGGATTGGCCAACTGGCACTGATTTGGATTAACCGCATTTTTCAAGCATCATAATAAATCCCCCAAAGAATCCATCACAAGTCACCTTGTTAGAAAGTGTTCTACAGAGCGACTGTGAAACCACATTTCTCAACAAGTGTGGAGCCATGCACAGAGAGTCGCTCAAGCTGAACAGACTGAGTTTTTTTGGGCCTGTGTGATGTCAGTGCACTTGAATTGACCACCTGACTTCACCTTGATGAGTCTTATCCGGACAACAGAGCTCAGTGGAGGGGGCAGCAAGGACACGGCAAGGGGAGCAGAAACCAAAATAGAGTTTCTATAATCAAATCATAGAACTAGCATAAGCTGGGTTACATACTGGACAGAATGTGTGTGCTGTTTGAGCTACAAGTCTTTGTTTGTAGGGTAAGGTTAGAGTTTGGTTAGTCGTGACAGGTTATGGTTACAGTAACTGTGCATTATGACAAAAAATGTTCTCCATGCAAACAGGTCTGCTCACATCTGTGTGTTTGTGTTTTTGTGTGAATGTTTATGTGTGTGTCCTAGAAAGACATCACTTAGTGCCTTGGTAGGAAGCCAAGACATGAAGAAGAATGTCAGGTTTCATTCACAACAAGGACAAAGCTGAGACTCAGTGTTGGATTTCATGTCAGTAAAGAGGAATAAATGAACTTTGCCCTCTTTGAGCTGGCACACCAGACCTACTGCATTTCCTGCTAACGGTAGTAGCAGCAAATCAATGACTACATATGATCATGTGTAGATCCATATCTGACATTAGCATTCTGCCAATCTATTAGTATCTGAATTTATAACACCCGATAACTGAATGATGAAGAAGCAGACGAGACGAGAGAAACATCCTTCAGCCACGTCACGTGTGTTGACATTGAAAACTTTGTCATCCACACCAAAAACACAACAACCAGATGATCCGGGCAGAATGGCGCAGAGCTAAAACGAGTAAATAAATAACTAAACATAACAAATTGAAGTGAAAACTGTTTATATTTGATGTATCTCAAAAATAAATAATATTGTCTCATATATCAGATTACCTAATATTGATATCTGTATCAGGCTTAAATATCCTATATCGGCTCTGCAGTAAAGCTAGAGGCCATAAAAATCACATTAGAAAAGCTTAAAGACTCTAAAACAGTAAGTGCAACAACTCCTTGTACAAAACACATTGAGAACTTGATTTATTGTTATTACAAAAACACTGATTACCACAGGTTTAAACTTTAATATCTCCTTAAGGGAATCATGATTCTCAAACTCTGCCAACACAACTTCAACATCCAGTTATTATTTTTAGATGGAGGTTAATTATAGTTTCCTGAGAGAGATATTGCAGACACCTTTTAAAGGTAGCCTTCAGGGGCCATTAAAGGAGGATGAAAAGAACAGCAAAGACATCCTTCAGAAGAGCAACAATTCCACATTTTCATGTTCACATCTAATTAAAAGTTTTCTTTGAATTCTTATATGTTGAAGTACTTTTTCCACTTTTACTGATAGTGGAAGGTTGAGCAGTGGTCAATTACTAATGTTTTTTAATGGGCTTTTGTGGAGCCTTGTAAGACTTGAATTGTAATGAAGGACAACAGAAGGTTAACTAAATCAGAGTTACGGAGCAAGAGGACACCGGTTTTACCTGGAGGAGATAAATTAAAGCGTAGGATTTGTCTGTATTTGTGAAGACCTTGAACAGAAGAAATACTCAAAAGCTTCACTTAAAAGCTATTCAGGTGAACATATCCTGTAAGTACAAAAGGAAACTTGACCTCTACACTCAGCTTGCCAGCATGCCCCCCTCCTCCTCCTGACTCCGCCAAAGCCTCATGCTGGGACTTGAAGTTATGGCAATGGAAGATTAGCTCTAAGGTAACCTCCAAGTAACAGTACACCCATTGTTAAAATAGAAGTTCATTATTAACCCAATAAACACCTCTCTAAATGTTGACTAAAGCACACATGCCATCTTCTTATCATCACAACAACAATCTAATCTCACTTCAGCAGTCAGGCAAACACACTCGCCCATATTCTTTCACAAAGAAATAATTCCATTAAAATCTGCTTTCTGATTAAAAAGGCCATCAGGCAGAGGGTCTCCCCATAAAGTACACTAACACTGTAGTTCCCTTTCTCCTCAGCCTCTGGCCTTTTACTAACTCCGGGATGCCTTGATTTAGAAAATAAATTTCATGTGTGGACACAAGAGCATGCTGGGAGGCTTATTCACTTTTCCATATGGGCTGCCAACACCCACATTAAACATCCAATCCTGAGCTCCCTCTCCGCTACACACCTCTGACCATGTCATGAAGGTCACAGAACTGTAATCATGTTATATTTAATAGTCAGACAGCAAACGTTAGTCATGTCTAGAAATGTGTATGGGGGAAGGATACTAATGTTATGTAATGATACTAATTCTGTTGCTCAGAATATTTGTACTTTTTTTTTTACCCTATTACTTGACGAATACGGTACAAAAAAAACTTAACTAGCCATCATAAGAGTCCAAAGAAACAGTTTTTGTAGTTTTTGATCAGTGCCGAGTGGTTCTGTGATGGTGTGTCATGGGTGGGTTCACATCTGGCATGATTTCCATCTTTCAAATAAGAATCAGGTAGAATCAGTTTGAGTCTGCTCTTTGCTCTTTCTTTTCTCTTTTTAATGTAGGGAGCTAACTTTTTTTCATTTGTGAACTATCACTATTTTTCAAACCCTTGCAACTGTACTGCTGATCCATCAAGGTATGGAACTTCTGAGGGTGACCTGTGGTACCAGATCCTTTGGGTCTTGTGGGTTAAGCTTCTGTGGCCATGTTTAGGGACATCCTGTGGACGTTTTATCGAGCTGATCTGTGGAGTCTGGAGGCTTGCTCCGTACTTGGAATCTTTGACCCTCTTACTTACTCTTAACTGTTGTGTTTTCGTGATTTGCAGTACACTGTTGAGGAGGCAGCTGCTGTCAGAGTGCATTTACATGGGTTTTACATGACAAAATAACAATGCTGAAACCCAAGGCCTGGCTGTAGTTTGACTATTCTGGATGTTAAGTGATTAACAGTAAGTAAGTAACATATTTTCTCAGTGTGGAGTATACGCCATGTTTAGTGTTCATGAGGTCATACTAATGAAACCTAATCCAGAGGTTTAGCAGGTTTCCAAAACAGTCCTGTCCTGTTAGAAAACCCAGTTGTGTCCAAGTTTCTATCATCCAGCTGATGATGTGAAGTGAAGTTAAATAATTTGAAGGTAGTCCTTCTTCATTATTCCATCCACTGTGCAAAACAGGCCCAGAGCACGATGCTACCACCACCGTGCCTGACAGTTGGTACAGTGTTCTCAGGTTTGACAGCCTCACCTTAACTCCATTCAAACATACTGTACCTCTTGTTAATGTGACCAAAAAAAAGCTCTAATAGGCATTTTTGTTTTTTGTGTGTATAGCTGCAAATTTCAATTGAGCTTGAAGTTGTTTATTTTGGAGCAAGGGTTTCTTTTGCTGGTTAGCACCCTTAGCCCATGTCCATCTAAAACTCACTTCTACGTGGACAGTGATGGTGGGGTTTCAGCACTTTTCAGTTCATGGCAAGCCTGAGCCGTGGTGATTCCTGGATTGTTTCTGGTTCTCCTAACCAATTTCCTCTCACCTTAGACTGACGGTTTAGGTCTTCATGCAGATTTTGGAAAAGTGATGACACATAAAAACAACTTGTACTTATGAACCTCAAGAGACTTTCCTAATTTGTGTCAGTTTGCAATTCTCCTTAGATTTTCAGAGTTAGCTGGACTTCCCCATTGTCTTGAGTATTGGAATGCTGTCAAACAAATATGTTTTATGCTCGCAAAGATAAACTGAATAAGCCTTTGAAACCTAGCCCTAGAACCAATTCAATTATTAATTGATTTAAATGAATCTATATATTTGAGTCTTTATGAATACTGGCCCTGTGTGCATTAGAGACAAATATAAAATGAATTCAAATTTGTTCACCTGATTCTTGTTTTCCTTAAAAGACATTAAAGATGTATGCTGTACAATCATTCCACCCAGGAAATAGAACAGTTCAAATAAATTACCATGACATTCATGCTCATGAAGAGTGAATGTAAACTTCTGACCACAACAACAATCTCCTCGGGCAAAGACATAAATGCTAGCCAAAGAGTAACTTAGTTATAAACAAACAACAACACACATTTTAAGATTTCTGCCCACATGGTCAGAAAGGTCACTGCTTTCGGAGAAACAAACAGTGTGGACATTGTCAACTGCAGACTGTTTAGGTTAAATCTACAGACAAGACAACATTAAAAGCAACAAAAATGGGACGGAGACTAAATAGAGAAAAATGCTAACTTAGTTTCTGATGGAAGGGCATGATATGACAAACTTAGGATATTAAAAAAAAGCTAAAATGGAAATTCTAATCATAAGAAAATTCCGGACATATCAGTAAAGTAAGTTAAAGGAGCACAGATGACTAATATCACACGTATTACTTTATAGCAATGATACGTTTTCGCTGGTTAGCCGTGCTTGCACCTGGTCAAAAAACTGTCCCACACATCTCCTCATAAAACAATACAGATGTACAGATTTGACATGTTAACTGGTGAGCTTTGGAGGAGCTGAAGCATGTTTTATTTTTCTTTCCTTTGGTACAAAGCAAGCTAGCTGCTGACCAGTTTATATGCTATACTAAGCTAACTAGCTGCTGATGGTAGTTTCATTTTTTTGGTGCGGGTAACAATATTATTATCAGACTCTCAGCAAGAAAGTTAAAAACAGTATTTCCAAATACTTGTGAGCTTTTTAAAGTTTTTTTTTTAAAGTTTATGCATAGTCCCTTGTAAATCTAATGCAAATAAATAATGGATGCAAAAGACCTTTTTATCTGCTAGCAAAATGTCATTAAAATGACGTTACTTTTTAATAACAAATTGTGACTGAAAAGTTGTACTCATGAGACATTTAACAAACTGAAACTCGACTCAGAACATTTCAGTTCTGCTCCTATGGCCACAAGTGGTTTGATAAATCCGGTTTATACTAGCTACTGTAAGCCACCTAGAACTTAATGATCTTCAGTTTACAACTCTGCCTGTGCTTTAGCATTTTAGCATCTCACCACGGAGGGCGCTGTTACAACCACATATTTGATAACCTGCTAAGATGCTCTGTCACAGCCAACTTGCACGACAGGATCATAGATTACAAACTACAGACTTCATTTTTTTCACTTCTATTCAAACCTAAAACTGGGGTCGTGTAAGCTTTTTGCCATTTAAGCTAAATACACATAGGGTATTCATCACATGCAGAATGTGAAGTTATTCATACAGATCACCAACTGAGCAGGAGTGAACCAGACCTGACGTGGACATAAATACTTGTGACATCCTAAGATAATAATACACTTTTTTCTCTTTCAAAGTTCGACTCGATCAGAAATGCCTATAGCTGGAAAGGCGCAGGAACCGGAGAGTGATTCCTCAGCACTGCAGCCTAATCATATGATGCTGCTGATAGAGACCGGATATTGACCGGATGAAGCCAGTCTTAATGCTCACGGCCTACTAAACCGGATGCTTCAAAACAGCCCAAAAATCAGTGCAAATATATTTTAGGACTGTGCACCTCAGCTCTTCCACCTGCGACAACTGACAGCAAAGCGGCAGATGGGTTTCCCTTCTCTCCTCTCTTCAAAGGCTCCTGAACGCATCATAAAATGCGGTCACCCATCCGACTGGGACACTTGCAGCGCCGCAAGCCGCTGTCTTGACAGGCTACAGCGCTCATTCACCGCAGCGCACACTCATCCCTGCATCGCTCGGTTAATCCTCGGGCTCACCGGCAACGTCGGCGCGTCCTTCACTGCAGTCAATGACAACCGGCCACTGGATGTTACTTTACCTTCTGAAGGAGGCTGTGCGTGCGTGTCCTCCGCGGGCTGCCGGCTGCGATGACCTTGGAGCATAAAGATGCGTGCGGCTGTGTTGTGGACAGATCGCTATTTGAATTTCCTGAGTGAGCCGCTGCCTGACGTTGAGCTGTTGCGCACCACAGGAGGGCGGCGCTGCCTGCCCCGTCTCCGTTTTAGATCGTGATCCGAGCAGCCTGCTTTTTTGTTTTTTGTCACCATCCCTAGACCCTGATTTGGAGTGGCGTGGAAACACCACAGCGGAGAAAAAGACAATAGATTTTGGCGTTTTAAGCGTTTAAACAAAGTACATGTCTTTAATATAATAATTTAATAGTTATATAATATTTTAATAATTAATTATAATTAATAATTAGTTATAATTTAATTTAATTATATTAAATTCATATGGATATAATGTTCTTCCTCTACCCCCCCCCCCAATTTTTTTTTTGCACATGTCAAGGAGCGTGTCAGGCTACATTTCACTGTGTGTTATACTTGTATAACTATGCATGTGACAAATAAAGAACCTTGAACTTGAACTTGGATTGCTTCTGAAAATGTCTGTCTGGTCTACTGCTGCACTTTATCTCTGTCAGATGAGCTTGGCATTGTTCTTATGAATTTAGCTTTAATTATATTTCCTCTGTGTAATGTAAGGAAAAAATGAGGATGTTATACATTGGTGTGTTTATTACAAACACACACACAGACACACACAAAGAAGGATAAGAGTAGTGCTGTGGGTTACTGCAAATATTGGCATGATCTATGCCAAGTACTGAAGTAAGTATTGCCAGTACCAATACTGATAATCATCATAAGCAGCTTGTGTTGGGGAGATCAGAGTGGCAGGACTTATTACATGAGTTATCATCAGTTTCTGAACACATTTTAATGACCACTAAATCCACAATAGACAACACAACAAAGCATAAAACACTCCTCCCAGTTATTCATGTATTCTAAAACAGGGTTTTGTTTCTTTGAAGCTCTGGAATGTAAATGTACATGTCTCTAAAACACTTCGGGTGAACCTCTGTTGTTCAAACTGCTACAGGCTACAAATAAAATAGACATGACATCACAAAAAGATGCAAGTGGCATTTTTCAGAATGAATGCGTGAGGTATATTTTTTAATTCCCCCTAAAATAATTTACTTAACACAATTCAGTGGGACAGAAACAAAGTATTGATCCTATCGTGCTTGGATCAATTCAATACCAACACCATCAGTATTGCTACTATCGATATTTGGATTGTTCTACCACCGGTAACAGAAATGTTAAATCATTTTATATAATTATTACTTATACACTTATACATTTAGCTACAAGTCACGCCTCTTTTATAACTGGTAGTGCTGAAAAAGAGTTTTGCTAAGGATAACACCAGTGCGCCCTCTTTCCTTCAGACGCATTTTAGGAATTGGGACTTTGACTTCTTAAGACTTACAGATGGTGTCAGTCTAAAGGTCACTTTGATGGAGGAGACATGGAATGAAGAAGAGAAGAGCTCTACATCCTAAAAATAAAATTTTAAAAAAGAAAGCTCGTGCATGTCCATTTGAATGAAGGTGCAAATGAAAATGACGACAGGTGAACTGTAGAGCCAATAACAGAAGTTACAGCATACAGTGGTTTTTAGGTTTGGTTGGCTTTTTTAAAAATTGCAGTGATGAAAGGGACCTGACAGAAAGTTTGGGAACAGATCATTTAAAAAAGACACAAATGAGCACAGTTCATTATCTTACCATTTACCACTGTATGGTTTAACATTTAAAACCAGAGGATGTTACCTGATACAACTTAAGCTGACTGTAAGCAAGCATTCGAAAATGATGATATAGCACAGTAAGTACTAACCTATGATACACATACTGGTATTTACTAACACATTTTGATGTTTTTTTCCTCGCTACCTAGCCCGACCTGTCTCCCCAATGTGATGTTTATGTATTGTATGTACGGTCGGCAAGGTCTGTCATCTCGGTTGTGGGCAAAAGACCTGCAACTGAAAAATAAAGGCTATCTCATCTCATCATCTAGAGTAAATAGTAGGGGTGCAATGATACACAAAATTCACGGTTCGGTTCGATACTTTGGTGTCACGGTTCGATATTTTTTCGATACAAAAAAATGTTCATGCATTTTTAATTTGTCATTTATTAAAATTATAAATATATATTTTAACTCAAAAGTACAGTTTTTAAATTTAACCCTAACCCTTGTGCGTGTTTTTTATTTTGACAGCGAATGCGCACCTGCGGACCACTTATGTGCAGCCCTGGTTATTTAGCTCGTCATATTGCAGCCACAGAAATTCTTTTGTCCATGAAACCATAAAGCTGCACTTTCTTTTTGCCTTATAGTCTGATTTGTCATAACTTCTCTGTTTTGTGGTAAGCTTTTCTTTGGCTGTCACTTCTTCACCCTGACCTGTCTTATTTGGCTCAGCAGAACTGAAATGCTTTTACACGCTCACTCACATAAGCTCAGCGATTCTCTGCGCGATCAACCTCTCACATGTTTAAGCTTGCTGCGGGAGATTTCACTTGTCATGTTTGCATATTAAACTAACGATTAATAAGACGATGTCAGAGGAATTGGTGCACAAATTATCATCACTCACAGATCAGTGCTGTCGCTCTCTATACACAGTTCGCACGATTGCAAAGTGAAAGCAAAAAAACAAGCGCAAATTCAAACGCGACTTCAATATGTCACATATTGACAGTGGCTCACCGATGCCAATGACATAATTACCCAGCTACATTTCTGAAAGAATGCAAAAGCATTGACATATATTTTTCCTACAATAGCCCGATGGGCAGGGCAGAGATAGATTTTGGTAGCCCGACTGAAAAAATCGCTAGCTCCTGGACGTCGTGCTAGCGATATTGCAAGCCCTGTATCTGATTGAGGAATCACTCATCTTTGGAAAAGAGAGTTTATTACAGAGAAATGGCTCTTTCCAAAATAAAAGCTATACTATCCGCTTCTTCTGGGCTATATTCTCAGCAGCATAAGGAGAATCATGTGCTAACAGCTGTCTAAATGACTCGGCTAAAGTTAGTAGCATGCTTGTTGTTTTTGTCTTTGCACTAGGATGATGTCGGCGTAAATGTGCAGTCATATTCGTTGTGTTCCCACTAGTGCTTTCAGGTTAATCTCGTTGAAATGACCTTAACGCCACAACACGGCAAATCTCCGTTAACGAGCTACCGCCGATCGCTCCGTGCATGGGGCTAGACGGCAAACACGTTAACGAGCTAACTGCGCTAACACACTAGTTCACACCAATGTAATTGAGCATTGCGTGGCACATCCAACATACTGTTTTACTTTAGTCCATGACTCGCTTACCTTCAGGGTCATACGTCACATGAAAACCAAAATAATTCCAAACGCCAGATCTGAATGAGGTTCAATTTGCCTGTTGCAAGTAGAGCTTAACTTCTGTCTCGCTAGCTTGCCCTGCGCTCTTCCTTCTGACTATGCTGTCTGTGTTGAGCGCTCAGTGGATCTGCGCTCGACAGTGCAGCCTAGGCGGAGTAGTCGAACACAGATTCACTGAGCGCTCAACACAGACAGCATCGTCAGAAGGAAAATTGATAAAATAAATTACAAATGTTGTATTGTTCGATACATATGCGTACCGAACCGAAAGCACTGTATCGAACGGTTCAATATCGATACGAATGTCGTTGCACCCCTAGTAAATAGATTCCAATTGACTCTATGGCTGATCTTCTTTGGGAACTGTCAACTGACTAAGTTTATGGCCCTTTGAAGGCTAACACTTAAATGCTGATTATAAAGAAAAGCAGTCTGTGGTGGCCGTGATAAGGGAGGTGGCTTCACAGCAGTCATGTGCCCAACAGTCTTGCAGGCACTGCCAAGTCCTCACCCTCTGCTCAGTGCAGTGCGCACACAGATAATTAAGTCATGCTCAATAATGACATTTTTTAGAAACACGCTTGTTGCAGCTTTTGGTCTTCCAAAAATTAAACATATGTACAAACCTTTGGATTTCAAATTAGCAGACAAATAAAATACATCACAGATGTGTGTTTAATGCTTTGTTCCTGCAGGTAGTAGTAGGAATCCATGAGGGTGGCATTTAGTGCTCACAGGTCTGTGCCACCGTAAAGTACTCGACGGTGGTGGGACGGAATCCATCATCGAGAGTTTATGCTGATGCAGTGGGCCCTGGATTCTTGGCAAAGGGCAATGCCTGGCCTCGTGTGACCGGAGTTTCTTGCTCTTATCTGGGGGCCAGATCGCAGGGGTAGTTGAGATGGTTCCTCCTTTCAATGTGGACCAATAACGGCTCTACTCTAAAACCCTCCCAAATGACTGAACTATTTGCTCTCTCTCTAAGGGAAAGGCCTCAGTGTGTCAACCCTGCCAAATATTCTGGGAGATTCCCCAGGACACCGTCCACTGTCTCATCAGAAACATGCTCAGGGGCTGTCAGGCATATATGAACACAACTGAACAGGCTTGGTCTGTGATTTCAGATTTGAACTTTTGTTAAAACATTTTGTTCTGTATCAGTAAAGATTTTCAACTTTAACATTGCTTTCACCAGGCTCCTAGAAGCTGTTTTAGTGTTCCCTTCATTTTTCTGTGCAGCCTGTAAGAGAGACAATCTTACAAAATCCAGATAGAAGCTAGAATTGCAACAAAATCCCAAAACGTTACAAAAGTATGCTCACTGCAGAAAATGTACATGCAAAGGTCTTGAAATCAGCAACACTAGTGGATCAAATTGAAGAGACAATAGAAAAACAGTTCCAGAGTCAATGGGCATTAAAAATGGCAGTGTCTGAAGAAGCTGATATCTGTCACGACTGAGGGGAGTGGAAGTGTTGGTACTGATGAAAAGCCTCAAAAATATACCCAAAATCTGAGGAAGGAATCCAAAAATGTCAGTTTATGAATAATCTGTAAAAGTTTATATCAAATAATATCTAGTTTTTCGTGATAAATGTTGGAATTCCATTATTCTAAAAAGAAGAACGTAAGACATGACTAAATAACTCAAGTTGAAATTTGAAATTAGTGGAGGGTTGATTTACTGCATACAGGGACCTTTGTTTTTTCTGTGATGTGAGGGTTTTAGTCTTTCTCTAAAATGTTCTTGTGTGTACAAAACGGCCGACATCAAACACACCCGATCTGGGTCATTTGACCTCAATCCACAGGATTAATCTGAAAGGAGCACAGTGACGCTTCTACATATGGTAGCGCTGACTTGGCACGTGTAAAGATGACATTTAACAGCAAAGGCTCAATGAAACTTTAAAGATGCAATGAATAATAAAAAACAAATGAAAAACATTCCTTTTTCAATTTTTGCAGGTTTTGCATGTTCTTTTTCTCAAGTGATTTCATCAGTCGTCTCTTCAAGCTGCAATGAGACATTTTCAATTTCATACCTTCGTCTATAATCAAATGATCAAAAACCAAACCTGCCAAACAGCAACATGTTGCCTTTATGCAACCAGTCACATCATAATTAGCTTATTTTTCAAAATAAGTTTTGTTCAAAGTACAGATATGGCTCTATTCTGTGAACTTAACAGAATTTTTCTGTTCTGCTTTTCTTTGGGCATTTTCTCTTTGCATTTATTACTTTCAGTCTTGGGGTCATTTTAATTCATCTTTGTGCATTTTTTCCACAATGTGTCATTTTTACTTGGCAAATTAAATGAATCTAAAGTGCAGCTCAGGTGATCCTGGCATTTAGTTTGCTCGAGAGGGTGCTCATTATATTTTCAAAGTCCATAAGCAGCCAGAGGTCATTGGATGGGGCACTGAGAGAGAATACCTAAAAATGAGCCAAGTGCATCATTCAGTGCATTTGGTCAAATGATGGGTTATCCATTCCAGAAAATATATCAAGATCCCCGTTACCTCTAACACTAAATTCACCCATCCATCCGTCTATTCATCCATCCATTCATCTACTTGTTCTCAGGTCATTTAAATGCAAGAGGATATAAAACACATGAAACACAAACCTCCGTTGTTCCTTTTCCACATGGGATTTTACATAGAATGAACACATTTAAATATGTGATCCAAAAATGGATTTGTTGATTTATAACTTACACAAGTTAATTGTTGGATGAATATGTTATTTTTTTCTGTGCATGAAATTAAAATTCGTAATAAGTGTGTAAAAACACGTGAAAACAAACGAAAGCACAATTATAGATCAAATCAGAACAAAAAGGGGGGAAAGGATCGATTAAAAACGGCGTGTGTATAACTTCAGTTTATGTCATTAATTCATCTAGCTTTTCACATTCTCTGTAGTTTTAAACCACAGACTGTATCTAAAAGATGGACATGCCTGCTGGATGAGCTAATAACGTTACAAAAAAAAAAAAAAAAAAAAAAAAAATGTCATTGTCAACTCGTCAACCACACCAGTGCCTTGCTCATTTCTGTCAGTGGTACGAGTCTTAAAGTCTGAGGTGTGCAAGGTGAACAGGAATGGAGACACCACAGTTGCCCGTGTAGCTCCTGAGCTACACATCACCAAATCAAACAGCCCAATCTCACACAGTGCAGCCTGTCTGTCTGGTAGTCAGTGATCCATGAGATGGTCAACGTGTTTCCTGATGTTTTCCTGCTGCTTCTCTCTCTTGTGTTAATTGGAGATAGTTTAGCCAGGAGCCATCACCATTCCCCTCTGAGGCCTTCCTCAAACTGCAACTGCAATTCATACTCATGCCATCAGCCATTAGCTACTACAAATACTGTCAACTTTAAAACGAGGATGTGGTCCCACCTAGTAAAATACACTTAAGAAAAAAACTGAGCGAGGGGGTTACCCACATAGTTAAAATAACTTAAGAAATCAAAAAAAGACTAGTACCGGTACCAAAAAAAGAAGATTTATTCATAACACACCTGAAAAGACCCAGGAACGACCCATTCAATGATAAAAACGATAACAAAATAACGCTGAAAACCGATAAAAACCCTGAAAACCATACATTTCACACCTGAGCCTCAACTCTCGCGGCCCGGTACCAAACAACTCACGGACCGGTACCGGTCCGAGGCCCGGGGGTTGGGGACCGCTGACCTGGACCGTGCAGCTGTTACTACCTAAAATAAATAAGCATAAGCTCTCTGCAGGATGTGGATGGCTGCTTCATTCATTCACCGATTTGCTCTGTATAAAAAAATGAAAAGGGTTCAGGAGATGTTTTCACCTGGAGTCTCTCCAGCACTTTGATCACATACAATGTGAGAGTAACTGATTGATAGTTTCTTAAACTCAGATGGTGTCAGCTTGTTTGGTATAGGAACTAGACAGCGTGTTTTCTATAATACCAGCATCTTATCCTATTTCAGATTGTGGTAGCCAGCCGTCTGTGACTGGGGATTAGAGAGACCAGTGAGGATAGTGTAGGGTGTGTGGTGGTGGAGGAGGCAGCAGAAGGCTAAACCTGTTGGAGAAATTCAATTTGTGATATAGCTACGGTAAGTATAGCAATTAAATATTTTAAACTTTTAAACTACACAACTTCATTTTAGTTAACATCTAAAACATGCATCCATTTGTGATATACAGGCTATTGTTGCAGTCAGTGTTTCAGGAGCAGCAGAACTAAAGGCTGACTGAAGTCCATGCTCATTACTCAGCTCTCCAGGGATTACACAACAACATTAGCTCTGGGCCCTGCAGTCTGTTTTCTTACCAGAGATCACCAGACGACATGAAAACACTAATCATGGACCCTTATTTAAAGTAAAGTAACATAAACATAAACTTCAATTATGGTGGTTTCAAATACAACGTTGAACCAGTGGAGACTTTAGATTTGATTCTGACTTTATGAAAAGCAAATAAACTGTCCCCAGTGCTGCACCATTCTGGCCTTATCCAAATCCTCACAAAACACTTTGTGTGTCCATTTTGAGCTAAATATTTCAGAGGCTTCAGGGGGGGAGCCTTGAATGATCTAACATCTAAACTGCTTTTTACCAGTTTTGCTTCTTGAGCGCTTTGAAAACTATCAAAATGCTTATTTTCAAAAGTCTTTCATGTTTGGCAAAAGCTGTGAGCTATATCAAAATCATTGTTTTCTCTGTCATGTGTACAGACCTCTAGATGCCTCAATGTGTGACTGTGGATTTTGCAGAAGATTACATGCAGTTTTCTTAAACACCTACAGCGGTGCTTCGCTATAACACGGTTCACCTTTCGCGGCCTCGCTGTTTCGTGGATTTTTTTGTGCAACTTTGCATGTTTGTTTTTTTTTAACAGTGTATTGTTTTCTGCGTCCTGATTGGCTGTAGACCATTGTCAATCAATCTACTGCCATGTCTTCTGTCCAGTACAGAATGCGTTCAGCTTGTCAAATGTACATAACTCTTCGATCGCTAGCAGTGTGACTCTGAAGTGCTGCACTGTATGTTTGTCAGTTTTCTCCCCAACAAACACAACAATGTCGACGAAACGTTTTGCACCGTCAAAGGCGCCTGCGGTAGCTCCCAAAAGGCAGAGGAAGATGATAACCATCGCACAAAAAGTTGGACTTCTGGACATGCTAAAGGAAGGTAGACGTTACTTTTCGGGATTATAAGGTGCATTAAGCGAAACAAAACAGTCAGATAAGTCAAACTTTACTCAGCTTCCTCTACTTTCGTACCATTGATTAACTAATGTTGAATTCTCTGGCAGCTGCTCTATTCCCATGTTCTGGACCTAAAACAGGGTTTGATCTTTGGTTTCATTCTATAATACTGGACTTATTTTTTTACGAAGGTTTGAACTTTGAGAGTTTAAACAAGAGAGAAAAGTGTGAAAATGTTCATGCCTGTCTGAGAAAATTGTATAAAATGTGTAGTGAGAGGCTTTACAGCCTTAAAACATCTATAATAACTGTAAAAAATAAAGCTGGCTACTTCACATATTTCACCTATCGCGGGTTATTTTTCGAACGTTACTCCCGCGATAAACGAGGGACCGCTGTACCTGTTTAAATTTACTATGTGTAAATTTAAACTGGTTTAACAGCTAATATAGGCAGAGTTTTACCATTTTGTAAGTTAACTAAGGAACACACAAATGGTTTGAGAGCATTTTTAATTCATTAATGCTTCTCTTGCACATTTTACAAGCTCATCCCATATTTTCTGTCTCAAACCCTGTCAAGTCAGGTAATGTATACATCAGACAGCCATCCCACAGACTTTTAGTGTAGTTTAAGAAAGTAGGTTTCTGTCATTGCTCACACAGCAAAATCTATATCATAACTAAACCTCAGAAATCTCAGCCAAAGGAAGAATAATCAAGGCCAAGCAAATATGTGATTCTTGACTGACTCCACTGACAAATCTTACAGTTGTTTGTGTTATGCCCCCTCTAGAGGTGACCAAGAAACATCATTAAAGGCATCCATCGGCCACAAGTCCCAAGCAAACAGAAGAACAACCTGAGATAAAATGTATTTATTTTTAACAACATTTTTACAAATAGAGGAGCATAAATTGATGTCAAAGTGAGACAAGGCCAACATGACAAACAACCAGATATGTCCAAAGAAGCACTACCACGATAATCTTACCAAGAGAATTGACATAAATACACTTATTTAAATGTAAACACAAAGCACACAACTGCAGGCGTTGCTGGTTGGAACGACATTATTGAAGCAGTGTGGGATCATTTTGACAGAAAATAGAACAGCCATCTTTCAAAGGTGGGCTTTTTCAAGACATCTGGAGAACGACTCCTGAAGACTACTTTAGTACATAATACTGTATATAAATTATTTTTTTCTGTGCAAAACACTCATGCATGCAAAGTTACAGCGCAAATCAGAGTCCACACTTTATTTTTTAACCTGTATTAGCATTGAAAGCCTTCCTGTAACAGCTGGGTGCTGCAGTTTTTAAGAACAAGAAAAGAAAGAAAAACAAAGAAAAAGGACATTTGAAGGACTATTTTTGGTCATGGATTAATACATATTTGATATTCTGGTGAGGTTTTTTTTCTGGCAGCATGATGGTGAATGTGTCATGTTCATTATAATGAAGGAGAATGTCAGCTAGTCCGTTTTGGCATGGCCTTAATCATGCATGGATAACAGAGGAGCTCTGTGGCAAAAGTTGGTTTGGGGATTTTAGTGGGTTTGGTTTATGCTGTGATAAATTGGGAATTATTGTTTATCCCCTGCTGAATTTATTTATGAATTTATAAGCTTGCTCACTTCCAAACAAATGGAAATAAAGCCTCTCTTTTTTTTTTATTGTATAATTATAATGAAAAGAGACAGAATAGCAACCAAAAATCCAGAACAAAAAAAAAACCACATTAAAGAAAAGGTATAAACTGACCTGCATGTCACTGAGTGAAATCAGTAGTTTGATCCCCTACAACCCAGCCAGAATTCTCAGTTCCACGATTGGCTGTCAGGGACTTTAAACTTGGCTGAAATGGACTACAATACCATCATTAAGAAGCTTGGTGAGAAGCTAAGAGCTTCTTAATGATCAGAAAGTAGTAGGGACCACAGTCACCAAGAAAACTACTGGTAAGACGCTATGCTTTAAAGGCACTGCAAGATTATATTCCGTTTAGGGCTGCCACAAACGATTATTTTGATAGTCGACTAGACACCGATTATTTGTGCGATTAGTCCGAAAACGTCGGAGCACTTTTCCAAATATATGATGTATTGATTAACCAAGCAGATATTTGAAGTTTACACGACTACTTTCTCGCCCAAAAATATCTTAAAAGGTCTGTTTTGTGACCCAGAAAGACTAATATTAAAACTAAGCAGCTGCCGCCATTATTGGAAACTGGAATTGGCTGGACCGCGCTATGAATTCTGGGATAGGGTTGGGCCACGAAGGATACCCCCGCCCCATCCTTCAAATCCAGCGAAAAGGAGGACACATTTGTTGGCCGCATTTGGAGGAGTTTTTGAATTTGGACAGCCTTCGTCACATCGCTGTGATGTAATCGACCTAGAAATGCGAAATGCAGTCTCAGAAGGATGCGGCCCCTGAAATGTGGACACAGGTATGATATTCGATACTGCTTTCTTCTTCGGCGTTTAACGGCAGCTGGCATCCTTGTACATGCAGTGCTGCCATCTTCTGTTTCAGTCCGTTCATACACTCTTAAATCCTACTACTTAGTCCTGCGTCTTACAGGATCTTACAAAGCTTCAAACGATGCGTCGACTGTTAAGTTAGTCATCGACGATTTTGATAGTCGACGTAATCATGACTCGTCGACTAATCGTGGCAGCCCTAATTCCATTGACTGTAATCTGTAATCCATCCTGTAAGCACGGAGGTGGCAACATGATGCTTTGGGCTATTTTATTGCTAAGAGTACAGGACAACTTTGCCACATTGAGAGGCCAATGGATGGGCACAGGTGCTATAAAGGTTTGGCCAAAAAACTGAGCCAGAACACGGGTGGTGGGTGGATCAGTGGCCAAGGCAACAAAGGAGTGTCTAAAGAAGCACATTGCGGCCACTGAGTGGCCTAGACAGTCTGTAGACCTCAGTTCTATAGAAAATCTGTGAAAAGAGCTAAAGCGGCGAGTTGCCAAGCGGTATCCAGGAAATCTAAAGGATTTAAGAGAGTTTGGGTTCGGAGAAAGCGCCAAAATCCCTCCTGAGCTGTGTGACCAACTAAAAAACCATCTCTCTGCTCTGCTTGCCAACAAGGGTCTCTCCACTAAGTACTAAGACATGTTATTCTTGGAAACACTTGTTCATTCAGTGAAATGCAAATCAATTTATAACTTTTAAAATGTGTTATTTTTCTGGATTGTTCGTTGATATTCTGTCTTTTTCTCCATTTAAATGAAATTACTATAAACATTTCTTTGTACATCAGCAAACTTATAAATTCAGCATGGGATAAAACAATCATTTCCTCCATGGTATGCATTTATTCAAAGAATTGTTATGTTCTCTCAGTTTGCCATGACATCCCTTTTTACCTTCCACTGAGGAAACTTCCCTTAAGTTTCTTCTCATCAAAACAAAGTCTGTGGAAACTCCCGTGTTTACAGGTTCATACGTAAAAAACAAAACAAAGAAAAAAAAAAAGAAAACATGGAAGCTCAGGTTACAGGAGATACGGCACTTCCAAAAGCAAAACAGAAACATCAAACACCCTCAAGCATGGTGTGAATGTAGGCCAAAGGGGAACAAAAGAGGATTCTTGAGGTTGATGTTAACTTTTAGGCTTGTTTTCTAAATTTGAAAGCAATTTGAAAGAAGCTTGAAACTAACTGGTCGGCTTTTAGATAGAAGTATGTGACGCAGAAAAGAAAATGCTGCAGTTATGCTATTTAAGCTCTGAGCATGAACATTAATAGTGGAATACATCATAATACACTGAACTGATTCTTTTCACAACTTTTTAAAGAGAGAAAAAGAAAATCACCAGATTTACTGCAGCTTCAGCTGTGGTGTTGAGTAACATGTGAGTGACAAAGTTTGGTTGATGGTAATGAAAATTAAACCAACAAAATACTGTGTACATAAAGTAAGAAAGCGCTGTGGTTATTTAATTAGTGTCTTTTGGCCCCATTCATTTGCATACTGGTAAAATATTTTGTTGATATTTGTGTACTGCATGATGTGTTTTCATTAGAAATCGTGACAAGCTGTCGGTGCCCTTTTAGGTTTTACTTTTTAGGTGACCTTTAGCAACACTGACTGCAGAAAGCTGCCAACAAATGGTTAATGACAGCCCACGAATGGGTGTGATAAATCCAGCCAGCAGAGGGAGGTGTGGTGACTTCCTCCACAAGGTCATACTGCATGGACAAATGTTTTTAGTGTCCTCTGAGGACAGGAACTTTATTCAAGTCCATTTCTTGTTCTTGGTGAAGAAGTGAATTAAATAAGTGTTTCCTAAAACATCACATCAAGTGTCTTACCTTTCAAAAAGAGAATCATTCAGTTTATGAAAGTGTGGTAAAAGTGTAGAAGTGTGTATCGTGTGTATTGTACTAACAAATATCAGTGTTGGTTTGCAGTAACTAGGTCACATGAGAAATACCCTATTGATACCAAAGGACAAATAAGGATAAAAAACTGGCACAATAAACAGTAAGGCATAACAAAACTGGTACTTCTTTATTTTTAAACTCTACTGTAATAACTGGCATGGATCTGGAGTAATATTAAATGAAGAAAGAAGAAGAAGAAAGTGTACTTTATTGGTCCCCGTGGGGAAAATCGCTCTCTGCATTTAACCCATTCACTGGAAGGGTGGAGGGCTATATAGGTTGACATCTATTTAAATTTAAATACGTAAAATGTTTAATGCGATTACCCATTAGCAATCAAATCAATTGCATGCATTTGCTGTATGGCATCAGACATGGTATAAGCTGTGTCCCAAAACGTAGGCATCCTCCCGAGGACACATTTGTAGACTGATTACGTGACAGCGATGCGACGAAGGCTGTCCCAGTTCGTAGACTCCTCTGAATCCGGCCAACAAATAACCGACCGTGTTATTTCTGTGCCCTTTTGTTTGCAACCTCTACAGCAGACGTGCACACACTTTTTCAGCATGCGACCTACTCGTAAAATGACCAAGTGAAAATTACCTACCCTACTATAAAAATGCAAAACATAGATTTATTTGCAAACATATTGAGTATTCTTTATGTGTACAATATATGCTGATGTACCTTGCATAACTGTATGAACCCATATTGAACAATACAACTCTGTACATTTCTTGTCATTACATTACTCTGATGACTTGCACTGAATGGACTCAGCCAGGGATGCATGGTCCGGACAGTTAATTAACATCATCATGGTGGAACGGTGTTTGGATTTAATAATCTTCATGTGGGAAAAAGCTGAATCACATAAATAAGTGGAACTGAATGATGCAGTCAAGGAGGTAACACATTTCCTCATGTTGGGGTACTTTTCCTCTGTAAGTTCCAGAACTTTCCATGACCCCTTAAGTTAAATGTCAGCCTGTAGTGTCAAAATCTCCTGAGAAGTTCAGATAAAACAGTGTTTAAATTTTTGATGCGAGTGAATCAACCTCAGCATCTTCCCGAGAAGGGGAGGACATGAATGTAGTAACTGGCTCCAGTAAAACAAAGTCTTGAAAGTGTTTGTTAAACTCTGACAGACAGTTCCTGATCTGCTCTGTGTAGCGTGCACCGTCAAGCTGCACACACGCCTTCCTGTTCTTCAAGTTTGCCAAATCATGTCGCTGCAGCTTTGAGGACAGATGTTGGTCAGTTCGGTTAAAAATGCTAAATCTAGCAGCCACTGATCGTCATTTAGTTGGTTGTATTCTGCATGTTTAGCTACACAGAAAAACTCTGCAGGAATTTCCCTAGATAAGAGCTCCCAAATGCTTGTGCTAGAATCCCTCGACTAAGCGTCCACCTGATTGTGTAGCAACCAAGGTCGACCTTCTCCAGATGCACACGAAATAGCCATCTTTGAAGAGATCTGGTGTGAATGGAACAGGCGATCATCATTGCCACATCCATTATCATTGGTGTATTATTCAGTGATAGTTGGGGAAGTCCGGGAGAGCAACTGGCAACGAAACTGTCACAGCTGCTACGGCAGTCGTGTGGTGTTTGTGGAAGGAAGGACCCAAGTCCAGGCAAAAGCTGTGATGCGAGTGAGCGTTTATTTGCAAAAGTGACAAAAACAATAACTAATGGGGAGTTACCGAAACCTTAACTGGGAAAACTAACCTCACTTGAACTGAAAAACAAAATGCTAAACACTGGGATACCTGAAAACATGAGGACAATGTTACACAAAGAGCGGCAGAGAACGCAGACAAACGCAGATGGACCGACAACAAGCACAATAAAACACGGGGCTTAAATACACAGAGGGGCAATCAGGGAATGGATGACAGGAGCGAAACATCGCTGGGAGAAATCAAAGCTGACGAGACAAGGTAAGCAAAACAGAATACACTAAC
Organism: Simochromis diagramma; assembly: GCF_900408965.1. Taxonomy (NCBI): domain Eukaryota; kingdom Metazoa; phylum Chordata; class Actinopteri; order Cichliformes; family Cichlidae; genus Simochromis; species Simochromis diagramma. Next base: position 2,239,759 of record NW_024386908.1, read on the forward strand.
ATGAGACAGACTTTCAAAGTAAAACAGGAAATACACTGACAGAACTCAGAGACACGACACTGACAGAGAACAAGGGGAACACACAGGCAGGGATGACTGGACACTAAACAGAAGGAGCACAGAATCAGAATCGAGAACTAGAAAATCTCTCAAACATAACAAAACTTAGACCGAAACATGTGATAATATAACTCTATAACCAAAAGCACTTTGTCAACAGACTCAGGACCCTGACAGAATCCATTTGAGCAGAAACATTTCATCACGCTGGCAGCTCACTTCGAGTTTGATCCATGCAGTGAACCACAGAATGATGTTTCAGCAAAAGAACTGCTGCATCTCATCTATGCCACTGAGGACAAGATATTTCAACATAAAGTTTGGGCTATGGCTTTTGATCTTCATGGGAATATTGTACTCCCTGACCAAAGACTCAGTCTGTGCTCTAGAAATAACCTCACACATAAAAAACCATTATGTGGCAAGAGATTCCAGTGTTACCCTTAATTGTGAGTTTGTCCTTGAATCTGAGAACTTGGGATATACGGAAATAGCGTGGAACATTGTGCCTTCAGATAAACAGCAGGATGACAAGATCATTATCTGGTATACTGGAGGTGTGATATACAGTAATCTATATGAGCAGTTAAAGAATAGGGTCCACTTTGCCTCTCCTGATCCCCAAGATGGTGACGCATCATTAAGAATCCTTGACCTGAAGCTGACAGATATGGGAACTTACCAATGCAAGGTGAAGAGGTTACCTGAGTTTGGTATGAAAAATTTTAACCTGTTCGTAATGGAGAGGCCAAGTACACCAGTATGCTACATAGATGGTGAAGCAGAGGAAGGAAACAACCTCAGGATGAGATGTAGATCCTCACAAGGTACTCCCCCTCTGGGTTACAACTGGTCTAAGGCAAATGGAAACAAGATGTTGCCTCAAAGTGCCTTTGTTGACACTATAGCAGGTGACTTGTATTTACGCAAGATCACAGAGAGTGCACGTAAAAACTCCAAAACATGTACAAACTCCAAAACAATAATGCCAGTTCTAAATAAAGACAATAAATTGAATGAATTACGAAATGCTCATTTTATTTCTATTAGATCTGAAAATGTTGTGTAATACTACAACCTGAAACGACAGGTTTGCGTTTGCCTGTACAGGAGATAAAGGGAAAAAATGTAACAAGAGCTGTGAAATGGAATAGTCCAAATCACCAAAGTAAACTGGACCTGGGCTTGTTGCAGGGATCTGAAGTTCATAAACGTGAAGTGCATACACTCACGCTTAGGACCATATAATAATAAATATGTGCGTGATGAAAGTTGGGCAGCACGCTAACGTCCTTACTCCACTCTGTATGCTCGTATGGGTCTGACTCTTTCACTCCTTTGATTTTTTTCCTCAAGTCAAGTCAAGTCTGTCTTTGTACGGACCTGTCCTGTTCTCCGTCGTTTTGTACATAACTGTTTTTGGGGCAAATAAAATGCAAGTAGGGATTACAACCGCAGAATTAATGATTACCGGTGCTGGAAATATTAGCATTTGATGCAGTGTTTTGATTTTGTTGCCACGGGTACCCACAAAGCAATGCGTGAAAGTCACGTGGTCTGTCAATCTCTATACCTTTCTAATGTGACGTTGATTGCCACGACACAACAGCTTTCCATCCCAGGACAGACGGAGAACCTATGCGTTGGTCATCAGAGGAGGACAACAAAACGGTGAGGGAGATTTCTTCCAAGCACGGCAGCAGAGCCGGAGGAGAGAGAGCAGCTGGCTGCAGACCACTATGGTGCCCGACAGGGAAGTTGGACCGGACACGGGTTTGAAAGGAGACCAGCTCAAAACAACTGGTATGTAAAACCCACCCGAATTGAGCGAGCTGGACCTCCTGTTAACAAAATACCATCAGATGATCCAGACTTTTCTGCTAAGGTCCGCATTATTCATAGACTGATTAAAGCAGTGCATCATCTGAAGAATGTTTCAAGAGACATTTAAGCCAGCCATCCCCAACAGAAAGACACAGACCCTGATTGAGGGAAATGCTAGAAACTGGGCTCACACAGTCATTCTGATCCTCCATGATCATTATACTGAGAGCATAGAAGAGGAAGTAAAAGCTCATTTTGAGTTCCCTAAACAGGACTGGAGAGGCCCAATTGAGATAGCGACGTCCTGGGCCAAGAGGAACCTGGGCCGCCGCCTCCAGCCCGAATCTTTGGAGCAGGCCCAAGCTGAGATTGTGGCAAAACTGGCAGATCTGAGGGCAGCTACTGGACCTGGGGGAGAATACAACCAGCGACCCAGCACAACAGCCACAGGTGAGTGGGGCGGTGATGCAGTTTGACACTATTAAACCCCTCACTGAGGTAAAACAGCCAGCTGTTCTGCACACACGACCCGCCACACCACAGACCTCCATTTAGAAAGAACTTCAACATGTCTTGAAGTTCTCCAGAGGCCTGGTAATATGAACTAATCATTTGATTCAGGTTAGTGATGGGATTTCCGCCTCTTTTTAGAGAACCGGCTCTTTCGGCTCCCAACCGGCTCTTCAGGTCGTTTTGTTGCTTTAATTAGTTTATTATTAACAACAATAAAAAAAAAAAATTATGCACAAAAGGAATTACTAATGTAAAAAAAAAAAAAAGTGGTTTTATTTATATATGTTTATATATAAATATATACGGTGGACCCTAAAGACAAAGCACGTACAAACTCCAAAACACATTTCTAGCGTTAACTGAACTTCCAAAACAGAGCTACCTAGATCAGCGGTCCCCAACCCCCGGGCCTCGTACCTGTACCGGTCCGTGAGTCGTTTGATGCCGGGCTGCGAGAGTTGAGGCGGTTGAGGCTCAGGTGTGAAATGTTTGGTTTTTAGGGTTTTTATCGGTTTTCAACGTTATTTCGTTATCGTTTTTATCGTTAACTCGGTTTTCCTGGGTCTTTTCACGTGTGTTATGAATAAATCTTGTTTTCGGTACTGGTACTAGTTTTATTTTGTTGTATTTATCCGCGACACCTCAAAGGCCAGTCTGTGAAAATAATGTCGGGCATAAACCGGTCCGTGGCGCAAAAAAGGTTGGGGACCGCTCACCTAGATCACTTAAATTAGTCAATTGAAAGCATATGTGTATTGTTTGTGTATTTATACACAAGCACTGATATATATTCAAATAATTAAAAAAAAAAAAAAAAAAAGTTAATTTACCTGTTACTACCACACACCAAATCCGGTCGTTGGTACTTCCTGGCTTATGTAGCCACTAGGTAACAAGAGCTCAACACTGCGCCTAGCATCCTGGAGCACTTCTGTTGAGTTTTGTACGTGTTTTGGAGTTTTTACGTGCAATGTCTCTAGGGGCCACCGTAAATATACTTTTATTTATTCACTCCACGTAAAATGTAATAAATAAATCATATAATACAAAAACCAACTATTTACATTTCAACTTTTAAGTATTTAAATTTTCAGCTTTTTCCCTTTAAACAAATTTAAAGTGAAACAACACAAAACACTGCAAACCACAACACAATTAAATATAAATTAAAATATGAAAACATAAAGAAGATGCATATTCTGTCACATGGGCCCGCATGAATAAACCTTCTGAATCCTTTATCATACGCAACTGAAAATAGTTGTGGATGATTACTATAGAGATTGACAGACCACGTGACTTTCGCGCATTGCTTTGTGGGTACCCGTGGCAACAAAATCAAAATACTGCATCAAGCATCAATTTTATTTGCCCCCCAAAAAGTTATGTACAAAACGACGGAGAACACGGCAGGTCCGTACAAAGACAGACTTGATGAAAAGGCAAACAAAAAGTACGAGTTAAAAATCAAAGGAGTGAAAGGGTCAGACCCATACGAGCATACAGAGTGGAGTAAGGACGTTAGCGTGCTGCCCAACTTTCATCACGCACATATTTATTATTATTATATGGTCCTAAGCGTGAGTGTATGCACTTCACATTTATTAACTTCAGATCCCTGCAACAAGCCCGGGTCCAGTTTACTTTGGTGATTTGGACTATTCCATTTAACAGCTGTTGGGTTTTTTTCCCCCTTTATCTCCTGTACAGGCCAACGCAAACCTGTCGTTTCAGGTTGTAGTATTACACAACATTTTCAGAGCTAATGGAAATAAAATGTGTTTTGTAATTCATTCAATTTATTGTCTTTATTTAGAACTGGCATTATTGTTTCATTCTATTATAGAATCTTACAAGAAAGAGGCAAAATTGTATTCCATTATGCTTTATTTAGCAGTTTCGGTGAAAAACAAATCAAACAACACAAAACAAAACAAAAAAAAAAAAACATATCAAAACAACATACTGGAAAACAGTTATTCATCACTCGATTGCTTCCCTTGGGCACATATATGTGGGACGTTTCGTGGCTGTTTTGATATTGCTCTCTCTTTTAACCGATCAAATCTCGCTGTGGTAGCAGCTTTAAACTCGGTATGACCCAGGTTGATAGAGGGGCCCAGTCTGAATCGCATTCCAGCATTTTGTAGGCTGGTTTTCCTTCAAAACACAACAAACATTAGCCCGCAAAGCCACAGTGAACAAAGCAGCATAGCACAATGAATTCAATTCAAATCAATAGAAGACTTATTTGTAACCTACATCAACAATTATGTTATGATAAATTACGTAATTACAACTACAACAGAAGACGTACCTTTGTGGAAATGCTTGGGGCAGACTAACATGAGAGCTGGAGTGTTCTGGAACGTTATATTTGGTCTTGGAATGGCTGCAATCCAGACCATCCGTCGCCTCTTTGTTACTTCGGAAACATGGCTTAAACAATTTCTCTTCCACGACGTAATCTGATAAAAACAGATCTCTTTACCCGTCGGCTTACCGTGGCTGAGTTTCCGAAAACTCAGTTTTTGCGCTTACATGTGAACGAGGAAAACGGAGATAGACATTTACATGTGGACAGGATTTAATAAAAAAAAAATAAACAAAAAAAACCAAAAAAAAAAACACCACCACCAGCTTAAAAATGTAGACTTGTTTTTAATGTGTGAAAGAAGACTAGACAATAGAAGGTCAATGTGATAACAAGTTAGGAATCTATTCTTACTGGTACTCTGTACATACAGTGTTTCTGTTTGTGGTCAGTTCTTACAGTTTCTGTCCTAGGGTTGCATTTGGAAAGAAACCCAACAGTTTGATCATCATTCATTTTCAAACTGCCTAATGTCATACAATACATTTCTTTTTGTAAGTCTTTGGTTTCTTCATTTGGGTAGTTCAGTCTTGTGTATTTGTGATATCACAGAAAGGAACCTGGTTCATCTGAATTAAAACGCCTGCTTTGTGATAAAGTTGACAGAAGGAGAAACCTTTTATCTCGACATTATCCAAAGTTCATGTGTGTAAAACATGTATCTTTGGATGTGTAGCCCACTTTGAGGCCGAATACACAAAGCTTGAAATGGTCAGAGACGGCGACTTTGGATCCGTTTTTGCTGGGAGAAGAAAAAGAGATCATTTGCCAGTGAGTAATAACATACATATTTTTATATACAGGGAGTGCAGAATTATTAGGCAAATGAGTATTTTGTCCACATCATCCTCTTCATGCATGTTGTCTTACTCCAAGCTGTATATGCTCGAAAGCCTACTACAAATTAAGCATATTAGGTGATGTGCATCTCTGTAATGAGAAGGGGTGTGTTCTAATGACATCAACACCCTATATCAGGTGTGCATAATTATTAGGCAACTTCCTTTCCTTTGGCAAAATGGGTCAAAAGAAGGACTTGACAGGCTCAGAAAAGTCAAAAATAGTGAGATATCTTGCAGAGGGATGCAGCAGTCTCAAAATTGCAAAGCTTCTGAAGCGTGATCATCGAACAATCAAGCGTTTCATTCAAAATAGTCAACAGGGTCGCAAGAAGCGTGTGGAAAAACCAAGGCGCAAAATAACTGCCCATGAACTGAGAAAAGTCAAGCGTGCAGCTGCCAAGATGCCACCAGTTTGGCCATATGTCAGAGCTGCAACATCACTGGAGTGCCCAAAAGCACAAGGTGTGCAATACTCAGAGACATGGCCAAGGTAAGAAAGGCTGAAAGACGACCACCACTGAACAAGACACACAAGCTGAAACATCAAGACTGGGCCAAGAAATATCTCAAGACTGATTTTTCTAAGGTTTTATGGACTGATGAAATGAGAGTGAGTCTTGATGGGCCAGATGGATGGGCCCGTGGCTGGATTGGTAAAGGGCAGAGAGCTCCAGTCCGACTCAGACGCCAGCAAGGTGGAGGTGGAGTACTGGTTTGGGCTGGTATCATCAAAGATGAGCTTGTGGGGCCTTTTCGGGTTGAGGATGGAGTCAAGCTCAACTCCCAGTCCTACTACCAGTTTCTGGAAGACACCTTCTTCAAGCAGTGGTACAGGAAGAAGTCTGCATCCTTCAAGAAAAACATGATTTTCATGCAGGACAATGCTCCATCACACGCGTCCAAGTACTCCACAGCGTGGCTGGCAAGAAAGGGTATAAAAGAAGAAAAACTAATGACATGGCCACCTTGTTCACCTGATCTGAACCCCATTGAGAACCTGTGGTCCATCATCAAATGTGAGATTTACAAGGAGGGAAAACAGTACACCTCTCTGAACAGTGTCTGGGAGGCTGTGGTTGCTGCTGCACGCAATGTTGATGGTGAACAGATCAAAACACTGACAGAATCCATGGATGGCAGGCTTTTGAGTGTCCTTGCAAAGAAAGGTGGCTATATTGGTCGCTGATTTGTTTTTGAATGTCAGAAATGTATATTTGTGAATGTGGAGATGTTATATTGGTGTCACTGGTAAAAATAAATAATTGAAATGGGTATATATGTTTTTTGTTGAGTTGCCTAATAATTATGCACAGTAATAGTCACCTGCACACACAGATATCCCCCTAAAATAGCTAAAACTAAAAACAAACTAACTACTTCCAAAAACATTCAGCTTTGATATTAATGAGTTTTTTGGGTTCATTGAGAACATGGTTGTTGTTCAATAATAAAATTATTCCTCAAAAATACAAACTTGCCTAATAATTCTGCACTCCCTGTATCTCTTATAGCGTTCCCTGCAGTAACCAAAGTACTCCTGACTGGCCTGTAGGTGGTGATCAAACACATCCACAAAGAAGATGTACAATGTGAACAAGTGGTGAGTGATCAGAACTTTTTAATAAAGATGTTTCACCTTCTTGTCTGAAAAACTCGTGTGCTCATTCACTTTGATTCTTTTTACAGTTTCTGTGGGGAAACCTGAACAGTTCCACTGAAGTTCTACCCATGACTAGAGTGGGAAGTGGGCCACCTCTGTAGGGAAATCTGCCGCCGTCTCCATACTGGACTGGTATGAGCTTGAGAAAAAAGGTTCTTCTCATCATGGAGAGACAGTCCCCTGTGTAAAGGAGAAGGTACTGAAGCTGGGGTGAAGGAAGTTTTTCCTTTTTTAGTTTTATACAGATTTGTGTTGTAGACTTTCCCAGAGAAGCTCCACAGAGCTTGTTTGTTTGATAGCTGCCACACTGACAGGAACCAGTTTGTTCTTCAGCTCTGCAACTGTTTGTCTTTGTGTTTAACCCATGGGAGATATGAGGTCCCACCACAGTCTGGCAGTTGGGCATGTATGCTATATGACATGCTGGATTGAAAGCAACAATTTACCACATCCAAGTGTCTCTGCACGACGATTGCTTTTAATATTGAGATGTCCCAAGTTGAGAAAATATCTCTATGAAGGCCAGAGGCCGGTAAGTGGAACTGAACCCAAGCGCAGTACCCAGAACGGAGGCAAAGAAAAGGTTTTGACAGTTTTATTGCTCAACACAAGAATAATATTTGATAGTGACAAACTACACAGGATTTGGGTGATGTGGCAACATGGCTGGGGTAAAACAAAGGGGCAGGACTGAGAAGGTAACTGAGCGGAAATAGTCACACTGGGAATTGAGGAAAACCAAATTAGCGCTTAGCAAGAGGGGAGTTCCAGAGAAAGTATGTGTAATTATTCTTTTGGCTTAATTTGCAGGTGAGAGATGGATGCGTTGAAGGAGAGCCGGCGTAGGTCCGGGTGAGTTTGATTATGTGAATATGGCTGACCGGAGTTCCTTGTGGTTCCAAGACCAAGGGACAGCAGGAGGGCGGGCAGGTTAGGCAAGGAGTGAATCCCAGGAAATATAGGGGAAAATTGAAAGACCAAAAGGATGTGTGGTTTAAAGCCATGGAGCATCTGGGAGCACTGAGAAACAAAAACAACAAGGTAAGTAAAGCACCTACAGTCAGACGCATGAGCCATACAGCCTGGTTACCAACGTAGAGTAGTCAACAAACTGGCAGAGAAGAGACGTCAGCGCAGAGCTTAAATCTGCCAGCCTAATTAGCTCAATCAGCTCCAGGTGGTAGAGGGTGTGGTGGCCATGCCCATGGGTGGAGACCAGAGAAGTTCAGGAACCTAGTGGAAGTTTCCAGCCACTCACCCAGACCATGACTGAAAATGGAAGGAAAGCTGTGTTTTGGTGCTAACGCCGTGTAGTACTTTTTACTTACAAGTTCCAAACTATCACTGAAGTTTCCATCCTGATCGTTGCTTTTTTTGCAGATGTGTTTGACTCAAAGTCCATTAAATTGAGCAACACTGGAACAAAGTCAACAAAATCGAAACATAAGGATTTAAAATCAGATGATTGTTTGCACCTGTGTCCCGCTCGTCAACCCTCCTGCAACCACTCTTCCTCTTCATCTTCTGTTATTTCCCTTTTATATATTTTTCTTTCTTTCCTCCTGTTGCTTTGCTCTCTGTAAATGTGTAAATGCATATAGTGCAGGTCTCTGGTTAGAGATACTGCAATTACTAAACAATTGTACATTAGAACATGTGTCTAAAATAAAAATATTTTTACTTTACGTCTTTTTTTCTTAAAGTTTATTTTTAAACTAGTTCAAATTTTCTTTTCAAAAAGGAAAAAAATAGCTTTTTGTAAGCTGTAACCCTAGTTTAACCCATATTTTTAACATCTGTGTGCTGGAACAAATTCAGCAAGTTGTTGTTTGTTCGTGATTTTGCAGCTGCAAACAATGTTCATGTACAATAAGGTTAATTAAGGTTAATTTGAGGGGGTAGGGACTAATAAGTGTATACTTCTGCCTACTCCTTTTCAAACAAAAGAATGGAATTGTATTTTGTAATGATTGTGAATGCACATGTTTGAAATAAAAATGAACTGAACTGAATTACCACATAATCCATGAATATGTTACAGTAATTAATAGCTAAGCTTCATTTCTTTTATTTTATGCATACAGTATATTTTATGATGTGAACCAACAAGTGCTCCGATGAAGCGCTCCTGCTCTTTAAATATGACCCATACGGGTTTTTCCAGTCCACCATGCTGGATTCACAACCACACACCATAGAGAGCCAAGTCTCCTTCAAAGCTTTATTTAGCACTTGATTGATGAGGAACGAGGAAATCAACAGAAATCCCTCATTCCTCATTAGGGGCAGAACAAAAACCAGCGTGAATGACCATTTTAGCTAATGGTAACAGTGCTTACTTACTAGGTATCCAGCATAAATACACTCATCAGATACAACGGAGTTCACAAATAAACAAGCATGAGTTTTATTATTTACTTTCTTGTTATTTTTATATCCTGTCACAGGAAGTTAAAGATTATTCACCATTACTGGACCTGCTGAACTTAAAAAATATATTAATCTAGAGATTTAGGCTACGTCTACACGTACACGGGTATTTTTGAAAACAGATTTTCCTTTTTTTTTTTTTTTTTTGATCCCGTCCACGTGTAAACGCTGAAAACTAAATGTTGGCCAATCAGAAGTCTAGATGCCTGGGAGGGAAAGAGTAAACAGGGTTTTGTACCCTCTCAGAACCTTAAGTACTTCTGAAAAGTTTTTGTTTTCCTGGAAAGGCAGATCATTTTGTGTTACTTTTCTCAAGTGCCTTCCAATATTTCACATGTTAAAAACTAAAGAGAGTATTTTGGTTGGTATAGACTCAAAACTTAGGAATGAACAAAATGCATACAGTATACATAAATTTAAATGTTTAAAAAAAAGTAAATTTATTCAAAACCGATGTTGGGATTTGGGTTGTGACAGCGGCTGTGTTGAATGTAGAAGCCACGTCTGAAGTTCACCCTGACGCCTCTGTCTTTGTAAATGGAGGGACAGTAACTGCGTGTGTATATGCAAGTGTGTTAAAACTGCAGATAGTCAGATTCACAGCAGCAGTATTTTGTCGCTCTCCGCCATTGTAGAAATAATCGCATGTAAACAACGTGGCACACAGCTTTGATGTTGCGTGACTAAATCTCAGTTTTCCTCGTCCACACGTAAACACAAAAACTGAGTTTTCCAAAATCTCCACCTTGGCAGGAGTTTTTAAAAATCTCAGTTTTCAGTGATCGAAAACCCCGTTTACATGTGGACAAAAGGTGCAAACGCATAGAAAAATCTGCGTTTTCAAAAATACCCGTGGACGTAGCCTTACATTTAGAGCCTTGTGTTGACTGTATAGTTGGGATGATAACATCCACAGTTTGTAATCAGTTGTTAAGTGATAACCCATAGACTGTCCTTCTGGGTCCAAACACCTATTGTGTTCATCAAGGCTGTTGTCTCGTTCCATTTAAACTGAAGAAGACCCCCAAAATAGTCAGTGATCACTGTTGGCCTCTCTGCATTTTTTAATAGCAGTATTAATCTGCAGCATGTTTTAAAGCTCAGTTTTCAAAAGCTTGTCCCTCACCCCATGGTTTGCCAGACACCAAATATTTGAACAGGTCACAAAAGAATCTTTCTGAGTCCAAAAAAAGATGAAGCTGAGGATTAAGAATTTTAGATAGCACTCACCCAAACCATGCAGTAGTACATTAATGACGAACCTTGTGTTATGGATGGATCATCTCAGATGTTCTCCTAACTTTAGTGTGGCCCATTTTCAGCATCTTTTACTGCCATGCAACTACATTTGTTTCTGACCATTGGGGACCCTCACTTTAACTTTTATTGAAAAGAGTAAAAAAAAAATGGAAAAGGGGTAGCCTTCATTGTCCAGCTTCACTATGCTAATGTGTTCATATTATCCTAGCCATAGCTAGCTACCACGTAGCAGACCATTATATACCAGCTAGCCAAACAACAGTAATCCTAAACAATGCTGCAGTTTAGTTTTCTGTCTTCATTTATGTTCACGCTGATAGCAGAACTATACGTTTCAGTTTTCAAGAAATCCCACGGTCAGTGTATCATCTTTTGATGGAACACAGCACGCTAACTTCCTGCTAACTTCTAACTCTGTTAAACTTCATAAATCCCGTTCTTCATGCATCTTCTTCCATAAGACACAAGCAGTGAAAGAGAATTTGAAAAAAATGTGAGTACAAATGGGAATTACAGCTGCTGGAATTTTAGCTAGCAACACATTGTACGACAAACTGCACACAAACAGTTTGTGTGTTTGCTGATGTTTGTTGAGCTAATAGAAATGTTGAATTTAAAAACTTTGGGCGGAACTAATGGTACTCCCTTTATGCTTTGGCAGCGCTAACTGGATGCTGAAATACCATGACCGTAACTTACGGACAACTACACTGTTCTGGTAATCGTTTACTAAAACTGATTTGTTTCTTTGTGATTTTTATGCATAATATCTTTACTTAAATGAGTAAATACACTGAAGTAAAGAGTATTTATGAAGGGGTTATATATAAAAAAAAATGTTTTTACTCTACTCATTGTACCGGATTACAATCAATCCTCTCCTTTTTTGGAAACTTAAACTGTGCTTATAGAACTGTGATGTTATATTTCTTACAATTTCTGGTGCTGTCTTGACCAGATCTCTCTTAAAAAAAAACACATTTTTAATGTCAATGAGACTTTTTACCCAGTTACATAAATTACACAGAAGAGTCATTTTGCCAACAATTGATTGCAGCTTCTACTTGGTGATGGGAATCTTACGTCTGGCTTAAAATGACTTGATATCAGTCATGAGAGATATGTTTGACCTAGGGTTGCCACTTTTATAACTACCAAATAAGGGACACTCTGGTATGGCAGAAGCACAATGCACAGACAGCTGGGCATAGTGTAAATATAAATGCATGTTCATATTCTTATAATAAAAATGCAGTACAATGTTGGTATTCAGTTTAATTAATACCTCATCTAAAGCAATATACAAAGCTGCAGTAAATGATGACAGAAATCACATGGGCAGTTCCTTTGATAAATAAGGAAAAAATAAAAAAATATTCAAATACAAGCACTCGTCTGTTACAATTGCGGCCAAATCAGATTTGGTATTTGTAAGTGTGCCATCTGTGGCATTGCGGGCAATGGCAATATACAGGACATTTGAGGTAGAATAAGGGACGAACCAATTTTGCTCATTATATGGGATGTCCCGAATAAAACAGGACAACTGGAAGCCCTAGTTTTATGTACTTTTGACTGATTTTAGGTCAAAAAGTCCTTTTAACAGTTTAAATTCCCACTATCATTTTATTGCACATCAATGGCAGCATGGTGGTTAGCACTGTTGCCGCACAGCAAGAAGGTCCTGAGTTCAATTCCACCATCAGGCCGGGGTCTCTCTGTGTGGAGTTTGCGTGTTCTCCCCGTGTTTGCATGGGTTCCCTCCGGGTACTCCGGCTTCCTCCCACCGTCCAAAGACATGCAGTTTCAAATTGCCCAAAGGTGTGAATGTGTCTGTGTGTTGGCCCTGCGACAGACTGGTGACCTGTCCAGGGTGTACCCCGCCTCTCGCCCTATGACAGCTGGGATAGGCTCCAGTGCCCCCTGCGACCCTGAAAAGGACAACCAGAAGCAAATGGATGGATGGATACCAGAAATCAGTTGTATCAAGTTGTATTGTGGTTATAAGTTTGTTTTTGGCGCGTTGCTTTAAAGACAGCTTTGCCATCATAAAAAAATAAAAAGTTAAATAAGAATGGGAAAAAACAAAGAAAATAAGAAGCTCATAAAAACAAGTTTTTAATTATAAAAAACAGTATGCAGTAAGATAAAGATAAAGCAGATCGGTCACTGGAGTGTTTTGTACAGATATATAAGAACACAGAAACATGCAGTGTAGCTTTTAATAGCGATGTACAAATGTACAGTAAGTGTGATGTCCTTTCCATGGTCTCCACCCCTAGAGGTCACAATACACCAGACATCTCCTTGACAACAGGCGAAAAGCAGCTCCATTCTCTCACATCATCACGTCAGCTCTCACATCATAATTTCTCATCTCTGCTGGCCGATGTTTGAATTCACGGCCTCCGCTCGTGATTTAAAGCTGCAGTTAAACTGGTGCGGGGCTCTGTGACTGATGAGACCACCAAAGGAAGAGGCTCTTTCCACACCTTGATGTTTACCTTTCCTGTCAGCTTGTTTCCACAAAAGCTGGGAGTGCCCTGACTGTTTGGGTCAGAGGGACTGCAGCTGGAGGGAGGGCTTCATTCTCACCTCAACACCTCCCACTTGGGTGGGGATGAAGGAGAGAGGAGACACCGAACAGCTGTAGCTACCTGTCTCTGCTTTTCACACCAACACATTCCTATTTTACAGCACAGTCAAATTACCATTCAACACACTTCAAAAAGCAACTCTAAAAGAACTGCAAATTTTCCCTTACATGGTCTCTTTAGCAGCACGTCTGAGATGAGAGTTTTGTCCGATAATACATTGAACTGAAGGTTTTCACATTTATGTAAAATGCTGAAAAGCTGCATGATCTATGGTGGTCCTGAGAGGTCAAACTCACTGTAACCTAGGAAAAAAACACACAATGGAAGTTAAATAAAACACAACGGATGTAAAAAATAAATAACAAAAACACAACAAAGGTGTATTTGGGGGGCACAATAATGTTATAGAACAGCTTCTGAAGTGATAGGAACCAAAACATGCCAGAGATTGCAACAAGACCGACTCCCAAAGGGAAGGATTCATTGATTAGTCGATAACTGTTAGCTTGTCACTTCCACATGTGATATTTTCACGTTATTGTCTCCCCATGAACACTTTGGTTATGTTTTGTGAGTTTTCATTCATTTTTCGTAATTGTGTTTTATTCAACTTCTGTTTTGTTTTGTGTGCTTTTGCAGCTTTTTTCTAGTTGTTGGTGTTTTCTTAAGTTTGTTAAGTAGTGATTCATACATAGCACCATACAAATCAGTACTTTCAATTTGAATATTGGTTAGATCAATGGAAAAAAATAATCATTGAAACCATCCTGATCAGAATCCTTCATTGATCCAAGAGTGATCATAATATTAAATAATACAATATATTACAAAATAGCTCTAGCAAATACAAATACCTCTAATATATCCCAATACAGTATGATACACAAAACTGAATATTGACAAAGTTGAAATTGAGGTATTCTTTTTATCATACTGACTTTGCTGTTTTCTTTGTAAAGGTTGTGCAGATATTACGGCTAACACACAATGAAACCTTGGAGACCATAAGCCAAGAGAAAAGCAAAGTGAAAACTGAACTACTGAACCTCGCACTAAATGATTTTTTTATTTTCATCCATGCATCCATTCTCTTCTGCTTACCCAGTTCAGGGTCACGGGGGGGCTGGAGCCTGTCCCAGCTGCTATAGAATAAGAAAAGTGGGGTTCATCCTGGACAGGTCACCAGTCTGTTGCATAGCTGCGACACAGAGACAGATAACCATTGATACTATCATTAACACCTATGGCAATCACCGATTAACCTAACCAAACTAACTGCATGTCTTTGAACTGTGGGAATAAGCCAGCGTACCCGGAGAGAGCCCAGACATGGGGCAGATGGTGGATTCAAACCCAGATACCTACCTTCCACATAACCTGACGTCCACCTCCTGAGAAATGTAACTACTCATCAGGTCAACGTTCAGGGTTAAGAGGGGCGTCCGGTCTAAATCTCAATCACTTATAACCTTGTGCATGTCCTCATTCACTACATACTCGGAGGTCTTGCTCTTCTCCTCCTGCCTTCATCTTCATCCTTTGTCCCTTGTATTCACTATCATTTCTCTGCATATGTGCAAACTATCGTCGTCTCGCCTCTTTAACTTTGTCTTCAAACACCTTGACCTGAGATGTCTCTCTGACGATTAACTCCATGTCGATTCTGGTCACTGCAAATGAAAATCTTGCTTCAGAAGTTTCAGGGGTGTTTTTTCAGCAGGACATAGTCTAGTGTTTGACAGTCAGAGCTCATACTCTTTCTTGGAAAGTAACTAAACAATACTGAATGTACTTACCTATTCAGTATAAACCTAAAGATTCTACCTTCCTTTTTTCGGGTGGTTGACCAGGTATCTCCTGCTGCTCCGGAAACAAAGAGCTCAAGCCGGTTTGAATGTTGTGCTTCATCAGTCAGCAAACAATAGGTCAGGATGGAAAAACAGAAGAGGTGAAAGGAGGAGGGAAAGCATTCAGGAGACAAGCAGCAGGAGGTTCCTGGGGGATAAAAGCCGGGAGGGGGTGCTGGGTTGAGATGTCAGAATCCCTGTGAAGGTGCACTGCCCCACTCCTGATTAGACTGCTAATAGTTAACTATTGTAAAGGTGTTACACTATAACAAGTGATAATGTTTAGCAGTTAATGTTTAGAAATGCAAAACTTAAAATGCAAAATCATTTCGAGGGCATTCAGAGTCTTTTGTTTCAACACAGAACATTTCAAAAAATATCAAACGAAAACATAAAGAGCATCCATTGTATATTTGTGTTATAGTAAAAGTCCTCATTAACTGCGTGTCCCCTGCAGGCCCTCTCCCTGTTATCTCCCATCAGATATGCTTGCTTCCTCTATTCTATTCAAAATGAGTCACTTATTAGCGGTACATTGTTTTCCGCAGTGACCCTTCAACCCATTACTGATTTGAGAGCCAAGCTATTAAATCAAACAACTATGCTTTGAAATGCAAAAGCAATGACCGGAGCAGACATGCGCAAACACAGTCCTGTCAGCAGCAAAAGGACACTGTTTGGGTGGGTTTTTCAGCTCTGATCAGCAGGTGAGCGAGATCAACTATTTTTGATATTTTGTTTCAGTAACTCTTACTTGTGGGTTTCAGTGAGGGGTTTTGCCCCGGGGCTGCCACTGAACAAGCTGTCGAGATCAAACGTGTGACCCTGGCTTTGTTACCTTTGTATACTTGAATATAGGTTCCTTTTTAATTACAGCTTTTCTTTTTTTGATCATCTTATTTCAAAACCTACCCTATCCTAGCGTATTTGTTACGGACACTATAACAAGGGGGTGTCAAACATAAGCAAAGACTCCCTACTGGACAGCATAAGTTTTGGACTCATAAGTGTATTTTCATAACTTTTACAGCGTTTTCTACTGAGAGACCTCCCCCATGGCTGTTGATACTATCTCAAAATCATTTATATATTAACAATTAAATGACAAATTAAATGAAGGATAATCTGAGCAATGAGCTAACTGCCAAAAAGGGACATTTCAGTGGTCCGGTAGCATTTTGGAACACACTCATTTCTGTATAGCCAGTGAAAAAATGTTGTAATTAATGATATCCATGGATTTTAACAAAACTGTATCCATGTCTTCAGGCAGCATAGGTTCGTACTCTGTGTGTTAGCTAGCATTATTAAAAACGGTGAAGAGATGAGACATGTTTCTTCTGCACTGTTAAGATTCACTATTGCATGTAATGTATGTCATGCTATACAGTCATGTGGCGTTAGCTTTTCCACTATTTTGAATGTGTGACCATCACTGTAACATAAAGTGAATAAGGCCTGTGTCACATAGGCCTACAGACATGTCAGTAACCAGCTGGCAACCATCTGTTGCTAGGGGAAAACGTGTATTCCCCAAAGTTAGCAAAAACATCCCCGTGATTGCTTTGGTTTGGCTAACATTGTGCTTTAAGCCTAGTTTAAATGAAAGTGATGGACTCAAAAAAAAGGTGATCAGCTCCTCTCTGAACTGCAGTGAAATTGTAAACAGGAACTGGAAATTGAGACCCTTTTCCTTCAAAGTAAAAGTTGGGGCTTTTCATACATGTTAGCTACAGCACAGGTTTTGCATTGAAGGCGAAGCTTCTCCATTTCTGCTTTGTTTTTGCACATTTTACTATCATTCAGCTAGTGGTTAGTGAATATTTGCAGGCTACCATGGCAATCTGCTACTTTGCTATCTGATCCAATATAGGTGGGTTAACTCTTGAGAACTGTGCACTTGATGTCACATGAGAAACCTCAATATAGCAGCATTCAAGCAGCACGAGACCTTCCCAACTGCTAACTCAGGGACATCTTTGATTCTATTTTTATCCTTATGTGGAGCTTGCATTAAGTTCTGCGTCATGCTGGGGGCTCACTGTTTACTCCGTGGTTGACTTTGTGGGTGATTTACCCTTTAAATTTGTAGTGGTTCAATCCAGCGCTTATTTGGGCTCTGGTTCGACCGGTAGGCGAGTACCCTCCCCTTAAATGCCAATTAGTCAGCCTGTTTATGTGTGAATGTGTGATTGGTTCGTTTGATTTTTTTTTTCTGTAGTATACTTTTTAATTTAAACACTAACTGTTTTGTATTTTGTAATGGCCCAGATCAAGGCCACAAACCTAAGCGCGTTAGTCTGCTGGTAAAGTTGTTCCCTAGTTTTCCATGAAAACAAGAAAAATATGGCACTTTTTTGCAATGAGAGGAAAACATTTAAAACATCTTCTCGGAGATGTGTCTCTTAGTTAGAAATTGAAATAGGGGCAAACAGAATCTCACCAAGTTAGAGAGGTTTCAGGGTCATGTTTGACGTGAGGCTTTTGCTCTGATTAATCAGTGGTCTGTTGATATGCATGGATATTCATTTCTGTAAATTAAATAAGCTGATGTATTCCTCCGACCATCCCCGCTGTATTCCTTCCAACTGTTTTAACACCTGGGCTTTCTTTATCACCGCTGTGGACCTACCGCTGATTCTTCCTGCTGGGAGGGGTAAGTGAGGTGAATAAGTAAAGGTGGGGGGTCCCGAGGTTGGAAGCACTCAGCAGGAAGGAGGGCTGTGACTGCTGCCTTGTTTGGCCGAACTCAGTCGAGGATAAGGCATCACCAAGAGATTTACACTACTCTGGTTAATCATGAACACTGGAGCACAAGTACTTAATATATATTAGTGAAAAGAAAAATGATACCTTATTTTTCACAGGACACACTCACAAACACCAGGACAGA
This sequence comes from Simochromis diagramma, assembly GCF_900408965.1. Taxonomy (NCBI): domain Eukaryota; kingdom Metazoa; phylum Chordata; class Actinopteri; order Cichliformes; family Cichlidae; genus Simochromis; species Simochromis diagramma. The sequence goes on from NW_024386908.1 coordinate 2,258,059, forward strand.
GATCCACTGTGGACTACAGGAGGTCACGTAAGGATTCAGGCCCTGGCCTTTCACAACATGTGGTTCAAAGAAATCCTGCAAGAATCGTTTTTTCTTGAAAAGAGTAAAGATCCAGTGAGCAGCAGTTCTTTGGGCAAAAATGCTGATGTCAATGTCTACCATAGACTGTATATAAAAGATGGAGGCACAGCAGCACTAACCCATTTTTGAACATTTTGAAGCCTCAGTGTTGTTGCTGCCCATTATATTGTTCTTAGAAGCCAGATGTTACTATATTTGGACAAAAAAGCTACCAGTATTGATGCAATGCAAAGACACAGATAGCTAATCATGCTTTATATTATGTGTTAAATATCCTGTTATTTTGTTTCTAATATTGTAGCGTTCTCTTGCTTTGTATTATATGGCAAACACAGTTACAGCTAGACTGAAAGCATGTGTGGACTTGCTTGCATCTTACTTTTCAAAATAATGGCGCACACATACTCAGCCGTCTCGAGGCGCTCACTGTTCACATCTCCAAAGATGCACTATTATATTGCTTATTGTTGATATATCTTTTGCAAGGAAATATTTTTATAACTACTCTTTTTTTTTTTGACAAATGCCCATTCACTGCTCCTTCTTCGATATGTTTATCCATGTGAATTAACATTTTAGAAATGCATACTCGCTCATTAAACGGAGAACCAGAGCATGATGTGAAGTAAATGTCAGTGAAGGAAAGTGCAAAAGGTTGATTGGGAAGTTAAATTGGATATTGAGCTGACTGAGCTGTGTGCATCTCGGTCAGTGTGTCAGGATTATTGGATGATAGCCGTGCCTGTCTAATAAGAGCTAGCAAATACAGGACAATTGGGTTACAAATGAGCAACAATTCTACCTCAGGGTGAAAGATAATTACAATCAATACTAACCTTACGCTAAAGTCCTGTATCGTCTGACCTTGAGCCTGACGTATATGCTATGGGGTTTTTTTTCACAGTTGAATTAATGGTATTGATGTAGTTAATTATTTCCATATTAAAAGTGAAATTTCCCTTCACACTGGTGTCAAGGGCAAGATAGTGAAAATAGGTACGATTTGTATGATAAGAAAGTTGCTAAAAGGCGAAACTGTTGCTTGGTTTTCAGGCAGTGTTTGTATGTGTGTGTTTTTGCCATGGGTGGGGGTGGAATTATGAGGTGAAAGGACACATGTTGACAAATCATATGGCCATCAGTCTGAGCCGGCACACTCCATGCCAAAGTCAATCGTCCCATTAATTATAAGAGGCAGGCACCCTCACCGAGTGCCGCACACTGCCTCGTTTATTCCTGCTGACCTGTTCGCACAGCAGACATTTTGTTTCGGGCTCGGAGATTTGTAATTGGCTGAGGCCACACAGCGCAGACTTTAACACGGGCCACTTTGGAGCCTCTCAGCCACCCGTCAACATCAACCTCACACAGGCTCGGCCCTGACAACACACACACTGTTTTAATGCTTGAAAGATCCTGTGTTAGGTACAGAGAACACAAATATGGCTTGACACCTGGAATGAGACTTGATGCAGCACGATCCACGGAACATCTCCTGCACCAGTGTAGCATTAAAAATACACAAATCATCGCCATGGTGGAGCACTGATACCCTCAGCATCACCCCACCACCAAAATAGGGTTTCTTCTGCATTAACAGTCAGACCACCACATGATTAAACCTGCACAACTTCAGGTTCATTAAAAAAACAAGACAGACTTTTGTAATATTAATAAAAAGCACTCAATTACGCAACAGAAAGTTTACAACCGAGCTACAAATCAAACCAGATTTCTGACTTGCTGACAAAGAAATGAGCACACGAGAATTCCCAAAAGTGACGTTGTCTTCAATAAATGATGGTGACGAAAAGTTAGCTACACATTTGGCAGAGACAAAGAAACATTATCAGTCATGTAGTTATGTGTTTCTTGTCATTTCAGTCCAGTTTTTTCCCCGTTTAGCTTCTGTTTGGGTGAAAACGTTCTTTTTAGCCTTTAAATCCCACCCCACTAGCTGTTAATTTTGCATGCTTGCCATTTAATTTTGTTTGAACTTTACATAGCTGTAAATGTCAATGAGAGCTGTGACTCTCAGCAAAATCAGTAAAGGTTCTAAACTAAAACGGCCCAGGTGAGTATTCCTGAAACGACATAAAAGGGATCCCACTTTACATGAGCAAACTATTTCATTTCAGGAAATGTCAAGTAGCATGAGGCATAAACCCACCATACATTGTAAGGCAGTACAATGTATTGCTTTAGAAATTTGATGCTCCCTATTAATCATCCCCCAAATTATCTATTCAGTCATTTTTTAGCCAGAAATGAAGAAGATTCAACTTCAAGGTAAATTCAGTGAACGCTCACGTCAGGCTGTCAGTTCAGACAGACGTTGCTTGTACTAAGTGGTCTTTGGCATTTGTGCCTTGACTCAAAGGCCACATCAATTGTTATCAGCTGTTATTGTTATAATATTGTTGACCAAGAGCAAACAGTCCTTTAGTAAAGAGCAAATAACCTCTGCAGTGTAAGAGGGCCAAACGGTGGAGGCGTCTTGTTTGGGAGGCACTGTGTTGAAGACTTTTTTTACCCAGTTTTCAGACGGGTTTTGTGTTTTACTTTAGCAATACACTATACCGCATATAACCTAAACTATAGTTTGGGTTCAAGTGCACCTTTTCACACCTTTAACCCTGTGAATGAAAAATGACTCTAACCAGGATGTTTAAACAACATGCCAAGGACTACTTTACAGGAGCCATATGTTATGTTAGTGACAGACCCGTTTCACATTGTCTAAACCCTACCTCAAAACAGAAACCTCCATTAAAACTTCATAATATTATATTTACAGCATTTAAATGAGGTAAATGCATGTGCAAGTACATCACATTGGCCAAAATTTCAACCTTCAGACTGCATTAAATATTTGGCTTCTTACAGTATTTGGCTAAATGATGTCATAGAGAAGACATATTCATTTAATCCCACCGTTTTAACCCCCTATCACATGAACCAAATTAAACATATTGTGTGTAGGGGGAGTCTAAGGGGTAAAATGCATGCACTTATTTTGCAGGGAAAAATTGGGGATTAAATGGGTTAATAAAGCAGTCCCACTCCACACCATGAAAACCTTCTGTTTGTAAAGGACAACTAGTCAGAAATTGTTAAAAGCATTAAAACATGTTTGCGTTCCTCAATCTTGGCTCCTCTACCAGGAAACACTGTGAGAGACTGTGGTCCATACTGACATGCTTTGTTGGATGGAGATCTTCTGACTGTGGTAAATGGTAAAAGGGTGAATGGACTTCCATATTTTTCTCTCTAACTGAGCACTCATTTTTACTATAAACTTAATTCACCTGGTCACGCACAATTTTACACAAGCACCTTGTCTAACATTGCAGACACATTCACACGCCATTGGATGCATCAGGGAAACTTATTCTGTAGTATCTTGCCCAAGGATACTTCCACATGCAGCCCGGACTAGCTGGGTGTCGAACCTCCTCTACCTCCAGAGCCGGAGGAACCCAGAGTCATTTGAGTACAGTGAGCTCATTGTCATGTTCCAGAAGCCGGTTTGAGATTATTTGAGCTTTGCGACATGGTGCGTTATCCCGCTGAAAGCAGTCGTCAGTACATGGGTACACTGTGGTCATAAAGGAATGGACATGGTCAAAAACGGCACTCAGGTCGGCTGTGGGATTTAAATATTTTTCACTTTGTACTAAGAGGGCCAAAGTGTGCCAAGAAAACATCCCACACATCATTACACCACAGACAGGATGGTGTTGTTTACGCCAGATTCAGACCCTTTTTTCCCCAATCTTCTAACAGGAGTGCGGTCTTCTGCTGCTGTAGCCCATCTGCTTCAAGGTTAAACATGCATGTGTTATATATTCAGTGATGCTGTTCTGTAACAAGTGGTCTGGCCATTCTCTTCTGACTTTAACAAATCATTTTTGCCGGGAAAAACTGACGTTCATTTCTTTTTGGACCATTTTCTGTAAACCCTAGAGATGATTGTGTGGGAAACTCCCAACAGATCAGCAGTTTCTGAAATACTTTATCACTTAACTCACCTTTCTTCGCCATTCTGATGCTCATTTTGAACTTCAGCAGGGCGTCTATACCATGTCTGCATGACTGAAAGCAGTGAGTTACTGGCATATGATTGGCTGATTAGATATTTGTGTTAACAAGCAGTTGAAGAGGGGTACCTAATGAAATGACTGGTTAGTGTATTACGTAATGAAGATGCCACAGTTTACCCAAAATATTCCCAGATGATTTTCTTCTTCTTCTTTTGGGAAAAAAGAAAAATAAAAAAACTGATGAGTTGACAATGTGCATCTGCAGAATTCTACTCATTTATTTAGGAAATAATCTTAAAGTTTGGCTGCGTGTTCAGCCAAACCTTTCCTAGCGCTCCACTCCTCTGCTGTATGTTGTTCCTGGCAGAGATGATACCTGGAGCTGAGCATGCTGGGAAAGCATTTTTCAGTGCCATTGCTATTCTGAGTATAATGTCTGGCGGCCAGCCACGCACAGCATTAGCAGCTCCACGAGCTCACTGCCAACATCTGTAGGTGCTTCACACAGACTCTGCAGAGGCTGACAAACCGTTTTTTTCTTTTCAGGTCCACATACCTCCAAACTTTCTGGGGCCGAGGGTTGGGTGGAGGAGGGGATGCAGAGAGGGGTACAGGAGGTGTTTCACAGCCAGAAAAACATCTATCATGCAGGCGCCGCTGTGACCAAACAAATCAGCGGCGGCTAGAAAATATGATTTCACCAGGGGAGGAATGCAGGAGCTGAGACGCTTCGAGGCTGGTGCACACTGTATGGCTGTGTGAGAACGACGGCAGGATGGGATGCGGAGGTTCTGCGGGCCTGCAGCTGGCGAAGGCTCACGTTAAAGGACATCTAAGTGCTCAGGGGGTCTGGGCTGAACATTTGCAGTTGTGCTTTTTGATTTTAGGCTGTTCAAAACTTTCAAGAAAAGAAAAAAAGTGGGAGAAATTACCCCAAGTTACTGTTACATACTCAGTGAAGATTTTCTCCTTAGGTTGGAGATTAAGCAAGTTGTTAAGCTTGGAGGGAGGTGCTGCTGTTGTTGTTGCTGTCCGGTGTTGGTTTCCTGCTTGAGACCTCAAGCAGATGAAGCCATGAGGAAGCAATCAGCCCATCGATGAGTGGGCCTGTTGGGATGTCTGAACCCCTCCTCCGCTCTCCAAAATCCTCCAGGAGTCTGCTGAAATCCAATCAATCACTACAAGCAGGATAAATACCCAGACATGCCATTCCTGCCCTGCATTCCTGCTAAGTTTGCAGTTGTTTTCCCCCGAATGTCAAATCAGTATACTGAGCTAGTGAAGAACAGCAAGTTCCCTGAAAAAAAAGTGAGTTATTATTCGTAGTTTTGATCTGTTGAGTCTATTGGCACATTTATCGTTATTCAGCTCCAGTAAAGATTAAATTTTATTACGTTTCTGCCAGTTAGTCACGCCACATGGCTTTTACATCGAATTTGACATCAAACAGAAAAACTTTTCATCTATTCAAACGAAAAACAAACTTATCTTTACACAAATAGTTTAGATTGATGCCGCCGCAAACAACTGCAGAAATTTAGTTTTCATTATTTTAACCACCAGAGAGAGATTTTATTTGTGTATTTCCTAAGAAGTTGTGCCATCCACTGGGAATTGGTTGCCTTTTAATTATTTTCTGCTAATGTTAGGAGATGTTTTTTTTGTTTTAATTTAAAAAAGAAAAACGAACACGGATTTGGGTTCATTCGATTAATGTCTTTGCGTTCTCTCCAGCTATAACCATTTAGTATTGATAATGCATCCTGCTTCATAGGAGTGGAATCGATACACTGCTCAACAACCTTGTTTTCAGGGTTTTTTTGGCACAATCCAATTTATTGAAAATTTGTAATTAAAAATGACTGAAGTTGGCAGCAAATGGAGCAACAGGAAGCAGCTGACAGGTGCTGAAAGAGGCATAAACACATTAAACAACCGAGTTAAACATCTGATTAAACTGTGATATTAAATGCGGGGATAGTTTATTAACATTTATCTGGTACAATGTGCTTGTACAGTGTTGTCTATTTTAATAAATGATCCTCACAGTTCTTAGCAGTGTGCAGGGATGTTTCTCCGTTAGCTGTTGCTCTCGCTTTGCTTTTTCGTTAACATAAATGAGTTGCTGCTTGATTAGAGGATGACTCTCGCACCAATAGGTAGCTGTTACTGAGACAATAAAACCCACTCAGAAGGCAACAAACAAAACAAAGCAAAAACAATGGAGCTGCTTACCATCAGTTGCCTGCATTGTAAAATCACAACAGCCATCACACGAGAACCTCTGACTTTACTGAAGCGTATTAGCTAAGAGGAATGTTAGTACTGACGGGCGGGTATTCTATAAACGGGATGTTTATTGGTGAGGCACAGACACTGGTGCGTATTGACATAGTGCAGAAAGGTGTTTTAGCTGAGCTGACCACAGAGATGGAACTAACACTTCATTTAAAAAGCACTTTAGAAGTTAAAAGATCAAATAAAACATAAGCTATAAATATAGCACAGTTACATAGTCTGCAATTTTGCAGAGGCTATGGTGGGTGAGCAAGTTGAAATTCCTACAGTGCCCTAATCTGACTCTTAAGATGAGCATAGTTATAGTTGTTAGATGTAACAACCTAAAATTTATACTACTAACTAGCTTAGCTAGATAAGTCTTCAGAAATAGTCGGCTTTAAAGGTTCACACTATTTGATAGGACCCGTAGAAAAGCTTCAAATATTAGAAGCTTGATTGCAGCAAGGAAAGTTTAAGTTTTTGAACGGTGTGGTTTAAACAAATATCATCAGCTTGTCTGAAAACAAACAGCAGTCTTCAGTATCTTTTAGACTTTTTTTGATTTTCAGAAAAATGACCTGTCAATAAATGTTTGGACATTACATCGTGTTAAGCAGTAAAACCTTTATTTTTTGGTTTTAGCACACAAACTGCAAAAGCGGCTCCATTAAAACACAGTCTAATAAAAATGCCCATCATTTAAATAATACAGAGCTGAATATTAATCATACCTCAAGTGGGCACTTTAAAAAAATATATAAACACATGATCTTTGTCTGAAGCATATTATGCCTCTTTGAGCCACAGATAGCATACAGAGTGACTCGATGGCATTTAGTTTTATTCAGCATCGAGATAAGTAATAATGAGTCTGTGTCCTCACTGAGAAGTTGAAAGGTCAGTCAGCAGAGAAAGCATGCCTTTGGCCACACAGGAAACTGCTCCACACTTTGCCTAAGGTGAAACTAACACATTTGCCTGGCCATGAATTTCCTATGAGGGGTCTTTTCATGTGGAAATTTTAAAGAGAACTCACACCTTTTAAATTGCAAATTAGAAAATATCAATGGGCTTTCAAGTGTTGAATGCCAATTAAATCCTCTGTTAATAACTCTATCTGTAAGGTGAAGGACACTGTTTGGTGTCCTACAAGGAGAAATATTGCCTTCTGTGTAATTAGCACTGCACTGCACTGAATTAAGCCCTGCACTATTACACAGTGAATGTAAACAAAACATCAATTCCAGCCGCCGTCTAAATGACAAAGCATTTCTTGTAGTTTTGTCTGTTTTCAACAGTTTTGCAGGTTTATTATTGTCCATAACCCAAATGTTACTGATAGGTTACAGGTGGGTGTCATCAACCATTGCACCAGGCAGTGGCTTCTGTTGTCTGCGACAACGACCAGCACAAACAAGACCTGCAAAGGAAGATTTCAGAGCCTCCCTTAATTAAAAGTAATGAGGCCACGATGGGAAATACCCAATTACAAGTAGAGCTGAAACGATTAGTCACTTAATCAAGTCAGGCAACAGAAAATTAATCTCTTTGTTGCTTTCCTTTGAGCATAAACGCTTAATGTGCACCGCTTCCAGCTCCTAAATGTGAATATTACAGGTTCTCTCTTGCCCGTCTTTGAATAAAGTGAATTTCATTTGGACTTGTCACTGTTACCAAATTTTCCTATTTGACAGCTTGGATTTTTCCGCAATTATCAGGCGTTTGATAGACTAAAAACATAATCAATTAAGCAAGACCGCAATCCAGTGTGATTATGAGCCCTAAATACAAGTTCCAGGAGGATTACCAACAGTATGTGCAAAGTGTGTGTAATTAAAAACGATTCAACTCTACATTTTACAAATATTTAATTACTGATGCATAAAATATAAGCAGAATTCTATTATTGTTGCACTAAAGGACACAGTACACAGCACTTAACGCCAGCAGCAATCCTATGGACTACATTTCCCGTGCACCCCTGTCGTCCCGCCCACATACCTCTGGCGTGCGCTCACGCCGCGCTGTGGGGATCCTGCTCAGCGCGAGTTGCCCCAACAGAAGCGGCGAGGCTCACGGTACAAAAGTTTCTCCACAGGAATGGGCAAGTTTGAGAAGAACGCTTTTCTTTTACACCTCACCCCCGCGATCCCCACAACAACAACGGATTGGATATAAGGATCGACTGCGCCCCGACAGACAGCTCCAGATCTGGACTTTATTTCGTCTTCGTGTGTCTTTTTCTGGGGGTGATAACTTGGATAACTTGGATTCATCTGAAGATAAAAGCAAAAACAAGTTGGGAGGTGTTCGCTTGGGGGGAAAATGCGTTCCTCTACGCTGCCTCGCACTTTTGCAAAGTTCGCTGTGCTTTTCCTGCTATTGTTGAGAGTGGAGAGCGGATCTGGTACTAACGCCAGGACGTGTCCGTCTCCCTGCGCTTGTCTCAGGGAGCTCGTGGACTGCGGTCGGCTGAAAAGGGGACAAACACTACCAGCTGTGATCCCGGAGTGGACAGTTGAACTGTGAGTCTACTGGATCAGCTTTTGATTTGAATCGCTGTGAATAAGGGTTTAAAGCTCTGCGCACCTCTTGGGGAACAAGTTCAGTTTTCTTGAGATGAGATGGGATGATCCGCATTCCTGTCGCACTGAAAAGGGGAACGGGTTGTAAAGCAGAAAAAGTAGAAGAAGACTGACTTAATTTGCTTTGATTTTATTGTTATTTGCTATAGATCCAGTCAGGAGTCCAGAAAAAGTTGCGCGTAATGGTGACCTTAGTCATGAATCCGCTTGTGTGCGTTATATTCACTGATCCTTTTTAGCAACGTGCCATTTATGTGAGGGAAGCGTTAAACACACCATACATACACCAAACCCCCCTTTCTACATAACCTGCAGTTAATTGTGAACAAATCCGCCGAGCGACTGCAGGTACTGGGCGTTTAGTCAGGCTCTCCCATGGGCGATCGCATCATAGAAGCAGCTGCAGAAGCTGCCAGTAAGCAGTTATTAATGAGCATAAGTGCTGTTAATAAAGAAGAATATTGCGTTTCGATTTGAAAGACGGGCATCTACACGTTTATCCGCACTGTTTGGGTGTTTTCCCTGTCCAGATTTTTAGTGTCACAAACCCCCGCGGGCCTCCCCACAGCCATAAAAGCGTAAACCAGATGCAGTCTGGTTGCAGCACTGAAGTCTTTCCTCGACTCAGACCTCCATTACTCTGTCCACAGGCTGCTTTTGGTTGAGCTTGGCCTGCGGCCTTTTTTGAAGCTGGGACACCATACCCAGCTGTAACAGCGTGATCCTAGATGTGTTCTACTTAGATAATTATTCTTAGTGACTTGTTTTTTTACATCCTGGCTTTAAGGTGGAGTGCTTGGTTTTTATTGCCCCGTGTTACAGCGCTTGGTTGTAGTTCTTGCCCTGCTGCTGCTGAGTGAGTTTTTTCTCTCCCTAAAATGTGCTGCTCTGGAAACTTGAAGTTGCCAGAGAAAACAGACCCAGCCTGAGCCTCGTAACCGAGGCCCAGTCTTCCCAAAAAAACAAAAAAGTTCCATATGGGGGGAAAAATTCTTTTCACTCTGGCATGCTAATTTACGAGTGGCTCTCCAGCACATTTTAAACCCCTTAGACCGCCCGACCCTTTGTTTTCCAGCACCCCATTATTTCTGCTGAATTAGCAACACAAGAGCCAGCGATGGTACTGATTAAGGGGGAGCGTGTAGGATTAGTCTCAGAAAGAGGAGGGGGGCATGGAGAAAGTATGGAGAAGTAGGATTAAGCCGCACATATATGAGGGGACGTTGAGAGAAAAGGCAAAAGATTAGTCCAATTTTTAAACTGAGAACATATTTATTAAATGGAAAGTGCACCATTTGATTTTTAGTTCCTTTTTTAAAAAAAGTCTCAGTTGCATAATGTTAAACATATACAGTCAAATCAAGGTAACTTTATTGTACCTCGACAAATACATGATTTCTAGGGAGACCCAATATCACAGATGGATAAATATACTGGTAGTGACAGGGTTTCTACATTAAAATGTCTACTTTGCATTTTATGTTTTAAAAATAGTTTTTATGTGAGTGAATCTCAGACACCACGTTTAAGATATAGATATATCTGTCATGTGGCAGTATCAGTCGACTGGTGTCTGAAATGTAGTAATGACTTGATAGTACGTCATAAATGTGAATTTTCTAGCACATTAGCCAAATTTTAAAATTGGCCAAATTTTAACTAGATACTTGTTTAGTACTTGAATAAAGTATTGAAGTGCTAAACAATGCAATGTTGTGGTAACTTACTTTTACTTTGGGCTGCTTCCTTATACACAAACTTTGTTAGAACATGCAACACTGAAAAAGAGGTGAAAAAATTACTAGTACAGCACCTGATGTCTCTGAGTTTAACTAGCTAGAACTAGTGAAGCCCAGCTGCTAGCCAGTTAAACTATTCGTTTTTCTATGACATTTGAAATGTGACTAATAGTGTATATTTGATTAAACATTTATTGGATAACTTTACTGAGACATTCATTTGACCAGGTAAAAACCATAAGAACATTTTCTTAAAAGTCACGTGCCATTATAGCTGATGCTAATTATGTTTGCTACTTAGCTAATTCCTTAGTGTGGTGTCTAAAATCTGAAAGCCAGCAGTTGCTACACGCCTTCCAAAATCCTATTTTTTTGTGGTTGGTATTTTAAAGCTGAGAATAATTTAAGTTTAACTGTAGTTTGTGATGTGACAGTCAGATTTCAGAATCAGAAACTTGTGGCTAACTTGTGGTGTTTATGCATCGTTAGAGAAACAGTTGTCATATTTAATTTGAAATCTTCTGCTATTTCCCCTTTTATTGTAAAATGTTAATGACAGCTCTTGTAGTGTGTAGAGTAGCTCATTCATTTTCTTTAGTGAGTGATAAGTACATTTTCACCAGCCCAGCAGATATAGTTCTGCAGCCTGCACGCAGCACTGCCTGTTATCTTGCTCCTCTCAGAGCCTGCTTTGTGAGGGATATGAAAGTGTCATGGCTACTCACGGTTTATCTCAGGAGTATGATAGGGCACCTTTCCCTTATGGCCCCCAGCGCTGGAGCTGTAACAACAACAACAACAACACACAGCTGCATGCTTGGAGGAAAAAAATGGGGGGAGGGGGTGAAGGAGGTTAGTTAGAGTAAAACTCTGGTTGAGTGGCTTGAGAAACTTTCCACCAAAGAACAAAAACAGGCCCCAGAAAATTCAACAGGGGTGTTTCAGGCGTATGAAAGGCGTCCCTCTCACTTTTCCCGGCATTGAGAATACATTAGCAGTTGTTAGGTTCTCCCCCTCCTTCCAGAGCTGCTTGATGGATTCCAGATGAGGGAGGTAAGGGGGGCGAAGAGGAGGAGGGGAGGTGTAAAAAAAAAAGAAAGAAAAAAGTGTCTGGCACCACAGCGTCGATCGTGCGCAGCAGCATCAATAACTCCAGTGCTTTATGGCGCACGAGGCTCTGCTTGCCAGATTTCTTGAGCTGGTTTTCAGGCTCCTTTTCAAAAAAACAGGCAGCAAAAACAAGAGTCTCACCCCGAGTGAGCTGCAGCCAAAGCTGCTTCAGACGAGTCCAAGACCAGGCTCGGTTTGAGCCAGGCCTCCATCCAAATGGGGCTCAGACAAAACCAAGACATAGACCAGATCAAATTGAGCAATATTCAAGACTAAAACAAACAACGTGCAGACTCATACTCATACTTCTAAATAGAGTATTATATTCAGGAGTTTCCAAAATTGTCAAAACTTTAGAGGAGTTGTGATTGCTAGGGGTTTTTGAGGTCAACTACACAACTAAATAACACTGAAAGTACATGTTTAATACATGTTAGATTTGATTTTCAGGATTTGTAAATATCGAAGTCAGAAAAAAGGGATTTACGAGTCCAGACACCAACAAAGACGTCCGGACAGAGACTCAGTTACTAACAAACCTCTCCCGACTCCATTCGTCCCTTTTACTCCCCCCCCCACCCCCACCACACCACACACACACACACACAATAAGTTATCAGGTTGTAGGTTTTGGCTTTCTCTGCTGACGTCTGGTTTTGAAGGAAGCTGTTTTGGCATCAGCTTTTCTGCTGTGTTTCAAAGGAGAGACCAAATGTCAGAAGCAGCCTTTTAACTTGTGAAGCATTCAGAGGGGAAAAAGTTGTATTGGAACTTTTTTTCTCTTGCTTTGAGATGTTGTCCAATATTGGGCACTTCTCTAAAACACCTCAAACAGTCTTAATGTTGCTGCTATTTGACTGTATTTCAAAGGGATATACCTGTGGTTTGAAACCAAAGTCACGCCCACCCTTAAAAACAACTGGAACTAAAATTCAAACCAGTCGAGGGACTTTGTTTAAAATTTGCGACTTTATTTGCGACTCTAAGCATTCTGTTACGTCTTGGAGCTTTAACCTCGTAGTTACATTACAGTGAGTTTTTCTTTGATCCGCTTTCACTGTTCACAGTTTTAAGGCACAATAACACACCAAATTTGTATGTAATTATGTTTGCTGCGCAGACCCAAATGTAAGACTGTAGCAGCTGAAAACTACAGTGCGTGGGGTATACTTTTCCCTTAATTTTTCTTTCTTTTTTTCCCCGCAGGGACCTGAGCCACAACAAATTGCAGGTGCTCGACAGCACTTTGTTTTCCAAACTACAACATTTAAAAGAAATGTGAGTATGCCTCGTGTTTCGCAGCACATTTCAGAGCAAACTCGGGCTTTTCCAAAACAGTGTGTCTCTAACTCTTCTTTCACTTTGTCTTTTTTGATGATATATTCAGAAAGCTGAACCACAATGGACTGGAGGAGATACCAGATCTGGGCCCTTACGCCTCAAACATCACAGTTCTCATTCTGTAAGTAAACCTTTCCTTTAAATCGAAAGCTTCTCTGGATTCTCACCTCAGCGTGGTGTGGAGGGTAATTCTCCGCCGGGGCTGTCATGGCTGGTTAAACTAGCGAGCAGGGAAGTGGTTCCTCCCCCTCCTTCTCTCTAGAGAGCAACCCATTTGACTAAGCTGGTTCCCAGACGGGGCAGTCAGAGAGATGGCAGTCAGCCCCAGACGGGTCACGTGTTTCGAGACAAATGCCATCAACAGAAATGGAAAAAAAAATTTTTTTTGGTGGCTTTCGCTGCTTGTTGGTGTATTTTTAAACTGGAGGCAGTGACGTGAGACTGGGAAGAAAGAAAATCTGTCATGTGAAAAAAATTTTTTTTTTTTGGTGTGATCCCAAGTGGATGGGTCACGTCCAGTCCTTTAAAGAGAGTTGGAAGAAAATGCTTCAAGTTTTAACATTGTCTTGTTGTATCAGTTTTTCTAACTTTTGTTGAGAACGATCACTTCGTGTGCTTGAGTGATGCTGAGTATGCAGAAGGCGATTTGACTTGTCGTAGTCGGTCCCTGTCAGATTTTAACCAGTATTGTTGTGCAATACGTGCTCTCGGGGCAACGCCAGATATTAGTGTGTGAAACCGCAACAATTTTATTTGCTTTCTGTGGCACGTCTCTCAAAACCAGCCAAAGTGAAGTTACTGTGGAGGAATGTGCCTCCACTCCACTCTGAGCTAGATGAGGCCTTCTCCTCATCAAGCCCCAACACGAAACCCCGCGGTCGCCACAGGGCGTGCAGTCTTCAGTCAGTCAATTGACAATTTGTTTACAGATTTCACTCAGGAGCATCACCTCCAGCTATAAGTTTCTTAGCACAGAAACATGAGTAGGGTAGACTTTTTTTTTAAATCCAAAAACCCCAAAAAACCTTCATACTTTAGAGCAGGGATGTCAAACTCATTTTACATTACAGCCCAGTTTGAGCCTTAGTGGGCCGGATCACTGAAACTCTGTTTTCTGTCAGTGTAAAGAAGTTTAACTACACATTTAATCGCTAACATATTTTAGATAAACGGTGCGACTGCAACAGTACATCTTAGTTTTTATTCATGATTTAAAAATGCTGCTATGGTAAATGAAAAAGTTCTGTAACCTACTGCAGAGACTGTCCTGTAACTATAAAACAGAAAGTTTTTGTTCATTCAGAGAAAATGTCTGATATATTTATTTATACTGTGAATCCATTGTTTGTTTGTTTGTTTTTGTTTTTTTTAAAAAAACCTTTCTAAGCACTTAGTGAATGTGAATTGTTTGTCTATTACATAATTACTTTGGTCTAGTGTGAATGGCCAAGGGGGAGGTGTTTATCAGTAGGAAACTGATGTTAAATTTTGTTAACATAAGTTAAAATTCATTCCCTCCTTCGTATTGTTCAAAGCCATGCAGTGGGCCAGATTGGAGCCTCTGCTGGGATGATTCTGCAAATGGTTTTGCAAATGTTTGAGCCATTTTTGAAATAAAACATACCATTTAATGCTGACAATTAGTGAAAAACAGGATGCACGAGAAGCTGTAGCTAATATTAGCTAATACACATTTCTGCTAACCATGCACTGTATAACAGATGGAACTAGCTTCCAGGTTTGAGAGGTGGAGCCAGTGTTGAAGTACCTTTAAACTGTATTCTATTTAATTGCCACTAGGGGGCGACTTCTGGGGTTACAAAAGGACATAAGGTTTAAAAGAAAACAGCTCTTGTTTTCCTTCTTGCAAACATTCTCCTGATGAGTTTATGGGTTCAGTCACTAGTTTTAGGTCATGCTAAATAAAAATTGAAGTTTATTTTTGTACATTTTGGTAATTCTAAGAGTCAAGAAAGGAGAAATATCAAGGTTATGCTCATTGGCTAACAACTTATCAATCACAACACGTTAGCAAGTAAATGTGAGGTGAGCTCTCTTTTGTCTCGGTCGTATTCAACTCAATGAGATGGCAACGCCCACGCAGGGCTACGTCCATCTTTGAGCAGTCTTTCATTTAAACAAACTATTCTAGTTAATAGCTACAGTTTGTCATGCTAATTTTCTGGAAGTGGATAGTGCCGTGGAGCTTCATGAATCCTATTTTGCTGACATACATTTTTTTTTTTAACCAAAAAGCTCACAATATGCAGTTCAAGGTCTGTTTTAATTTGAGAAACATAAAAGAATGTTCTGTGAAACATTGCCTGTGCTATATAATTAAGTAAATACTGGCTATTTTGCCTTAAAAAAGATCACATTGCAAAACTGTGGTTATCAGCGGGTTTGCCAGCATTCAAAAACTCCCGTATTTGTCAAACCCAAAACACACCGCATTGTAACTCTGTTATTGTTGTCAAGCACAATTCATCTGAAATATGCAAAAACCAGAGTGAAGAAAACGAGCTCACGCAGAAGAAAACGAAGTGAACACTTGCTCTCTCACTAGCCATCCTCCTCCTTCAGATGAAATGGCACAGTGTGTGATTTTTCCCTCCAGTGAAATATTTTTCCAGAATTTCTCTCCCTCCTTTAGTTTCTCCAAGCTGGGATGGTTGTAAAGAGGGGGGGGAAAGACCTCGGGGTATCGAATACCACTTATTCAAACAGCCAGTCAGACATAGCGGCAGCTCTCGTCGACTTCTTTGACCCCGTTGCTCTGAGTAAAAACAAACGGCAATAACCCTGCAGCTGGTAGTAATTGAGTCGTGATCAGTTTAATTAATTGAACAATTTCCCAGGAATTTATGGAGGGGGTGAACCCCACCACCACTAAATCCCTTTGCTTGTGTTCAAGGAGGGTTCAACAAATGACCATAGAGATTCCAGGTTGGATTAGGTGTATAAGGAGGTGAACCTCTGTGTTCCTCAGGAAATGGGAACCTTGTTGAAATGAAGAGATCCAAAGCAAAATTGGCACAGATAAAGTAATTGTTTGTTGAATTTTTCATGTGATAGAGATTCAGCTGCTAATGAAAATGTTTGTTGGTTTGCTTTTGATAAATCAGGGTTTTGTTGAATCTGTTCTTTAAAAATCCCGGCGGTATTCCTTTACAAGGTGTTTAGTTGTTTTTGCCTGAGTATGGGTTAAGCTAAACATGATTTGATGCTAATTGAGTTGTTGGTTGTACTCCAGATAAAAGACTATAGCAGCTTTGTTATGTGAGGAAGATGGCTGTGAGGTTAGTGTGAGTTGTGTTAGCTGGTCAGATATGTTTAGATTTAGAAAAGTGTGTCACTGTAGCGTTTCTTTAAACTCAAAGTTAAAAATGTCTGCCTCAGTGCTTCAACCAGATGGTTTGATGGACAGTTAAACTTGAGAAACTGCAATTAAAGGAGGGATTAAAAGTTTGTTTCTTGTTGTCGTTGTCTTTTTCGCTCTTACCCATGCTCACTTCCAGCTCCATACTTTGGTTGTTGGGGTCTGCTTAAGTAGAATTGTATGATTAATAGTTGAGAGGAATCCGTATACCAGCCCTCGTTCGTCTTTCTGATACAAGCAGTTTTTGCTCCTCTACCCTAGGCCCTGTCCATGCATACTCGGGCATTTTATTAAATGTTACTTTTTCTGTGTTTTGGCCTTTCAGCCACATGTAAAAATTAAAAATTGAGCTCCTTCTAGGGTTCCTTCTGTTTCTACGTTTGTATGTAGACAAAGAAATCAGAGTTTCTCTTATATCTTAAAAGGAGTGTGCCTGTATCTCTTTTACTAATGTAATACTGTGTGCCGTGTTAGTCTTTGTAAGCTTTTAATTGGCAAACATGTGTATATGTTTAAGGATATATGGCCACCAGTTGCTTTGGCATGTTCTTGACAGTCTCATCTTTTTCGTGTGGACAACGATGTTTTTCAAAATGAACTTGTTTGAAACAAATACCTGTGAATGTGTAGCCGGAGAAAGGCCACTCTGTTTTTTAAGCCAACTTTCTTCTGATTGGCTGCCCCTCGTCACCAGAAAATATATATTTACAGATTGTGGGCAGAACTCCTGTGTGTAGGTCAGAGGTTGACCATATTAGGGTTATACACTCTTACTGATGTCACACAGAGCCAAGAGCAGAAAAAAGTGTCAGAAACAGAGTTCTTAGAGCAGTCTGAAACCTGAGGTTTTAGCTGAAATTGTTACTATTTGACTATGTTCACTATTGGTATTCAGCATTCTAACATTATGTATTTGATAGAATTTAAGAAATGCAACAATGTGTTTTAGTACTTTGTGCAGTGCAGAAACGTACAGCCTTAAAGACATCCTTGTTCTACACAAGCGTCCTTCAGTTCACGTTAACACAGTGTGTTCTTCTCACTGACTGGCGTGTTAAGATGATCTGCCATTTAAGTGAGATATGCAGATATGTGCGGAGTTTAATATGGCGTCTCAACAGTGAAGCACAGCGCTGGTTTTCATTACAGGCGCCACTGCAGAGAGGGAGAGAGTCATCAGATGGCTTCTGCAAACTCTGTTCTTTTTCCAATAGGAAATACCACACACACACACACACACACACACACACACACACACACACACACACACACACACACACACCACAGGCAAGATACATTTAGAAAAAAGGCGACTTTCCATTTAAAGAACTTCCCCCTCCAAAAGTATTATTTGCCAGTCACTGCAGCGAGCTTTGCTGAACACGGGGCAGTAACAATAAGAAGCCTCGACGAGGATCTCGGGTTTTTGCAGTGAGTAAATGTGGTCAGCTCGATGGCGGCTGAGGCCAGAAATACTATCGAGCTATGCAACAAGTGCTGACAGGTATAAGCTTGTGTGAAACCTTTGTCTTATTGGTGTAATAGGCCTGTGAGTATAAAAAGGCTTTACCTGATTATATTGCACGTTGCAAGCATTTGAGAAGGTTTGAAAAAAAAAGACCATTACATGCGATTAAATCGTTTTGTAGCCACGAAAGCTGCGCAACAACAACGTTACCATAGTTTAATAATTATTGCAGATTTCCTCAGTATTCAGCATCCATTGGGCTGTTATTGACACATGCTTGGCCTTCCACGGACTTCCAGAAGCTGCAGCAAAGCCCTGCAATCACACTAGTAATGACTCCATAATCACATTAGATTGAATGAACAAGTTTGGAGTGAGTGGATTTAAAGTGTACAGAGCGCTGTTTGTTTGTGTGTGGCAAGGACTCTTTGAGTGGCAGTGCAGATGTTGAGACTGAAAGCACGGTCTCGACGTACAGTCCCGCAATTGTCTGGGCATGCAGTCGCACAGAGAGTCACACAGAGAGTTCACGGTTGGGTTAATGTTTAAAGATGAACAGCGGAAGATATTTTCTACTGCGAAATAACGGATAGGATTGTGCAATAATTACATGGGAGACAGCGATGATACCATCTAGCAGTCAAATCGAAGGCTAAGCTCTTCCCCGGGAGCGAGGAGCAGGCACCGAGCCCCTCCACCTGTCCCCTGTTTGAGCTCTCTCTCTGAGCAAAACTGGAAAGACTGGTTCTGTCTCACCAGGCAGCCCTCCTTCTCTCAGCGACCAGTCAGGGGAACATGAAAACTGAGATACAGGCGGTGTGCAGCACTTTTGTTTGGGACCCGAGGGCTGTGATGCACGGAAGGCTCGCTGCAAATCTCCAAACAAAAGTTGCTGACAGTGAGCCAATGTGTTTTACTTCGGTAATGATGTAGTTCGTGCACACTGCAACACATGTTTAGGTTTGACAATTCAGTTCAGTTGAATTTTAATTATATAGCACCAAGTCATGACAACAGTCACATCTATGCACTTTATTTTGTAAGGTAAAGACCCCACAATAATACAGAGGAAACCCTAACAATCAGACGACTGCTTTTGAGAAAGGACTTGGCGACAGTGGGAAGGGAAAACCCCCTTTTAACAGGAAGAAACCTTCAGCAAACCCAGGCTCAGGGAGGGGCGGGGCCATCTGCCGTGACTGGTTTGGGATGAGAGGAAGAAGACCGGACAAATTTGAAAAAAGTGGAACAAGAAAAGAAAGTGAAGGCACGCTCGCCATTCTGTGTGACAGTTTAATGGAGCAATGTTTTCATGTGTTTCATGAACATATGAGTCTCCGGCTACGTCTACGCTAATCTGGATAAATTTGTAAATGGTGTTTTCATTTAAAAATGCTCCGCGTCCACACTATTTTCAATCGTTTCCGAACAGTTCTTCATCCACGCTGAAACGACCAGAAATGCTTACGTTCCTTCACTGCACTCGACCTGTGTCATTTCCATCTGCTGCTTATTTACTTTCCAGCTCTTTGAAACATCGCGGTAAAATGTTGAGGAAAAGCACTGAGTTTTTTAAATGGGTTACAAAGTTGCAAAAGCGAGTGAGAATTAAAGAATTTGAAGAAAAGCTCTCTGGAGCAGGTACAAACTCATATTAATCTTTTTTATGGCTGTCAAAATTGAGAGCAAACAAAACAACTGCTGTACGATGCCGTCCGCCATCTTGGTTGAATTGGTCACATGACTGCATCACATGACTAAAATGTGTCAAGGTTTTCGAAAAGCCCCCATTTTTGCAGTCTACACTGTGACAGCGTTTTCAAATGTATCCACTTTGGAGTGCGTTTTCAAAAAGCTCAGTTTTCCTTGACCAAAAACGCCGTCTCAGTGAGGACAGAAGGCCAAAACCGGAGAGAAAAAGATGCGTTTTCAAACGAAAATGTATTAGTGTGGACGTAGCCTCCATGCCCGCCAAACTCCTCCATCTCTCCCGACTCTTTGCTTCCCATCATATCACCCCGTGAATGAGAAGTTTACAAAAAGGTGTTGCAGTTCCCACCCAGTTCTATGAATCTGCAGCACACCACAGTTTCATAGCAGCGTGATGCAGGTTCAGCTAATTTGCATTGGTTAAACATTAATGGCACCGCATCTCATATTAAACCTAAATTATAAAACTGTCCTTGCTTCTTTTCTTTCTTTTTTTTGGTTGCTGGAAAGAGGCTTCAGGAAAACCTCTCTCCTGGTCAGCAAGGTGTAGCTGGAGGAGGGACTGTAAGTAATGAAAACTAGGCCTGTAGTCTGCTGCTTTGGAGGGAAACCCCCCCTCCATTCCACTTGCTCTCTCCCTCTCTGGTGCAGAGTCTCATGCACAAAGAGGGCACTGTAGAGGCTCTGTTTATAACTAAGCAGTCCCTGCACTGCAATTTAGGAGGCGTGCAGCTCAGGAAATTGCTGGCCTCTGCTGAGGCATGCTTTCACTGAGGGAATGGTATTCATCAGCCAAGTAATTGGCAGGTTACTTTTTTAAATACCTTGTTGGTAATTATCTTATAAACAAAATAACACATCAGTAAAGTGAAAGCTTGTTTGGTGTGAAGAGCAGCAACATTAATCATACTGAATAATTTGTTGGCTTTTTTTATGAAATGCGCGTGCAACCTCAGCAGAAAAAAAAGATGACATAACTTCATGTTGGGTGGTAAGTTTAAGCTTTAAGAGCGCGAGAATTTGTCATTTTTTTAATTCCGCAGCCGAATTTTGGGAACGCGAGTGCTTGTGTATCTGGAAATGTGAAACCGATGCGCACCGCTAACCAAATACATGATGTTTTTGTCATTTATTGGAGCAATGGTGTCTGTATTTTCAGAGCAAACAACAAGATCACTGCGATCTCCGAGGCTCAGCTCCGGCCCTTTCTTGCCATGGAAACCCTCGACCTCAGTAACAACAATGTTGTGGAAATAAAGTCCGGCTCCTTCCCTGCTCTGCCTCTCAAGAACTTGTGAGTGTTATGATTTTCTTTATCTTAAGAAAAACATTCAGATCAGAGCACAAGCATGGCGCTGTCATGAAACTCGTTCATTCAGAGCCAAAGAAAGGTGGTGTTTCCAGCTGTAGTCATTTATATTTGGCAGCATATTTCTGTTCTGGGACCCCACAGCAGTCAGTCGGCACATAACACAATACATTTGATCACAACAGAGATGACAGTTATTAGTCAGAGATGGCATGAAAATGGGCGGAGGTGGATTGCAAAGCAGCTTGCAGATGCACACTAAATTTAGGCAGGTTTAATCACTCCATCTAGTTCAACAGTAGATATTGCAGTTTTTCTGCAGTACATTTGTATTTAAAGCAGATTTTACAAGCATATCTTCCTTTTTCAGGTTCCTCAACAACAATCGGTTATCCTCTCTGGAGCCTGGCTGCTTTACCAATCTGTCGAGCACGCTGCAGGTTCTCCGGCTCAACCGCAACCGCCTCTCCAACATAGGACCCAAGATCTTCACTCTGCCTCACCTACAGCATCTGTAAGCAAAAAAATGACAAAGGCTTGCTAGACAGTTTGACCATCCATCCATCTGTAGGACTTACGGCTCTGGGTCATCGGGGTAATAGTCTAAACAGAAAAGCCCAGATGTCCCCCATCCCAGCCACCATCGAGGTGTTCCCAAATTTTGTTGCCCCATAATTCCACATTTTCCTCTGGCTTCTAAGGGCTGTTTATCCATCTAGATTATTTTGGTATTGGTTTCCCAATTTTGGACATCGCCTGTCACTTGCCACGTTGGGCTCATGTGGAAAATCCACAGGCAGTCTCTTTATACTAAAATCCACCTGAAGGAAGCTCGCACACTCTATTGCCATATTCCACGACCTGACTTGTTGCACAGGTTGCTATCGTGGTACCACGTTGGAATTCACTGGGCTCCTGGGAGCGACCCATTCTTTCACAAATGTTTGTAGAAGCAGTCTCCATGCCTGAGAGCTTGATTTCATCCACCTGTGGCCATGGACGTGATTACTTTTAGCAGTATAGTGTATCCACCTGTGGTGAGAGATGCATGCTGGTGACACCTCAACAATAGAGCTGTCCTCCTCGACTGAGTTGTAGTGTGAGCGCGGGGCATGCTTGTACTGCTTTTCACTGTGAAAATAGTTTGAGTCCTGTTTCCACTTTAAACTTTCTGCGTGCGTTTCAGAGAGCTGAGCAGAAACCGGGTTCGCAGGGTGGATGGGCTGACGTTCCAACACCTCCCAAGTCTTCGCTCCTTGAAGATACAGAGAAACAGCCTCAACCGCCTGATGGACGGATGTTTCTGGGGTCTCAGTAATATGGAAGTCCTGTAAGCATTTTTTGTGATATGTTTTATTCCTGAAAGGTAATGTTGTTTGCAGAATAAAGTCTCACTGTGTGCGTGCACGTGTGTGTGTGCAGGCAGCTGGACTACAACAACCTGACAGAGGTTAGCAAAGGCTGGCTGTACGGCCTGCTGTCTCTGCAGCAGCTCCACCTCAGCCACAACACCATCAGCAAGATCAAATCTGACGCCTGGGAGCCCTGCCCGAAACTCAGTGAGCTGTGAGTCCACCTTTTTTTTCTCTTTCCCTGCCGTCCCTCTGGATATTTCCCCCCACTTTCTATTCACACTCTGAACTCCCAACACTTTTCCGTGTTGCCCTCTCCTCCTCTCTGGCACTCCCATCTGCCCTTCCTCACACTCCAGTTCCTCCCGTCGCCAATACACCCCGAACCCGTCACACACACACACACACACGTAGACAAAGCAGCGTCTCTTGTGCTCTGCCAGTCAGTGCCAACATTAAAGCACTGCCAAAATATTACACACCCCTTTGCCTCCTTTCTGCTCTGCTGTCACTTGAGCCAAAACATTGGCCTCTGGAAGTCCCGTTAGTTGTTTGTTTTTTTTGGAAATTCCATTATTAGTTGCATTTTCGTTTCTTTGAAATACCCACAAAATTGATTTCTCAAGCCATCAACGCACGTTCCTGCGAGCGGATTGAATTTCCTTTGTTGTGGTTGTTGTTTACAGCGGTGGCCGGTTTTAGTGTTCGCCATGTCTGGAGCTTTTTTTCACGGATGGCTTGTTTTTTTCTTTTCTTCCTTCTTCCTCCCTCTCTTTCCCACTTTTTTTCGCTCTTATCACACAAGCCTGAGAGTAAACAAGTCGCCTGTGGGTTGTGAACGTGTTCAGCTATCTTGATTTGTTCTCATCAGAGTTTACTTTGAGGGGAAAAAAAGTCTATTCGGAGTGATTCACAAATTCTTTTTTGATGCAAAATTTGATCTCTGCAGACTGATTGGAGATAAGGTTGGTCTGGAAATATAAAGAGTAAAAAAAAATGGCAGTTCTGTTTTGTTTGTTTTTTTAAAATATGAAACATGAAGCATCACAACAGCCGAGTCAGTTTGTAATCAGCGCTTTGCAGAAATGTATTTATTATTACCTTCTTGTTTTTCCCATAGCAACCTGTCCTCCAATCACCTGTCCAGGCTGGACGAATCGGGATTCGCAAATCTCGGCGTGCTTGACAGGCTTGACGTTGGAAACAACCGCGTGAGCTTTATCGCTGATGGAGCTTTCCGTGGTCTCTCCAACCTGCAGATGCTGTAAGTTGTATTCACTGTTGAGTATGTAGTGCCTTACTCTAACAAGAGTAATTTCTTACACAACTTGTTGAGTTATATTTTGCTTTTACATGGCCCGAGATGATAGACAGTACAAGCTGCCCTCCATGAGACGACCACACCATGGTGATAGCCGGGGTTACAATAAGACTGTCAGTCTTCTTTCCTGATGAGCTTATGAGTATTAAGTCATTTCGGGCCATACTGAATAAACAACTGGGTCTTTTTGGTTTTGGAAGCCAAGGTGCAGATGGTGAAAACGCTAATCTGGATGCTTTAAAACAGGACTGCACGAACCAATGGATGATGTCATGGCATCTACGTCCATCTCTTATACTGTCTATACCTGAGATGAATTGTTACATGTTTGCAAGTTAAAATTATAAACCTGCTGCTCCGTGCCCACACATAAATCCTTATAAAATAAGAACATGCACATGATCTTTTATTTAAGTTTAAAAGACAAATCAAATTTTGGCTGGGATCAGCAGCCATGTTATGTTACCATAAAATGCATTTTATGCAAGAACAAGCAAAGTGTCAGTTTTGTGTTAGCAGCAGTGGATAGTCTTTCGTGGCCTAATCACGGTTTGCACTTTATTGTCTTGCCCTCTTGCACTACAAACAAAAATTAATGTAATGTAAGTAAATGTAATGTGATTACTGCTTTACATCTAGCACTGATTACTGTAAGTAGTTTGTAGATCATCGTGTAGAACGTTACTCACACTGTTGTTCTGAGTGTTTCATTTCTCTACCTTTCTAAAAACAGCAGTACCACTAATCATGTTTCGTTTAAATTGCTCGAACACTTAGAAAATCCTTACCTACCCCAGTCTTAACCCAAAGTTCATTGGCATATATATCGAGGCAAAATAGATTTCAAACTTTTCTTTTCAGGTTCTCCGTGCTAGGGAAAAAGAACACAGCTTGTATAAAAGAAAGGAAAAAAAAAAACCTTCAGAGAGCCACAAACCCAACCTCAACACCCCCTCCTCCCCACACACATACACACCATACACCCATCGTCCCCTGTTCCCACAGAGAGGCTCCCTAACATTTTTCCCAGTTAGGTCTTTTTAACTAGAACCAAATGTCTTCCTTAGGTCATCGTAGGGCAGGTGTGCACCTAGTTAGACGTAGATTGCTTCAGGCCTTCAAACCAAATGCCCCCTACACACACACACACACACACACACACACACACACACACACACACACACACACACACACACAGACGCACACATACATACTTCCTCAGTTTGTATCAGCCCTAGCAGGCGTGTCGAGGAGAAAAAGAACTGTTTGAAAGCAGGAAAGCCGCTCGGGGATCAAAGCAGGCAATTTCTCAGGGAAATGCTTTGCTTTTACTGATGTTCATACCCTAAAACTGTGTATTTAGTTGTTTTGCGTGTATTTTTCTTTCTGTGGATAGCAGGATAAATGTAACCATATTTTTTCCAGGAATTTTTAGTTTTGGTAGCAGAAAATGTTTCATCAACATCAACAGTTGGTTACAGTCTCTCGATTTCAAAGAGACATTTTTTTTTCTGTGTAATGTTTCTTTTTTTCAACCTCGTGTTTTATTTCTATTCCCACGGGGGTAATTCTGAAGTTCAAAGTTCTAACTCAAACATTGAGTGGAAACTTAATGTTCTCACTGAAGTAGTTCGCATGTAGAGACTAGACTTGCTAGCTACTTGAGTTGTTTCCACAAAGCCAATGTAATATAACGCTGAAAATGGCTGAAATATGTAAACTCACAAGGACATAGCAAAATGAGCAATTAATGTCAGGCGAGCTTAACCAGTAAATATAGAAGGATATGTTGGTTTTGGTCCATTTTAGAATAAACAAAGTGTCTTTGTGTATGTTAAGATTTTGGTAAACTCCTTTGGGGATGATCACGTACAGATTTAAATTGCACGTGGAATATATCATCCCCTCGAATGCAGTTTAAAATGCAGCACAGCTTATATTGCCGAGCTTCCTTGTAAAACTTTTTTCCACTATACAACACAGAAATGCCAAAGCAGACTTTTAAAAAGTGCCACCACGGCCAAGATGCAACTTCCTGTTTGGGCACGGGGCCACTTTGTAATTTTAACATCTCGAGCATTTTCCCTCCATCACGCGAAATGTAAAGCCGCATAAAGTTTTATTAACATCACAAGCGCAGTTGTTTTCTGGGTGTGGATTTTTTTTCTTCCTTTTTTTTAAAGTGCTTTTTATGTTTGCTTCTCCTGAAAGGGATCTCCAAAATAATGAAATCTCCTGGACTATCGAAGACATGAATGGACCTTTCTCTGCTTTGGACAAGCTGAAAAAACTGTGAGTGTGGGATCATTTTGCCATAATCCTAGTGGAACACAAACAATGTAAGGTCACCGAGTCAAAAGTGTGGTTGGAAATTGATAAGACTTTTGTTGTTTTCCCAGATTTCTGCAGAGGAACCAGATCCGCTCGGTGACCAAGAAGTCTTTCTCAGGCCTGGACGCGCTGCAGCACCTGTGAGTCGGCCTCGTGTTTCACTGATTGTTTCCAAAAGTCCGAGCTGTAAACTAACCAGGGTGAATCACACTAAGACAGAGAGGCTGTTTGTTTCTTCTCCCATTCCTCCGCTTTGATGTGGAATCAAGAAGAAAACTCTGCCATTAGTATCTTTACATGTGTGCCAGACTATATCGATCACCGAGGCAAGTGGAGATAAGTCTGTGTGTGTAAATGTGTGTGTGCTGGGGATGGTGGTGCAACAGCTGCATTTGATTCTAATTAGAGTTTTTTCCCAGCCGTTGCCAAAGCTCAAAAGCAGCCCAGCGTTGGGCCTCTCTTGATTAACGCAGCAAACTGCTGCACAGAGTTTTATTGTTCTGGAGCCCAGACTTTTTCTTCACTCGATTGAAGTTTTTGTAGCCTTCGCTCCACACGGCTGATGTCGGCAGAAAAAGCTGCCATCTTTGTGTGGGGATCTTAGCGGCCCTAATTTTCTTCTCTCTTTCCGCTCCGCAGAGATTTGAGTAATAACGCCATCATGTCCATCCAAGCGAACGCCTTCTCCCAGATGAAGAACCTGCAGGAGCTGTAAGTGTCTACGGGCAGCTTCAGTTAGTGTTTCCAATGTTGATGTGGGACAGAACACCAGGTGAAACTCATTATGGTCTGCTGGGAAAAGTCTGCAGCAAACAGTGCTTACTCCAGTGTTAATAACGGGTTCACGGTTTTCTTTGTGTCCTTCATTATAGGATAGCTTTCGCTGAAAAACCCAAGCAAAGCAACCTTTAAATTTATTCAAATTCAGTGCAAGTCTTGACAAATTACATACACAGTACACCGGAATAATGTTTCCTAAAGAAAACAGGTGCATTGTAGTTGGATTTTAGGTGATATTTTAGTATGTCTGTGCGTCTATATCTACATTAAATATCCAGTATAAATACTAAACAATATATGAATCTTATTTTGTTCCTAAACGTATTCACTTCTACATTTACCTGATTCATATACACAAACCGATGGTCTTGTACTGATAAAAATCTCCCTCTGTAGATTCCACTGTGGTCTTTATTTGACAGTCGGCTTTACCTTCATCGGCTGTGTGAGGAAACGCAGACTACCAGCCATTCTAAATATTACTGCAAAGTGAATTAAACGCCTCTGGTATCTTCTCCCCCCGGCAGGCGTCTAAACACCTCCAGCCTCCTGTGCGACTGCCAGCTGAAGTGGCTACCCATCTGGGTGGCAGAACAAACCTTCCTGTACTGCGTCAATGCCAGCTGCGCCCACCCGCAAATGCTGCAGGGCAGGAGCGTGTTCGCCGTCCGCCAGGAGGAGTTTGTGTGTGGTGAGTGATGCATCCACTTGGTGCGAGACCTTGACACAAATGTCCCATAATGTCTGAGAAACAGCCATTTATCCACGACAGGTTTTCCACTCACAGACTGGCCCAGATTGTTGGGTATTTTCCTCCTTGACTTCTGGGTTTCGAGAAGGAATATGATAGAAGTTTACTACATTTTTCCTCCAGGGCCCCATCTGCACTTAGTTGCAAATAAAATCCTAAGATTTACACTCGTGTCTTGGCTCTTTAAAATAATGATAAGGACTAACAAAACATAACATCATATCAGAGCTGATCTGCAAGGTGTCGTTTAACCTGACAATTAAAAAGTTATCTGAAAGACTTTCTTGATTAAGAGATATAGGAGGTCCTCAAACCTTCTGCAACTGAGGATATAATGTCAGTTATTAAAATCCAAAATCTTAAAAAATGGGAAATTGGAATGAGCTAAGAAAATATAAACACGTTATATATTTATATATGTACTTGCAGCTCAAAAATTCCTTTTTCTTATTCACACAGAGGATTTTCCAAAGCCTCAGATCACTGTGCAGCCGGAAACCCAATCGGCCCTCAAAGGCGCCAATGTGACGTTTGTGTGCTCTGCGGCCAGCTCAAGCGACTCGCCGATGACCTTCGCCTGGAAAAAAGACAATGAGGTCCTTAATGATGCGGAGATCCACAACCAGGCCCACCTACGGGTGCAGGGGGGAGCAGGAGGTGAGACGGAGGTGACGGAGTATACGACCACATTGCAGCTCCGAAACGTCGAGTTCTCCAGCGAGGGGAGGTATCAGTGTGTGATCTCCAACCATTTTGGATCTTCGTATTCTACCAAGGCCAGACTCACCGTCCACAGTGAGTTTGGAGTGGGATGCGTCATTTTATGGGCACGCACCTTTAAAGATGCTAAACAGTCTAATCAGAATGTATTTTGGTCTTTTTCCAGTGCTCCCTTCCTTCACGAAGACACCGATGGACTTGAGTATCCGCGCCGGGGCAACGGCTAGGCTGGAGTGTGCTGCTGTTGGCCACCCTTCCCCCCAGATCGCCTGGCAGAAAGATGGAGGCACCGACTTTCCTGCCGCCCGTGAACGCCGGATGCATGTCATGCCTGAGGATGATGTCTTTTTCATAGTGGATGTCAAGACTGAAGACATTGGCGTTTATAGCTGCACAGCTCAAAACACAGCTGGAGCCATTTCTGCAAATGCTACACTCACAGTTCTAGGTGAGAGAAAGGCACCAATTTCAGGTCCAAAGTCTTATATGTAGAAGTTGTTGGCCCATTTTAAACTCTATTCTCGTGCTTGTCTTACAGAAACACCGTCATTTCTCCGTCCACTCATGGATCGCACCGTGGCCAAAGGCGAGACCGCCGTCCTTCAGTGCATTGCTGGCGGTAGTCCTCCCCCAAAGCTGAACTGGACCAAAGATGACAGTCCATTAGTGGTTACAGAGCGCCACTTCTTCGCAGCTGCCAACCAACTCCTTATCATTGTTGACGCCGCAGAGGCAGATGCAGGAAAGTATACTTGTGAGATGTCCAACACTCTGGGCACAGAGAGGGGCAACGTTCGACTGACGGTTGTGCCGAATCCCAACTGCGACTCTGGAGCACAGGGCGTCGTTGGGGTGGGTATTGGATCTGGGGCAGGATCTGACGATGATGGGTGGACCACAGTAGGCATCGTCATCATAGCGGTGGTGTGTTGTGTGGTTGGTACTTCCCTGGTTTGGGTAGTCATCATCTACCACACCCGTCGAAGGAATGAAGACTGCAGTGTCACCAACACAGGTCAGTTCATGGGGCTTATTTAATTATCATTCAGTACCTGATTTCTTTTTCCTTGCACATTTAATATATAATAATGAAAGCAAAACTTAACCAAGTGTTCTTATGGTTTAGATGAGACCAACCTGCCTGCCGACATCCCCAGCTACCTGTCCTCTCAGGGCACATTAGCAGACCGACAGGATGGTTATATACCGTCTGAGAGCGGTAGCAGCCATCAGTACATGACGTCTTCTATTAGTGGTTTCTATCTGCAGCCCAAAGAAATGATCGGTAAAAAGCTGCCTTTTCTTCTTTGTTTCCAAAGTGAAAGCTGTAGAAACAGTAGGGTTTTTTAGTCGAGCCCATTCATTTGTCCTGACAGGTCTTTGTCATTTGGATACAGGAAGTGAAGTGGACATGGAAGTGGCCATTGATCCTCTGCTTTGCCATTACCAAGGTCCAATTGGCTCACTGCTTCAGAGAGATAACATGTACTTGACTGACCCAACCGAAGTCTTCACAGGTCTGCGAAAAAGTCTGGCAACATTACTGTTGTTCAGCTATAAAAATCTATTCAAGTGTATGTGACGTACTTTAAAAATCTCAGACTCTTTATAAAGATTCTGACTGTTTTTCAAACCCTTCAGGTTGTTCCACTGACCAAAGGCCAGCTTGTATGGACTCCTACAACGGCAGCCTGACAAACTCTAAAAGGAGGGACTACTTCCTGACCGAGCATTTTGACCTCTGCTCGTCCACTGTCCTGACCCAGCTTCCCAATGCTAGTTTGCATCATGCTTCCTCCTACCATCAGAGCGACCATCGTTCATCAGTGGAGGAGGGGGATACGGTTGATTATGGGAGACCTAATGAATGTCTCTCCCCCTGCAACACCTTCATGGGTAGGTCTTAAATTCATGTTTCCCAAACCGTCCTTACTTCAGAATTTCCTGTGCTCCAGCCTGACTTCTTGTTGCACGTTTTCACTCAGGAACATTTGGGAAAGCTCCCAATTGGAGGCCTCAGGACCTTCATCCAGGATTCCCCCCACTGTCAGTAACACAGAATGGCATAACTCTGCACGAGAATCCTTATACTGCTCCGGATGCAGAGTCAGACCACAAGGAGTTCAACGACTCTTCATCAGAGCAGAGCAACAGTGTGTATGAACAGCCATTTGACAACACGCGGACTGATTCCACCTCACAGTGTCTATCAAGCACTTAGCTGAGTGACTGAGCTCCAGTGAGCTAGTGTTTTTCATGAAGAGAACAACCCAAAAAAAGAACATTTCTACCTCACTGAATGTACACTTTTGCAATAAAAGGACTCCTCATGTGGACAACGAGTGAATGTAAAGGACAATTTAATGTTCCTGCAGAAAGAAAAAGGAACATATTACCAGCTGTTGTTGAGGATACAGATTCTGTTAAATATTAAAGATCAATATATACATTTTTTTTTATCAAAGTTTATTATATTTTGTAAATTGTATATAAAAAAGATTTCATTATTTTTGCTTACATTTTGAGTACTTTGCAGCTCTGCCTATTCACTTATTCCAGCTTTGAATGAAGCATTGTTTTGCACATACATTATGTAAACAATAAAAACACCTAAATGTGTGCTGCTAAATTCATTGAAGGCTTCACGATGTTACTCGCTTCATCTTGCAAGAGATGGAGGTGTGGCCATGTGGCATATGTCGGGGGTGGGAGGTTAATGCTGGCCTTTTATACCCAGTCTTTTTTTTTTTTTTAGAACCACAAACCACCAAGGACAGTCTAGGTCTGTCATCAGTGAGCCCCCCCACACAGAGAGGATATTTAACTGTTAAGTATCACGGTCTGACTCCAGAAACAGCTTGGGAATAACTGGGTATTACTGTTTATTGACTTTCATAGTAATCATACAAATTCATGTTTCAGTGCCATATTGGGATATTCACCAGCCACTTTATTAGGTACACCTGTTCAGCTGCTCATTAATACAAATATCTGGCCAAACAATCACACAGCAGCAACTCAGTCCATTAAGGCATGTAGTCAAGATGCCCTGCTGAAGTTGAGCATCAGAATGGGGAGCAAAGGTGATTAAAATGCGACTCAAAATCACTTGAGTATTTCAGAAAATGCTGGCCTGCTGGGATTTTCCCCACACGTCTCTTGGGTTTACGAAAAATAGTCAGAAAAGGAGAAAATATCCTGTGGCTCAGGGGGTTGGGAAGCGCACCTGTAACTGGAAGGTCGCCAGTTTGATCCCTGGGCTCTCTGTCCTGGTCGTTGTGTCCTTGGGCAAAACACTTCACCTACCGATGGCGCGATATGGCAGCCTCGCTTCTGTCAGTCTGCCCCAGGGCAGCTGTGGCTACAACTGTAGCTTGTAGTGAATGAATAGTGGAATTGTAAAGCGCTTTGGGTGCCTTGAAAAGCGCTCTATGAATGCAATCCATTATTATTATTTTTGATGTAAGAGGAGAATGGCCAGGCTGCTTCGAGTTGGGAAGAAGGCAACAGTAACTCAAATAACCTCGTTACAACCAACATATGCAGAGAATTATCTCTGAATGTACAATAGCTCAGATTTGAAATAGACGGACTACAGCAACAGAAAACCACAACGCCAGTCCTGTCAGCTCAGAACAGGTTACAGTTCACACGGGCTCACAAAGATGAAGAGAAGAATGGAAAAGTCTTGATATCTGCTGCCACATTCAGATGGTAGGGTCAGAATTTATTGTAAACAACATGAAAGCATGAATCCATCCTGGCTCATATCAGCGGTTCAGGCTGGTGGTGATGTAATAGTAGGGGGATATTTTCTTGGCACGCTTTGAGCCCCTTTGTACCTACTCAGCACCATTTAACCCTTTAAATCAGGGGTGGGCAACTCCAGGCCTCAAGGGCCGGTGTCCTGCAGGTTTTAGATCTATGATTGATCCAACACAGCTGATTTAAATGGCTAAATTACCTCCTCAACATGTCTCGAAACTCTCCAGAGGCCTGGTGATGAACTAATCATTTGATTCAGGTGTGTTGACCCAAATCTGAGGCCATGGTTCTCAGCCAGAAAAGAGTGGAGTGCCCACTCCGGGTCGGGGATGAGTTCCTGCCCCAAGTGGAGGAGTTCAAGTATCTCAGGGTCTTGTTTGCGAGTGATGGGAGAAGGGAGCCGGAGATCAACAGATGGATTGGTGATGCGGACGCTGCACCGGTCCGTCGTGGTGAAGAGGGAGCTGAGTGTAAAAGCGAAGCTCTCAATTTACCGGTCGATCTACGTCCCTACCCTCACCTATGGCCATGAGCTGTGGGTAGTGACCGAAAGAACGAGATCGCGGATACAAGCGGCGGAAATGGGCTTCCTCCGAAGGGTGGCTGGCCTCTCCATTAGAGATAAGGTAAGAAGTTCAGCCATCCGGGAGGGGCTCAGAGTAGAGCCGCTGCTCCTCCACATCCAAAGGAGCCAGATGAGGTGGTTCCTTGTGGGCATCTGACAAGGATGCCTCCTGGGCGCCTCCCGGGTGAGGGCATGTCCCACCGGGAGGAGGCCCCGGGGAAGACCCAGGACACGCTGGAGAGATTATATCTCTCGGGTGGCCTGGGAACGCCTTGGTGTTCCCCCGGATAAGCTGGAGGAGGTGGCTGGGGAGAGGGAGGTCTGGGCTTCTCTGCTTAGGCTGCTGCCCCCGCGACCCAGCCCCAGATAAAGTGGAAGAAGATGGATGGATGGATGGGTGTTGACCCAGGGTGAGATCTAAAACCTGCAGGACACCGGCCCTTGAGGCCTGGAGTTGCCACTACTGCTTCAAACCCTAACCCGTCGGGTTTGAAGAGTTAAACCCATTTAGACACAAAAGCCTGAGTATTGCTGACCATGTCTATCCCTTTATGACCACAGTGCATCCATCTTCCAATGGTGCTTCCAGCAAGATGCACAAAGCTCAAATTGGCCTCTTGAAAAAAATAAGCTCACTGTTAATAAAATGGTTTCCATGGTTACCAGATCTCAATCCAAAAGAGAAACTTCGGGATATGGTGCAACAGGGATGCAAATCTGCATTAACTGTATGATGCCGTCATGTCAATATGAACCAGATTCTCAGAGGAATGTTTTCAGCATAGTTGAGCCCATTGTGATTGTAAGCTGGTAACAGATGCTAACAAAGCTTTGCAGACCAGTATCTATGTGTTGTAGCTGTGTATCAAAGTGAGCCTTGAACCCACGAGGTGGGCTGCTCTTCGGTTGTCGCTGATACTTTGGATTTGTGGCATACCACAGAAAGGGCAGAAGTCATATTTTGCCAAAAGAAAACCCTTCTTTGTGTCAGAGTGAAACTGAGTGTTAGAAACAACAACCAAAACTGCCGACAGCAGCCATTCTCCATGCTTCTCGTGTGTGCCTGTTTGATCTTTGATGGCGTTTTGTTTTGTTTTTTTTTATCCTTCTTTGTAGTCAACTCCACTGTGGTTTGCTTTCATGTTCAAGCCAACTTTTAAACCAATCGCCATTCAATTTACTCACAGTGTCATCACCATGGGGCTACATGCTGTTGGTTTTTTGGTGGACTGCTCAAAAAAACCGAAATGTATGAGAATTCTCAAAATCCCTCTGTCGCTCTACGTAGCCAAAAAGCAAACAAAGAAGATCAATGCGGGGCCATAAATCCTGCATGAGCGGACTGTATTAGAGTCAGAGCTAATAAATATTGAAACGAGACGACGGCATGTGTCACTGGAAGAATACTGGCCTTTTGCTTACTTTTTATTGGCTTATACGTTTTTATGTCTGGATACTGAAGAGACCCATCCTGCACCACACGAATAAATCTTGTAAGTCCGAAATGTTGTTAATACCCCTCCACCCTCAGCTTAGCAGGCAAAGTATCAAGGAAAACAAAGTGTTAATGTCATACAAAAAGATAAACCAGCAGAAACTATGATAGGGGCCAGTAGCCTATCATTAATAATAGCTCTTTAAATAACGGTGCTTATAACTAAGTAACAACATGTAATTTGCATTAAACCCACAAACTGCCGTTAGAACAGTATGGCACAATATACCTTACTCCATACTAGACTCTCTGTTTGCTGGATGACTCATCCCCCTCCCCTAATCCCCCCAGCCCTTCTTGCCTGGCGGTTTGTTGTTTCAGGCCTCTCCTCTTCAACATGAGGAAAAAAGGTGTGCTTGTGCACCGGGCTAGCTGTTGAAACTTGCACTTGGAACTTGTCTTGCGGCTCCCTGGCTGCCACAGTGGAGCTGTGTGTTTATGAAACGGCAGATTCACGATGGTGGTGCCGGCAGTTTGGAAGAGGATTTAATCAGATCCCCTATTCAGGAGCAGTAACTTTAGTCTTGCACTCGGTCTACTGTGTGAAAAGCATTGTAGAGGAAAGCAGTGAAACTGACTGCTTTTCTTGTAGTCATGTTCACCGTAAAGTTCTTTGGATTCATGCACTCGGTTTGTGTATGGAAACACTGATGTAGACTCTTGCTTTCATAGGATGTGTTATTTCTCTCTCATCCTTCTGGTTGACTAATGTTTAAGTACACCTGGCTGTTGGCTACGCTGGTCTGGTTTGTATGCTTTTACCCCAGTCTAAAGGAATGAGGGGGTTTGTTGGAAGTCTTGCCAGTTCTTCGAGGAGGCTGCGATTAAGACAAGATGGTGGAGCCACACACATCCAAACACCTGGGAAGCAGCTGCCGTGCTTTTGCTGCTGAAGCAACATTCAAGGACTGGTCCACTTTTGTCTAATAATCTAAAGTCAGCGCAGAGCCGAGCTAGTTCACTTCACAAAAGGACTTCTCACAAACACGGCCTGAAGCATGGATAAAGTGGGACTGGGGAGTGATAAATGATAAACTCAGTGGATTCTGATTACACTTCTTGTTCGACAAAATGTGGTGATATTTATAGGAGTGTCACATTGTATTGTTTTGCAAGTAAATAGTCAAACCTTTGCGTGAGCTCGATGATATATGGTGATCTGGTGCTGTATGTAAGGCATTCATAAACAGATGTTGGAACAGAAGAGAAAATGTACTTTCAGGAGATGTAGTGGTGAAGAAAAAGAAGAAGAAGTAGAAAGGGAAAAAAAATCTAGTTTGAATGGTAGATTTATGACTATGAATGTGCATCAGATACCCAAACACTGCACAATACTTAGAAGTACTTTAGAAGAGAAGTTTGGAAATCTGGAGAGTTATCTTGGCAACTTTTGCTTTGTCTTTTGTTGCAAAATCTGTGCATAAACAGTAGAAATCTTTTGCATTGTAAAGTAACATATTTCAGTTAGTAGCTTCCACGCTGGCCCTGGTGCACCCATGTTGACCGTGGTACACAACGGGCTTTGTGTTTTGCAGAACATTACAGATATTCCTGTCTAGAGATCTTTTAGATCTCTGTAGAAAATGAAAACACAAATCATGATTGATACAGTATACAGTCATCATCCATCTATTTGTTGTCTTCCAGTTACCGAAAGTCAGGTCACGGGGGAGGTGCACGAGCCAAGGTATTCCAGAAGTCCCTCTCCCCCTCTTAGCAACACTTTCCAGTTCATCCTGGGGTATCCCAAAGCATTCCCAAGCCATGCATGACAGACATATAAAACCTTTCCAGCAGATTCAGAGTTTACCATGCTGGCTTTAAAAGTGTGCCCATCTGTTGGCTCCATGTTAAATCACAGAGCAGAAATAAAATATAGAAAATTACTAAAGTTAGACTTAGCTGCTGTGACATCACCTTTAGTTTTTGGACTTCACGTTTCAACTGGGAAATTAGCCTCTTGCCAGTCTTTTTTTTTTTTTTGAGGATGTAGCACTAAGTAATCAGTTAATTGAAACAAGCTCGGTTAACAAAGTACAATAAAGTGTACACATCCAACACTTATTACTGCTAATTGTTGCTATGAAATAGATACATATAATCAAATTTCACTTATCCAAAATGGACCACAGACCTGAGAGGTCTGTTAGTACAATTAACCACATAGCAAGCCATGCTGCTTTAGGTAACAAGTGAGTGCTGGCAGCTGCTAGGTTTCCATTAGACACTGCCTTGATTAACCAAACTCACCGTCCTCAATCTCCCAATCATATTTGTGGTGTTGGTAGACACACTTTCTGTGTAGTCAATAGAGTACAAATAGAAAATCTTCTCAGTATTTTATGAATAGGAAATTGGCTGGTATGTTTGAAACGCACCCATACAGTCTATGCGCTCACATTCCAAAACCAAGCTAACGGACGTTAGCCGATAGCCTACTACTGGACCTTTTCCTAATTTCTGGCCCCTAAACACCAAAATGTTCATATCCAAAATGCTTGGGGCAATTTTGTGGTCCACAAGCCAGTGGGTTCTATCGCTGTGGCTTCATCCATCTTTGATAAATAGTTTTTGATTATTATTAAAAGCCACCATTTTCTACCTGCTAAATACAGCTGATGGAATATCCGCATCTATCTCACTGGAGTTTTCAGTATATATCTTTGGCTGGTGACGAGATAGGCCAGCTAGGCTGATGGAAAACAACCTTTTTCACAACCTATAAAATCCTGCAAGAATTATGTTAAAAAGCTCAGATTAAAGTCTGCTGACAGCAAGAAATCCTCAAGGGGTTTTTTTCACCCCAACTGCTGTGCTCGAGGGTCCTTTCCTGTAACAGAGGGAATAACTTTAACTCCACTTTAGTATTTTACAGCTGGTCTGGTGGATTCAAGTCTTCTTATCAACAATATGTGATCTGCCTCTTGAAAGCAAGGTTTTACA
Source organism: Simochromis diagramma (assembly GCF_900408965.1). Taxonomy (NCBI): domain Eukaryota; kingdom Metazoa; phylum Chordata; class Actinopteri; order Cichliformes; family Cichlidae; genus Simochromis; species Simochromis diagramma. The sequence goes on from NW_024386908.1 coordinate 2,295,127, forward strand.
CTATGCATGTTACAATTAAGTGGGTGGATGTAATTCCCCTCAGAATGGTTTATTTACTCCTAAAGTCTCTGAAATTGCTGCAACCAAAAAACAATTTGTGGCCTAACAAGCGACTGAGGCATGGAAGGTTCCCACTCTAACAAAAAAAAAAAACAAGACTGTGTATCCAGAAGTCTCCAGCAGTCAGTGACAACCTTCCCATTTCCAGCCGGGGGAAACACCCGCCAGATTGCAGAATAATTTCCCCTCTTTGATTCTGTGTCCAGAGAAACGAGACAGGAAGCTGACTGTTCCTCCAGACCACCAATGACTGGCAGACAAACATTAGAGCTCACTAATCCTGGTCTCAGATCAGACTCTGATCTCCATTTTCAGACTCTACTGTATACACAATAGCAGTCGCATGCCGATCTAGGTTCAGCTCCTCAGGTCATCGTTGCTCTCGACCCCCCAGGGTCTGAGCCAAGAAAATGAATTTAGCATGCCATGTTCTTATCAAACTGCCAGACACCCTGAATTTTGTAGCTAATTTGCTTTCATTATTACCAGATGTGGTGACATGCAGACAGATGTTTATTATATTAAATAGCTACGGGCGGCTCATAGAAATGATTATTCCTCTGTTATGAAGTTCAGGAAAGCTGCTCAGGGATTGGTGTCTGAAATTTACGACTGCTGAGCTGTTTTTCCAGGATTATATATGCTTCGTCGATACTAGAATACAGATTTAAAAAATGAGGTGACCCTGGATTGTTGGTATGTAAGGTCACACTCACTCTGACTTCTCAACTGCTGACAGATGAATCCAGAGAGATTTGTGTAGTGCTGTTTTCTTGGAAGGTTTTCACCTTTCCTGGCTGTCCATTTGGGTTATCCTTTTATGTAGCCAAACATTTCAATCATTGCAGATTATCTTCAAGCCTGCAGTGAATCTACTGACCGTATCAGACAAGAGAAACAGCACTTGCTTGGCAAAAACACACCAGTGCCAAATTCAGCCTGGAAACACTGAGCTGGAGAAATCCCCTGGCCGTGTGAGACGTTCACACGCGTTGCCATCAGTGTGAATCCCAGCATGGACTCCATAAACCTCCATCAGCCCATCTCTTTTCAATCTCTAGCTCTTTGTATGATTAAAAGCATATACAAGAGCTTTGCATCTTGCAGATGTTACCATAAATCACCAGTTGGCCCTGCCTCTGCAACTGGCTGCCTGACAAATGCTCCACAATAACTACAGCCCCCACCCCACCCTTCCAGTAAAAGAGAGAGAGAAAAAAGAAAAGGGGGGTAAAAAAAGAAAAAAGAAAGAAGTCTGGAATTTCTACCCGGCTGCTTGTAACTCTTTCAGGACTATTGTAAAACCTCAGCCATGTCAGCACAGGTGGAAACCTGAGGGGTCGTAAAACTAGAAAGAAAAGAAGCCCGCCCACTCCAGGCTTTCTCTTTCCCCCACAATGTCTTAAACTCCCCACTGGCCTGGCTAGCCCTCCACTGTGACTAATTCCACACAAATCTAAAGAGCTAAATCAGTCAGTCTGCCTGTGTGTCTGTAACCGACACCCCCATGCCCGTAAAAAAGACGTGACCATAATGGCTGAGATGGAGACCAGGCTGTGAATCACAGTCTCTGGGGCTTTGGAGCAAAATGCTGTCTGTAGGCAACTTTCAAAGCTTAAATCCTCACCACCATCCGTGCAACTTTTAAAAGTTTTACACTGATATTGACAAGGAGGGGAAGCCAATTAAGGGCCGCTGGAATTGGACAGTTGAAGTCCAATTTTTCCTGTTCTGCAGGTTATTTTACGCTGTAAATTGATTTGAGGAGTGGCTGACAAAGTTGGATGGAAAGTTTGAAATCATGGGATTCAAAAGTTACAGAAAAGTCTCTGGCAGTTTGGATCAGTCATCGTGCTATACATTAAAAAATATCCAAATTTTCACAAAGCTTAAGTGCTGAGTGATTAGCTTATCATATAGAGTGGGAGCAGAGTTAGTGCACAGATTTAACAAGAGAGATAGTGGCGGGCTCCAGGGATGGAAGTATTTTGGTTCAGAGTTAAGTGTCTCAAAAACTGTTGGATGACTTGCCATGAAATTTCTGTACAGATATCCAAGGTACCCAGAGGATGAATCCTAATTACTTTGGTGATCCCCTGACTTTTCCTCTAAAACCCCTGAGACATAAAGGATTTCAAAAGAAATGACTCAACATTTTTTTATGCATGTATTGCCATGAAATAGAGGACAAAAATCCCTGTTCAATGTTGACTAATTTGTAGTAACTTTAGTGATGCCTTAATGCTTCATCTAGAGTCGTCTGCTTCAATATAACTTTAGTTCATAAACAAATATTTACTTTGCACTCCTATTAGCTTAACCTTTTGGAAGCGATCAAATATTAGCATGCTAAAAGCGTTTGGCACCACCTATAGCAAAACTTAAAAAATGAAATAAAAAAACTGGACAACTGCTATATTTATATATTATAAGTTATAAAGTTACATAATTGTCTAAAGGTACACTGAAGGTGGTAAACATTGTACCTGATTAATTAGCGCATTAGGTTAAATCTTGTTTATTTTTTCTTTTATTTATCTACTAAACTTTCTATAATTGGCATCTTAAATTTATGGCATCTTAAGGGCAAAGGTTCTGCCTGGAGAACTCTATGATGAGGATGCTAGTTAGCTTAGCATAAATCATTTCAGTTATGCTATTAGATTACCTTTAGCTCTCTAACAAAGTTCAGCTGTGCTCTTCTAGCCTTGTTTTAGATACGGTGTTTTATAATAAGGTTTTGGTGGGTGGGAGTGAGGTGTGAGGTCTGGTAGTGATGAGAGTGGAGGTTTATAAGCAAGACACTGAAAACAAACTGCCCGAGGGTTAGCTGTTTCCCTGCACCTGGGATATAGTTGCTTTGTTTGTTTTGTTTCTTAACAGCTCTTACTTATTATCTCTCGAATACTTACATATTGCAAATGCCAAACTAACAAATTGTATGTTGTGTATTTTGATACCATATAATTAAGTCTCTATTAAATCTGAAATTATCTTTAAAGTGAAAGGAACATTACTGAGAACAACTGATATTGTTTCCATTGTTCCACACCCAGAAACTCTCAAACACTTTACCAATTAGGAAGTAATTGCTGTTGATGTTTAGCTTAGGTTAACCATTCGGTCTGGATAAATCAGGTCTGGTGAAGCACTAACCCACATTTTTTTCCTTTTTTACAAGCCACAGTAGGAGAAAAATGAAGAAAGGTGACCTTGTGGGTTAAGTTTAAGATCCAGGTGGTTTCCGCTCATCCTGTCATTGCCCATCTGATGCTTCAGACAGGCTGCATTCCTTCATTGTATGTAAAGAAAGCTGTGCTATGGTGGCTAGTAGCTGTTGCAAACGGTCTGCAATTATCTTTTCAGTTTGTCTGATCCCCTTGACAGAGTATATGGAGAGCCATTTCAAAGCAGATGATGATAAAAACACCCACAGATACAGTATAGAAGGTGAATTATGGATAGCCCCATACTGTATATTTCAGACAGACAGAAATGCAGATTGCAGTAATACCTTTAAGAGGCAGAAATAAAGATCCACACAACAGCAAACTAATCAGTTTGGCATGTCGTGTTGCAACACGCCCAACGCTGACTCAATTCTAAATCTTACTAAATCTTTACATGTGGGCTCTTGCTTCAGTTGCACATCTATCCATATTTTTTTCAGTGCAAAGTGCTTATTTTGCCGTTACTGTCTTATTTCCTACTGAATACTTAAGTAATCTCTCAGAGAGCCTTTTGTGATATATTGTATCTTTTCTGCACACAGCTGGTAGAAGAGGGATTTAAACAATTATACAACAATGTATTGATCCTCTTGGGGTAATGCACAGCAGCAAGTAGTGACTCAAATAAAGCGAATAATAAATATCAGTGGAAAAAATGCTAAAATTTGTCAAATAAAAACTACGACAAATGGATTTGTGTAGACCCTCCCTGCTTTTAGACTGTTTTTAAAGGGGCCTTTGGTAGAATAGCTCAGTCGTCACTCTTCGCCTGACTTTTGACCTTATAGAGCATCAACACTTCAGACACTCCTGGGTCAAACACACTGACACTGAGTGTGTGCTTGACCCCAGATTATGTGCTAAAAATCTCACACCTACAAGCTGATGCAAACTTGCCATAGAAACTATGTTTTTTTGTTAGTTAGCAAATGCTGTGTTCCTGTTGCATACCTTTTTAAAAAATGATCAATTTCATGCATTCTTTAATATTTGGACACTCCTTGCCTTTTTGGATGCTATCCCCTCCACCAAGCTGTTCTCAAAAGACGTGAGTGATGCTGTCTCTGGGAAATGATGGGAAAAGCCTAGCGTTGACAACGAGCAAACAAACACTAAAGGTTTTTAATTTCAGGCCAAGCCTGCTGTCAACAGCTCGAACAAATGAAAGCCAAGGAAGGAATGGGGATTGGTTGGGGGGGGGCAGCAAAGACCAACAGGACACAGTGTTCATCGAGCCTCTTTCTTTGAAAAAAATCTCTCCCTTTTGTTGATGCTGAGAGCTCTTTGTAGAGTCCTAATCTGATAACGGGGTGTGAGTGTTTTCATAAGTTAACCTCTTTACTATTTACTGAGACCCAGGGACGCCAAATGGTGCATGTGAAACCTGCTGTGCTATACTGGGGAGCGACACTTCCAAACAAAGGTTTAATGATGTTCTGATGGTTGGCCTACAACTCACTTGGATTTTCAACGGCTTCTTTGGGAAGGAATGTTTAGACCGCTGAGTTTATACGTTAGCTGAAATGTCACAGCAATTCTTTGATACTTTCTTCATGTGTGCCAGTTTATTAATGAGTACAATGTGGCCAGTCTGTCCGCTGGATTCCATCTTGGCTGGGTGGAAAGTGAATCCAGATCCAAAGAAGTTAAACTCGAGTAGAGTGTAAGGACAGAAATCAGGAGTTGCTGTACAGAAGAAACGCAGCTTTGCATTTCTAACCTGGTCTCTGACAATACCATCATACCCAGTGAGCTTTGTGAGCATGTTCTGGCAGGCACTGTTGTGCAAACAGCTCAGGCTTTTTAAAGCAACTGAGCTGTCAAATATTTATTGTTTGGTTAAGGGTTCAGTGAGAAATTATGACATCAGTTACAGGAGCAACAGCTAGGAGCTGAGGAGATGGGAGAGAAAGGGGGGATTTCCCACTTTTTCCTCAGACAAACCCTGTCTGAGTCAAAATCCACAGATCTGTCCAGAAGGACTGCACTGAGGCCTGATGGGTCTGTCTTTGACTGATTCTCTTTTAACCTAAAACAGGCTTTTCAAAGAGACCGTGTGCTAATATTCTGGGTTTGAAACAAGCAGTTTAATGACCAGGGTGATAAAGCATCATTCTCTCCTGAAACCTGAGTGATTAAAAAGCAGTTCTCACCTTAGAGGTCGGATAAATTCAGAACACTGTCTTAATAGTTTATAAACCAACAGCAGGAGAGTTCAAAAGAAAAGTTGGATACAGGGGAAAAAAGCCTTTGATGGAGTTAATTGGGCACACTTTTTCACCTTTTCACTGCACTTAACAAATTGGTTTTTGGAGACATTCTCGAAACTCCCAAACAGTCGCACTAGTGCAGCCGTTAACTGAATCAACCTTTCCAAAGTGGATAAAAGTACCAGATTTTGCAGTGTTTGGCCCTCTGGAGCCATTCATTTGAAAAATATCATTAGCCTTTTGAAGTTTTAAAATTTCAAAATGTTCCTATTTGGCCATAATTTCGATTTTAGGAAGCAACATTTCAACCACTAGATACATTTCAGAGGTTTTACTCTTGAATTGTCATTTTTACTGCAAGTCAAATTTATAAGTTTGCCAGAGAGTCTTTAAAATCATTGCAGTGGTACATATGCTGCATGTTGCTCCAATGGTCCGATGACAGGTCAGTATGAGAGTATTGGCCTTTAAGCTTTCTGACAGCACCATGACGTTCAGACATTTAACATTCATCCAGTGCTAATTTATTCCCGAATGTCATGTATTTGATGCATGAAGGCTTTCCTTTACCCTTGGCTCAGCTCTCTCATTGCTGGCACAATGCTTATTTATGTAACAGGCTAACACAGAGAGACGGATAACTATTTAGTGTCACACCAGCAGCTACTTTAACATCACCAATTAATCTGACAAGCAGGTCTGTGGATGGGTTCACTCCAAGAAACTTCCTATGTCAAAGCAACCAGTGCACAAGTTATTTGCTATATCGGCTGCATCACATAACTAATCTAATCACATCTGTGTCCTCTGCAACTTTTACTCTTCTTTTTTACTCTCTCTTAGCACACAAAGCTGCATCCACAGACCCATTTTTAATGCTCATCATACACTGTGCACACCCACATGGTATTTGCCTAAAAACACCTCCTTTTGCAGGAGCTGGGAATCAAGCCACTAACCTTGTGAATGGTAGGTAATCTGCTCACCATAAACAATAAAAGATTTGATGTCCACCCAGGAGATGTGACTGAAATATGTAGTGTGTAGTATCTGTGCAAAATATTTAAGAAGAAAACAACAACTCTGGAGTGATTTCAAACTTCTAACGTTGACTTTTGTGTGGCAGAATGTGAATGTTTTGATACTGTGATCTTTCAGAAAGACACGTGTAGTAGCATTTGGGTAGCGGCACTATACTCACCAGGCTTTTAAACATGGATGCACACTCTCCAAGCTAGGCATAGAGATTGTGGAAAGTGGATGTGGTAGTGAGTTGCTGTATGTATGCTGTATTTTGAGTATAGCACCAGTTGTTCATTACAATTAGTATAACAATATAGCGTACCATTAACTATCACCAAAAAATATTCCTTTCTTGAAAATCTGGGATTCATTTGCCATGTTTAGAGACATATGAATGAAAACTGTTTAAATAACTGCTAAAAAACAATCTGACAAAGAACAGCCTCATATTGAAGCAGAACATCCATGATTGATGCTTAATGGCCCATACATCAGTCCAAATGTATTAAAAAACTGCTGAGAAATACAAAAATAATCCCTCACAGGCTTAATATGTTATGCGCTTGTGGGCCCACCCAGAAGAGTGACTTGCAGCCATTTGTATTTTTTTCATAAACTATTTTATCATCCAATGTGTTGTACAGAAAGCATACACACATCCTCCCACGCTGACTAAGCGAACTCCAGATGGAAAATGGAGCCATCTTTCCCCCAGCATGCAGGACAGGCATCTCTGCACTCTTTTCATAACAAAGATTTTTAAATGTTTTCCAGACTGGATGGCAGCAGCCTCTGTGTGGCGACTCCATCAGCGTCTTGGATGATGTCTTGGCACTCTCAGATAGATTTTTGAAACATAAATACAAGTACTGGCTGCCTGCTGGAAAGGGGCTCCAACAAGCCTCCTACTTAGTTGTTCAGTGCCCCCTCTCTTTGGGGGAAGGGGTGTTCACATGCTCTTGTTTGCTGAAAATAGGTAGATGTTCTCTGTTTTAAGTAGCATAACTTTTTAAGGCATACAGCAATCTATTATTTCTGTCCAGAGTGAATTTTTACAATATATGTGGATTTATGGTGCTATTAAGTAAAATAACAGCAATGAAAGCAATGAATGAAAACGTACCATTTGATGTGCTATGATTGCAGAGTATAGCAGAGTAACTTAAAATGAAATTAATAATGGTTTCAAACAAGCTAAAGGGCGCATCTCATATAAGGAAAAATATTGAAAGTCAAGGTAAAGGTGGGGAAGGGTTGGAGCGAAAGAAAAGGGAGGAAAGACAGCCCTGCAGAGGCTAACATGTCTTCTGGCCTGAATTACTATCATTATTGTAATGACTCTGTAATGTTTTCTTTCCTGAACCAGTAATTGTTACCAAGCCTGCTGTTCAGAAGTGCAGGTGGACAAATTGCTGCCAAGCATTACTTTCCATGATAGCGGGGAAACATAATCATTTCCATCTCGGCTTCAAACAGGACAGTGCCCTTTCTCAACCAAACTGGTGGCATTTGTGATAGTTAGTATACACGCTTGAACAGTATAAAGCAAAAGAAATGAATAACTTTTGCTTATGGGATATCAACCACTCAACCACACTTGCTGTGCATATTCTGTTTATGTTAACAGCCTTGTCGACTCCTTTTAGGCTAAAGAATTATAACATTACTTTACTATTAGCTGACAATAATGCAAGAGAATTGTTTTAGAACAGTTCCTTTATTAAGTGTACCACATTATTAAAATATCTCACAGCACATAAAACTGTATTTACAAATTTAACTAAAAGGATCAAATTATAAAAGTCATATTATTTATGCTGCAGAAAAATGTTCCTACTAGTGTTACATAGATCAGTATTACCACTGCAGAAACTTCAGGTTAAGTTAAAAGTTCAAATACTTTATATCTCCACTAACAAATGTTATTCAAAGAGAAATCATAAGATTGACAAGTGGCTAGGATGTGAGAATGCATCTTTAAAAATAGCAAAACAGCTCAAATTGTACCTCAGAAGCAGCTTGTCTAGCACACCAGAGACCACAGGGCAAGCACTGCCTGTCTTGCTTGCCCTGACAGAAAGCTGCTGCCTCGGTGTATAATCATATCTTCCTCTGGGTTTTTGTCTGAGCCTTTACTGTGTAACCTGTTTCCTCTATGTAAATGTTTGTGTCTTCATGTTTTATAGTTTGGACCTTTTGCTGTTTCTGGATTTTGGTTGTTATATTTTGAAGTTTGCATTTTCTGTTGCTGCACGGTTTTTGTCTGCAATTGCTGTTGAATGAAACCTTAACAAAAGGAACTACAAAACAGATGATTGATGAAAGCAAGTTAGTGAAGTTTAATATTTCTTGTTTGATTGATTTTTGAAAATTACTCCAGTTTCTGTTGTTTAGGAATAAAAAAAAATGCGTTTTTACCTACTTGCAATGTAGTGCATTAGCCTCTAACAACTAGGGCACAGACGGCTGAACAATATTCAATTAGTGCTGAAACAATAACAGATTTCTTTAGCTATCTATGTCATGTCTTATGGATTGTTTTTGCACTTTTGACTGTTATAAAACTAATGTTAGGTGTATATATATATATATATATATATATATATATATATATATATATGTTATAATATTTGTTATGTTTAATTTGTTCCATTTTCAGTTAAATATATGTTTGAAATGTCTTGAAAATAATTGCATTCTGTTTTACTTTGGGTCCCAACATTTCAGGAAACAGTGTTATACCTCTAGTTACTGTTGTAATGGCTGACTAAATTATATTACTTTATCTTTAAAGGTCATTTCATAAAAACAAATGGGAAAGAATGCACATTTTTCCTGCTGTTTTCTTATTTCCCCCTTTTTCCAGTTAACATGAGCATAAGCTATGTTGTACTTGCAGGTACTGACCCTTTTAAACTTCCACGGTCCATATAACCCACATGAACCTCCACCCAGCACCACCACCACCTGCGGCAAACTGTCCATGACTCTTAAAACCAGCCAGATGTTGCCTTAAGTCGAGGATTTCTGTGCAGTTTCACGATCAGGATTGATGCTAATTGCTTTGGTGAGGTGGGAGATTTTTATTGCCGTGTAAGATGTAGAATTGCATGTCTTTATTTAAACTATGAGGAAAGGATATCTCATTAAAGTAATCTAATTACTGAAATCATTTATTGTTCTCAACATACTTTCCTACATTTCCCAGAATTGCCTCCAACTACCCCAAAGGGAACATGACTGGACTTGTTGCTCTCAGCAGTTTTAAAAGTAAAAGGAGGGTTGAAGGAAAAGAAGAGCAACATTGTTGTTTAAAACAAAGGAAATTCTGGCTTGTTTTCCGCTACTACTAAATGTATTTCAGGAAGTGGGTTGCTGAACATCAGTGCAGGTTTGTGAGTTAAGAATTTAACACGAGATCTTTACCCAGAACATTAAATAGAATATTTTAGATTTGCAGGAGATGTATTAGAATTTGCTTTGTCTTCCTGGCCAATCTTCAAAGAAGAGATTGAAACATGTTGCTGCAACAGACTGCTCTTAGGCTTCTTTCCTACTCTTTGCTTTCTCTCCAAAAGGATTTGTCTTTTATTTTATGAGAACATTTGTTTGAAGTTACGCTAAACCTTAGTTTTTCCAGTGTTGACCATTTCAGTTACAGGAGGAAAGGCACCTACTCTTACTTGGCTTTGTGATTATTTTATAGCAATTTAACTGAACAATCAACATTTAACATCTAATTAATAATAAATTGCTAAGCAAAAAGGCTATAACCTAACATTAAGATGACCTTTAGTTATATAGAAGTTGTGTTTAAGAATATCATACAAATTACTTGCATATATGTTAAAAAAACCTTAACAACGTCTGTATTTTCTGCTTTTTCACTACATCCAACAGGCACATAATGCAGCCTTGGATGCCACATTCCCTTTGCAAGACATTAATGTGACAGAAGCACTTATTCCTTCTCTCTCTCCCCCCTTTCTTTTCAGTCCCAGATGTAGGCGACATCAAAAGCAAAATCTACATCTTTTGAAAGTGTTGTAATTGCCAACATGAATGCAGCGCACATGTGACACACACTGCATCAATCACACGGCAACACCTGACTTTAATCACCTCCCCATGGCCGCAGTAATCGTTTTGACACCCACAAAATAGCTGAGAGCTAAATGCTTGAAAGAGGAAAAGTAGGATATTAAAAACTATAATTTTTAGAGCGGGGAATGAAGAAAAAAAACACATGACAGCCACCAGCTCATTTTATTTTATTTTTTATAGAATGCACAGCAGTCTTAAATGACTGTGTTGTTTAGTTCTCTTCCCTGCAGTAAATTTGAAAAGAATGAACGCAGGCAAATAAAAAACAAAACATTAATTCAGCTCCACAATCCACAAATAATAACACAAAGATGTAGTGTTTTTTTCCCATTTTGATGACACGGGGAGGGGGGATCTTTCAGGAAGACATTGTGTAATCTTAGACTTGACCACAATGACATGGGTTTCAACCACGGGGAATTTGTAAAATGTGTTGCTTATGTACTTGACCTCCCAGAAATCATTAGATAGTTAAACAGAAGAGGGCAGCACCATGACATCTGTTAATGAGGTTCTGCATGTTCTGCTAACAACTACTGATGTATTCTACTATGAAAATTCCTCACTGACTGCATAGGGTTTATGTGCTAGTCCTACAAAGTCAACTCAACATATTCTGCTGTTTGTTTCTAACATAAAAGCCCGGCATTAGAGCTCATAGTGATACATTCAAACATCAGCGGTTATTCAGTCTTTTCAGAAGTAATTCACTTTACTGACTAAATATGTGTTCTCAAAGATGAATAAGCCTACCAGTGTAAATGATCCGTATTCTTGTAGCTGCAATTCCAGAGAGAATTCCAAGAGAGACTTGGCAGCAGATGATGACCAAACATAAAAAGCTGTATACATGCAAATTCCAGTGATAATGTGATGTTTACAGTTTGTGCTGCTGTAACTTTACAGCTGGGCTTCTTCCAGTGCAGTTCAACACACTGCATATACTAAAGGTATTCCTTCAGCACAGATCTATAATTTGTGGGGTTTCCAAATAATTGTAAACTGAAACTGATATATCTATATCTATATCTATCTATCTAACTATATATATATATATATATATATATATATATATATATATATATATATAACTATATATATATATAACTATATATATATATATATATATGTATGCACACCGGATTATAAGGTGCATTAAGCAAAAGAAAACAGTCAGATAAGTCAAACTTTACGCAGCTCATTCTTCTTGCTTCCTCCTCTTCTGTACCATTGTTTTATTAACGCTGAATTCTCTGGCAGCTGCTCTATTCCCATGTTGTTGCAGTACGTATATTAATGACTAACCTCGTATTGTGGATGAATAATCTCAGTTGTTCTCCTGACTGAAGTTTGGTCCATTTACAGCATCCTGCCATGCGATTGCATTTGTCCCTAACCATCGGGAACCCTCCCATTAACGAGTGGAAAAAAGTTAGCATTCATCCTCCAGCTTCACTGTTTATGTTATGCTAACATAGCTGTGTTGCTAGCAATCACGTAGCACATCATTATATACCAGCTAGCCCAACTTCAGTAACCCTACAAACGTCACTGCTGGTTAGTTTTCTGTCTTCATTTATGTTGGAAGTGATAGCAGAGCTGTACGTTTGAATTTTTCAGAAATCTCTCAGTCAGAACATGCTATCTCATGTTTAGGTGGAAGCTAGCGAGCTAACTTCCTGCTAACTTCTAACTCTGTTAAATTTAATAAATCCTGTTTTCATGGATGCCTGGATGTTAAACTTAATTGTTACACCTGGTAAAGCAGCCATGCTGATCATTTTATTAAAGATGAAAGAATTTAGACAGTTTTTGGCTCTCAGTGATGCTGCAGTGTTCGTTTGTTTTTGGGACCTGAAGCAGCACCATGTACCACATGAAATTGGTTCGAGGTCAGTAAGCACAACCTGAATTCATAGATAAGGCACACTGTCTATTTTTGAGAAAATTAAAGGATTTTAAGTGCGCCTTATAGTGCGGAAAATACTGTACCCCAAACATGCTCTATGAAAAATATCTGAACCTTTTTGATTTTATTTATAGCTAATAGCACAGTGAGACAACAGAAGTTGACCGAAAGTGCTCTATGAGACAGGCACATTTACATTGCAGGTCTTCAAAAAACCCAGTTTCAAAATACATGAAAAGCTTAAACTTGAGTTTTGTTGTGTTGTGTTAATTAATTATTGTGGAAAACTTGCATTGATTTCGTGGTCATTAAAGTGTGTTCAGCATTTGCAAATTGATGATGACTTATGTAATAAGTCATGACACACTGTTCTCCCCTATATAAGCTGTATCGGTATTGATATCGGCAATATTGGCCCTGTATTTGATTGGTATCAGATCCATAACAAAATGTGCAGTATTACACAGCACTATATACTGTATACTTTCTGAATTAATTGTATCTCCTGTTTCCTTAGCAGCTTGAAAGAGTTAGTAAACATGCCTACTGTCACAGTAGTCATAATACAGCTACGTTACCTCCCACTGCAGTTCTGACACCTAAACTTTGTCCTTGGAATAGCCGGAACAGCCGTGACTTTTAGCATTAACCTAGCTGAAAATGTAGCTTCATACTGGGCTCTACAATTAGAGGGTTTTAGAGCCTTGTCAGTGAAAACAGCTGCGTGTAAAAATGATTCTGAGACTAGGGAGTGTGAAACGGTAAAATTGTGGGCTATAAAACCAAAACAACTAAGAAACATGAAAACTCTCTCTGAAGAGCTGAAGGGAAGTGCATTTGTGTGTTTGCTGCTACAAGTCACTCTTTTTAGTCATTGTTAGAAGAAGAATATTGACAATAGAAGCTTTGTTTTTTGATTTTTTTAAAGGTTTAACAGTGTGACCTAATTGAATACAAATGTTTAAACACCTAATGGAAAATAAAATGTATTGTGCTTTCAGGTCAACTCCCACTGTGTGGCTTGTCATGCTTTGCGGTGTTTTTAAAGGTCACCTCTCGGCATTAGCAAACATTTGACATGTATTTTTCGTTGTGTATGTATGTGTCGTTCACACATGTTATTATTCCCTGGATTATTGTCTGAGTTAGCGAGCCTCACCATGTTGGGGGGGGCATGTTTCTGGTCTGTGACTCATGCAGCATGTTGAACCATGTGAAACCACAGCTCTGTGCCCTTGTGTTAGTTTGCCAGGAGGCCTGCAGGACTGTCGGAGCGTGCCTTGCAAGCCGTTTCCATGCTCTGTCAGCGAGCAAACTTGCAAACAGCTGCGTTTTCCATCAGAAGTGGTTTCAGGAGATGGATTTCTTTCCTGTCTTCCTCGGGAAGGGGAGGAAGAAGAGGGGGGTTGGGAGGTAAGAGCTGCAGATAAAAGTGAGACGTGCCTCGTACACGCTGGTACAACAAAGTCTTGAATTTGCGCAGACCAAAATTTACTGATGGGAACGGGCAACTTAAAGAAGGTCAACCTGGCCTGTGGGGGAAAACCAATCAAGAGTGTTTTCCTAACTAATGAACTGTGAGATGAGTCACTTCAAGTTACATTAAAGGAAGGGCTTTTTAGCAAGAAGTCTGGCGTCTTGTCCTGACTTCAGGTTCAGTCTTGTGTGCAGTTTTTATAACTTAATGCAGGGATTTAAAATGCAAACAAATCATTCAGGAGGTCTGGTTGATGCTCAGGTCCTCCTCTGTACTCCTACACCTCCTCACATGCTGGGTGTATAGACACTGTATGCAAATACAGGATTTGGTGTGCACTGTGTGACTGTTCCTCATGTTAATGCAAGGGTTAATAAGGTGGATTAAGGCAAAACAGAGAACTATATGATACAGAAAGCAGCGTTAGAGCGACCTCTAGTGGATCCAAGTGTAATTTTAGTAGGTAATCAGAGAAAAGAGGAAGAAAAATTTGGGGAGTGTTTTGTACAGATTCTGCAAACGATGTTCTCCTGAGAAATGTGACAACACATTTTAATTTGATGACGTTTTCAAATGAAATACAGAAAGGCATGTACAGATGTTATTAATGAAAGTGTGGAAGGTTAAGAAGCAGGCTCAAGTGTCTCCAGGGAAATCAAAATATTCTTCCTTTCCTCATCAGCTTTAGCAGAGCTGCCCTCAAGCAAGGCTCTTAATCAATGTCTGTATTCAACCACAAGGATAGCCAGTGGCAAAATGACCAAAGATTAGCCTTCTAATATAATCATTTATAGAAAGAGAATCAGTTTTAACCACATTTCCTTTTGGTATTGTTGCAGTCAAGGCAGCCTTTGTACGTGCGCTGCCTTTGTCACTTCACTTTGAGCCTTTATCCGAGCCACCCAAGTTCACTCCAAGATCGATGTGTTTCTCTCACTCCAGCACGTGTGATAAGTAGAGCGTTTTAAGGTCATATTCTATGTGTGTTTTCTTTTTGTTTACTCTGTAATTGCCCGCCGACTGAGAGAGACAGAAAAGTGCCCGAGCCAGTGGCTGATCAATAGCGGTGGGTGCAGCGTTAAAAGCGGCGTAGCGGGCCGATCCTGCCTCATCCGTCGCTGACTAATGAGTGTGATGTGTGGTGAAGATACGGGGTCAGAGTCATCCTCACCCTCCTGAGTAATGAACCCCATGCTGAGTTAGAGTGCATGTTAACTCTGGGAAATGATAATGAGACAGAATGCTGCAGGAGTTCGAGATGTGCTCTCATTTAAAGTCGTGTTTTGATGATAAATGGCAACATCGTAACCTTAGGTTGTTGTGGTGCTCTTCCCCTGGTCAGGACTCCAGTGATTTGTCCTGAGAATCAATAACTGTACAAGTGCCTCTGAGGTGTGTGACCTTTATAAGCCCAGGTTACTGGGCAGGTTGGACCGAAAAGGTGTGAAAAGACACAAACTACCAGTAAATACCAACAAAGAAAAGCAAAAGTGTATTTGTTGCCAAGTCTTTGCATGTATGAAGCTCAAGAACACAGTGTAGCAGTTGAAGTGATCAAAAATTTGACCTTTCAGTTATCGAATAGTAGGCCTGTGTCTTGCCAAACGCGCAGTCTGTTGTCCCAATTCCTATCTACGATGTCAGAGACAGGAAAATGTCAGCAAAAAAGAAAGAAAAGAAAAAAGGAATTAATCCCTCCCTCGCACGGGCCCGCGGAGAAGACACGGTAATCCCTCCAGTTGTGGATGTTCAGGTTCAGCTGTTCCGCCCGCTGCCAGAGCTCAGTCACACAACTGTGACAAAGCCTTCAGATTGGAGGACACTTATCTGGACTTGGGACGCAAGAGACAAGAGGTCAAACTAAATTGGCTCACCAGAGAGTGGAGTCCACCCTTCAGGCAATCTCCTACTCCTCCCTTCAATGAATTGGAAGTCCCACCGGTGGCCCGCTTTGGCTCCGAGAAGGCCGGACACGTTTCACAAATGGGGCGAGGAGGAGAATGAGGTGATCCTCCGACGTCCTTGGAGTTTTGCATGACAAAGTATTGAAAGGCAGGAGAGCATTCAGTCTTAGCTGTCTTCACAAGGCTGCCAGTCTCCAGATCGCTGATCTGGTCCCTTGGACAACAAAGAAAAAAGACAAAAGATGTCAGAGTTTGATAACAAAATCAATAATTCTTCCTGAAGAAACAGGGAGTTGAACATATTAGTTATTCAGTCGAATTTTTATGTATATAGAGGAGTACAGGGTTGCACAGAAAGGGCTCTTAACATCTCCACTGATCCTCAAGAGTCTTTCATCTTGAATGCTACCTAATTAAGTTCTCACTCCACAGCTTCCTCTCAGCATGATGCCAAGCTGATTGCTACAACAAAGGCTGTGACTTTAGAGCTGATATGTGTTCTTTTAAAGCTGCACTAATTGATATTTTTGTACAGGCAATGGAGAAATTGCCTGCATTTATATTGTAGTTGTCACTTTTGGTGACAAACCCACAGAGAATAATCTGCAAAATTCTCTGTGAAATTTTAACACAACTCTCCAGAGAGATTTAAGTACCTTTGTTTATGTTTGACAGCCCACAACTTCACAGTTTGAGTTCGATCAATTCAATTTTGATAGTGCTGATTCACAGCAACATTCACCTCAAGGCACTTTATGTTAGATAGACCCTAGAAGACCCTACAGAGAAAGCCCCAACAATCAGACGATCCCATACGAGGAAGCACGTGGCACCAGTAGGAAGGAAAAACATCCTTTTAAAAGCGCTCGGAAAACCAGGCTCAGGGCAGGGCAGCCATCTCAGGAAGGAGACAAAAGGCACAGTGTGGAAGAGACCCAGAGATTATTAATAATCTGTGTATTTTGCATAGTTGACGTAGACCAAAACAAAGCTAAAAGATAAAGAAATGGTTACACTGCAAATTTATACTAATGTCTTCTAGATCACCGACCTGACTCACTGATACCGGGCGGCGAGAGTTGAGACTCGGGTGTGAAAATGATGGTTTTCAGGGTTTTTAGCATTATTTTTTTTTATCGTTTTTATCGTTAACTCGGTTTCCCCGGGTCTTTCCCGTGTGTTATGAATGAAGCTTCTCTTTTTTTGGTACCTCTACTGGTTTTAGTGTGTTGTATTTATCGACACCTTAAAGGACGGTCCGTGAAAATATTGTCAGACATAAATCGGTCGGTGGTGCAAAAAAGGTTGGAGACCGCTGTCCAAAAGTTGAGCCACCCCTCATTTCTTTAGGTTTCAGGAAATGGATTTGTGTATTTATTGAAACAAGTGGAAAGGGGAAAAAAGTTTCAAGCTTGTACAATAGCTTGAAAATCAGTATTTGGTATGACCACCTTTATTCTTCAACATGGCTTGAACAGTCATAACCAAGCTTTCTTTAAGTGGTCTTCAGGAATCGTTCTTTTAAGAATAGGTTGGCTTCAAAGCTCTTCTTGCTGAATTCCTTTTGTTCTGTTGTCTGTAAAGATGAGCCCGCACCGCTTCAATAACGTTGAGGTCCGAGCTCTGGGAAGACTAATCCATGTAGAATCACCAGTGTGTGAATATGTGTGTGAATGGGTGGATGACTGAATGTGTAAAGCACTTTGGGGTCCTTAGGGACTCAGTAAAGCGTTATACAAACACAGGCCATTTTTACTATTGGAGGTCCATCTAGGTATGCTTTTACTGCATTTGCAGTGTGTTTGGGATCATTGTCATGCTGAAAAATGAAGCCACTGGCAATCACATGTTTTCTAGATGGTGCTTCATAGTTGGTCAAAATCTAACAGCACATTTGTGTGTTCATAATGCCATCAGTTTTGACAAAATCCTTAACAGCACTGGCTGAAATCGAGCCCCAAACCATGACAGAGCCACCACTGTGTTTTACAGATAGTTGTAAGCACTGACTGCAGATGTCGGCAAAAGCAGAAGAAAGAAGTGAGAACAAAATCTGCATTTTTGCAACAGAAGATACAATTTAAAGTTGGTTTGTTGCTAAGTTGTCTGTGGTTTATCCCTTGAATTCATTACACTTAAATGAGTCATAGGTCAGTGTTTTGTGGCTTAAAAAACAGAAGAAGACCAGGTCATGGTCTTCCTTGGAAGAAAAATATAAAGAAATTACTTCTGGACAGAGCAAAGACAAAGTGTGGCAAGGTTCAAGTCACAAATTTACCCTCTAAATGTTATTAAAAGTTAATAACACAAAATTTTGCTTTTCTCTAATCGGCTTTTCAGTTCAACCTTGTGTTCTTTTGTATTCAAGATTTCTTCCTCCCTTCTTTTCTTGCCTTATTTTATTAATTTCTCTGTTTATCTGGTTTAATCGTGCATCTGCTTCCTTTCTTTTGTTGGTTATAATTCTCTCAGCTTTCGGGGGTTTTGTCCTTCTTCAATGACTTCAACTGCATCTTCCTGGGCTTTTAGTTCAGCCTGCAGAGTTTATCAAATTACTTTCAAACAAATACATGACTCACTTGTCAAGGTTAGCAGAGGTGGCTGCTAGGATTTATTAATGAGCCTGTGGCTTTAGGGAGAGTTAATAAAAAGAAAAAACAGCCCTGCTCTTACCCTGGGATATTGTCCAGCGGTTGTTATGTTAATCACTTAGGCCTAATTAATACCATGCATATTATTAGCAAAATGAACATTCAAATGCCAGCATGCGTTAATTACTGCTGCAGAAGTCCTCTAGCCTACATTTCTCTTGTGAATTTTTGACAGTCTGCCAGTGCTAATTTACCTGAAGCCCTCTCATCAGCGCCAGAAATTATTGTATAAGTTTACAGAGTCAACAGAGAGATGGAGGATGAAATGTGCATTTAAACCCCCCACAAAAAACAGCAACTTTGAGGTGTTACTGAACTGCATCTGTTTAATGCAGAATTCATATTACCTGTGTGCTTTTCAGTGTCTCTGCTGTTTGACTGTCCATCCTAAAACGGTGCCTAACTCGTACACAGGATGTTTAATGGTTGTTTGAGATGATCCACGATCTGGTGGGCATACCTGTGTGCGTTTTAGAGGGATTTCCTGATCTAAGCTCCAGTCCTTTCATTCTAAACAAACACCATTCAATGAGCCACAAATCCCTCGACTTATTGTTATTATTGAGGCAACGTGGGAAAAGGAAAAGGGCACTTACCTGGCTCACCTCCTCCTACTTTGACTTCAAACGACTATACGTGATAAGTCTGCATGCAGATATTTTCAATGTATTCACGTTTTTAGCTCTTGCATCCAAATGAGCAATAAAGACTTACTCAGTAGGAATATATGGTTGTAGTATGGAAGGAAAGTACAGCTTGGTGGTTTTTAGGTTGTGCCTACAGGTCAGCACAGTTCAAGATACAGTAATTTATGTCAGCACCACTTCTGTGGTAAAAGAATGAAAACAGTGAGGGGGGAGCATTGTAATTTGGGTCAGCTAGTGTTGTTATATTTAAATTATGCGTGCCCCGACAGTAATGGAGTCAAGCTAAAGAGGGCTGTGTTAAAATTCTAGAAACCTATAGTAATATGAAGATGATCTCAGCCAACTTTAAACAGCTCCTTAATTAATCCTCCTCTTGCACACATAATTAATTGATTTACATGCTCACCTCCCCACAGCAGTCTCAAACAGTGCTTTCCTGCTGGGGAAGTTAATTGTCAGGTTAGACAGTCCCCCCCACCCCCTGAGAATTTGCAGTCTGAATTATAATGATTTCAACTTTTTTTCCCAGCGTTTTGGCAGTCAACAGCCTAATGAATTATCCTGTGACACTTACATAAAGAAATTTATGGAGCACAACAAATGCTATTTGTTGGCTGTACTGGGTACAGTACAACAAGAAATGTTTCTGCTTTTATTGCTAAGGGGGAGGCTGTTTTATGTTTTAAGAAGATCTGCTACTTGTCATTGTCTTTAGCGTCTTCAGTTGCATCCACACTGGAAGGAATCTGTAATGTTGTGGCAACCACACACCACAGAAAGTCAATGACATTCAGTGAATTCAAGCGACTACATCCGAAAGAAATGCTAGCAGTGCTAAGGAGACAGGTCTGCTGTTGCTGTCCGCTGGGAGCAGCTGCTTATCTGTCTGGAACTTGAAGTCCCACAGAATCTTAGCCATGTTGTTCTCAACCACCTTCGGCAGTGTCGCTCATTGGGGACAAATCCATATGTGGCACCAATGGGGTGGCTGTGGCTCTCCCGATGCTTTCATCGGCGTGTGAATTTGTGTGTACATGTTAGATAGAAAGCACTTAGATGTAGGAAAAAAGTGCTTGTATGTACGTGTGTGGGTGAATGACATCTGCTGTATAACATGGTTTGAGTGCTCAAGTAGAGTTAAAAACTGCTATTTAAGAACCAGTCCATTTACAATGTTCCTGTACACCATCCTAGCCACCAGGGTGTTCCTTTCTGTGTTCAGGCTCTGACACTCATTAATTCTTAAATCTAAATGAAACAATTCTACGTAACTACGGAACAATTTCGTAGCTGTGAAGCCGACAGAGCCTGTTAGCTTAGTTAGCGCAAAGATAGAAACACAGTATGCTATTTTTGCTTTCTGCATTTTGTTGATATTAAATTAATGAGTTACTTAGAATTGTCACTTAGTAACACTTGTGATTTAGTGGCTCTGATGTTGATAGTAGGAGGATTAAATTAATTGTTGTTTCCAGTTTTTGTGCTGAACAACTTTAGCTAGCATTAGCCTTTCATTTAGCTCTTGTTAAGGAAGCAACTTGCCTTTTTTTGCCTCCCAAATATCTCTAAATTACTTTTAGTATTACAACTACAATAATAGCTGTCACAGTGTAATTGTGTAATAATTACAGTGGTAATACTCTTACATTGTATTGCTTTTACAAGGTTAAACTTTGCAAGTCATATTGTACTGCCCCATTATATAACTGTCTATTTTGTAGCTTGTTCTTTTCACGTCACATTTGTGCCTTCCACCATAGCATCAGCAGATAAAACAAGGTGGCCATCTTTAGATATGCACTCTTGTCCTCAATCATCTGACTGTGATTGTTCTCCTTAGGCTAAAGGACAGGAGACTGGGCTCAATGTATTTGCAATTGTTCACGGGTTTTCCCCAGAGTACTGGAGTCAGGACAGAAAAATGACCATCTTGGCCACAGCCTGCCAAGTCAACCAGTCTTTTCCCTAGGTCTCTCCTGTGTTGCTTTCTTTCATTCACAGTCATTTCAAAGTCACCCGAGACCTTGAAAGGGAAAAAATATTTCTTTCTGAAATGTTTTTAAAATGACATGTTTTTTTCTGAAAAAAGAACAAGGGAAAAAAGTGTTGTGTAAACAGTCTCAGACTACTTTCAAGGCTAAATAATTCAACGGTTTCTCATTATCAGCTCCACTCCCGTGAAGAGCAGACACCTTAAAACTTCACAAAGGCAAGTGGGCGTCCTCGCTTTTCATTGTCTCTCTATGCTACAACTAAATCTGACATTATTCTAATTAATGAGATGAGTTCATTACTGCTCTTGGGGTTAATGTGTTGTCCTCCACAGATTAGTGAAGGGATTTCACTTTTGCTGGAGTACCTAATTAGATCACAGTGGGTGCTGCCTGCTTAAATAGATGGAATAATGAAAGTCGTCACTCTTCTCAGCAGCAACTTGATTACTGCGCCCTATCTCTGCTCATAAAAGGCTCACATTCACCTGGAACAGGACTCAGTGAAAGGAATTCAATTATATGTATCAATAAAACAGCAACAGCACTTTCTTTTTAAGTTTGAGTTGGACTAACTTGGCTGTGATGATCAGAATTCTTGGGCCAAAACTGCCATCTAAAGGACCAAGACAGTACTGCAGTCATACATTGTTACGCATCGAGGTTAAGGTATTACCGTTTCTGGACACAAAATTAACAAACCATATTTGAGAAATTAGTAATTAGCATGCGGCAGAGGAATACACAAATGCTGCATCTAAAGTTACAGAGATCATGATCATCTCTTTCACACAGTCTGTTTTATTCTTGAACAACCGTAATACATAAGTGTTAAGAATAATTAGTTTCTATACAAAAAACATGATAATGTGATTTTCCAAATGAACGTTCCTTTAATTTGTAAGATAATTGTAACGTACGTGTATTGACATCAGTATCATGTCCTGTATGATCCTGTTATTATAAATAAAAATCATTTCTGATATAATAAAAATGGAAAACACGTTATCACAAAGGTTTTAAGCTCTTATTCAAAGTGTTTGTGTGTTCTCCTTCCATTTTTGCTTAAAAATACTCACTGGCCACTTATTATCACTACTTACACCTTGGTACCATGTTGTCTATGGCAAATTCTGATCATACCATGTGAACGTGGCAACAGAGTTCATCAGAGCAGGCAATGATTTTATAATGTGTAGCTGAGTTTTGATGAGTGTGTAGTATGTTTTCTGTCTTTATCTTACAGAAGTGCCACCTGGTGAATCACGGTTGCCTTACTATCAGCTTGAAGCACTCCGACATTTTCACCCAGCAAACTGCTGCTCTCTGAATATTTTTTTCTCTCTCTTTTATTTTTTTTTGAACAGGTGTACCTACAAAAAAATCTTTAACCTCAATGACATTCAATACCTTTATGTTCTTTTATAGCTACACTATTTAAGATATTAGTATTAAGAGAATAAACAGAAAAACTGAAGGCTATTCGTAGTGTAAAATAAGTAATTGCAACACACCTAAAATATATACAATTTCCCTCGGGAGATGTTGGAGACCAAAGCAAGGTTAAAATCACACTTATTATTTGGTTTACAGTCATTAAATGGCCTGAAACAAAACTCCAAATTAATGTTAATCATGTTTTGTGCGTTTTACATATTCAAAGCAGTAACTGCTAGCTTAAAATGCTCAACTTTAAACCTTAATTCTTTGCACGTAATCCTAAATGTCTCCCTTATATGCATCTTTATACTGTTAAGAATACAATGGCAGGGCTGTTGTATCACTGAGGTCACATCCTCTGCAGTTTTTACCTACTTGGCACTTTAGAAAGCTGAGTAAAATTCAGCATTCTTTAATTAAAATGCTAATATGGTGATTTTTTTTTTTATCAGCCAATTTCTGTCATTTATAAATGAACGTATTCCTAAGAGACTTAAACTAGTGAGAGAGTTTGAATGACCTTAAATCCTGACCACATTATGGAAAACTAAAATAAGTCATCGTAATAATTAAAAGTCGTTTTGCATTGCTAATTGTATCAAATGTATTTGGCAGCTAGCATTTGATATGTACACAATTCCACTAGTAATTCTATTGTTTTGTACTTATTTATTACTTGTGTGTATGACATTGCACAAATCCAAATATCATTTTTGTCCTTTGTTTTCTTCACATTAATCCCACTGCCTTGAAGCTTCATTTTCTCTGTTGGGCTTCTTAAAATTCACCTAATCTCTATTGCCCGTCCCACCCACTTATCGTGTGGTTTTGTAGCGTCTTCTAAAAGGAGAATATTGAGTAGCATATTGCACTCAGACACTAGTCATTAGGCACAGGCACTGTTGTCTTTGAGATAGGCTGAAGTGGTGGAGGAGAAACAGGAGGAGGGATTATGAGACTAATTCCCTCATAACTTTTTCCCCTCATTAATTTCGTTGGAGGGCATGAGATTCTTTAAATGCTAATGTCCAATAAAGATGTCAGCAATGACATTTTACAGTGACTGCACAGATGTGAACAAGGTTGACTGTGTTGTTGTGGAAGAACTTTTCCCACTCGCCTCATCTTACTTGTCTCACATGTTAATTTGAAGGATCCTTTATTGGGATTAAACATAACGTTCTGACACGTACACTTACTTATCCTTCTTATATTCAAACAAGGTCAGATGCAACGGGTATGTCCTGTCCTCAAAATAACTTTGTGGTACTGCTAGAGTCTAGCAAGAAAAAAATATTGGCAACCACCAGCGGTACCCCTCAGCCTTCTAGTAGACACACAAAATCCTACGTCACCTCATTGTCAAGTTATCACACACACGATTTTCAGAAAACTTAACTCTGAGCTGGAGGTCGAGGTCATTGAGATTCAAACTCATCCGAGATTTTTAGTAGACACACCTATGACATCAATATGAAGCTCCTACATGGCCTCTTTCTTGAGTTACCTCATTCACAAAGTTAAGTGTCCCAGCCACGATGACAATAATGCCATGAGATTCTTACAGCTGAGGGGTAAAAATCTAGACACAAAAACCCAAAATCAAACATTTCCAGAGGAAATAAACTTTAATTCACATACAATTTGATTCTATTTAATATACATACAATCAAGTATATTTAGAGGAAATTGATCGAGGTCAACGTGGCAACAAGTTGATGAGCCACCAAGAGAAATACATCCTTATTTGTCATCATAGCACACGCACCGATGTACAAAAAGGCAATCCTGTATTTCCTTAACAGCACCCATTAATCACCTAAGAACAAAGGACAAAAATCACTAACACTTCCAGAGTAAAATCAGTCCTTACAATCCCACTACACTGAATTAGTGTCCAAAAGGTAGCAGGTGAAATGTATCTGTACGCAGCTCCTTTGTTTTCTCCTCCAAGGACAAATCATCGTCCGAAAATCCCTTTTGAAGGGATACGATTGTTTCGACACACAGTCATTCTGCTGAGGCTGACCACATTGCCAAGCTGCAGTCGGCCCTGCGCAGCACCCTTTGGGAGTTTCATGAAAATGCGGCGACACTAAAGGTTTGCATAATATCGGTCCCTGTTCATGTAATCTCTGTACGCAAACTTGGCGTCTCTCTTGCTGTGCGGGATCCGTCCGAACGGCGCATGGTCGTTGAAACACGAGTCGAAGACCTCGTCGACTATTTTCTCCGCCTCGGCTCGGCTAATTTTCCTCACGGCCAGGATGGAGCGAAGGGCGCGGCCTCGGACGCACTCCTGTCCAAGGAAAGCACACGAGTTTGGTTTGAAAATGGAAGCTGCGAGCTAAAATCTGCAAATAATTTTTGACCGGTGAAAGTACCTGATGATGCCGCTTAAAGCCGAAGTTGAATCTAGCAACTTCGTTGGTGAAGGAGCAGTCTCCGCTCAGGTTAGCTGCCCGGATCTGAAACAGAGGCACCAAAAACTAGAATCTTTGAGGAGCTTCACTCTGTGAGGCTTAACCAAATCCTCCCAGAATCCAGTCTCACTACTCATCAGTAAGCTTCACGATGCTTCCAGACACTTTGTCAGGGGGGGAGCAACATTAGGGAATCTAAACAGCTGATGCCTCCCTACTGTTGGAAATTCCAGATCATTCTCAGTGGAGCTTTTGGACACTAGTAGCATTATGGAACCACTCTTGTTATTCAGTCCCAGTTTTCTTGTGAAAAGAAGACTTCACCACTCACCTCTGAACAGGCCAGATGTCTGAAGTTATTGAACCAGTCCACATGGGCCCGGCAGTGGTCAAAGGCATGTATGAGCTCATGCGTGACTACTCGGTTCATGTGGGACTGCTGGTGGATGTTGTTCTGACACAAAACGATCTGGGGGAAAAAACCCAACACAAATAGGGTCAGTTCTCATAGGCCCGCACGGTCTGCAACACCTCTGTTCTTGTGTTTCCTACCTGAGACGAGGCCGCGTCAAATCCGCCGCTGACCGTCCCGTCACAGTCCTCACAGGAAAAGTGCCGATCTTTAAACACTTTACTGCATCCAGAGAGGAAAAGTGAAAACACTGTGACGCTCTTTATTTTGTAAAACTGTGCTTTGGCATATTTGTCACACTAACATGTTTAAGAGCAAACAAATTGTAATATTAGACAAAGATAACACTAGTTAATACAAAGTGCAGCTTTTAAAAGATTATTTCATTTATTAAGGGAAAAGACTGTCCAAACCTACCTCACCCTTTGTGAAAAAGTAACTGCGATTAGAACTGCAATCAAGTGTTTTAAACAAACTGGTAATGAGTCTTTCACATCACTGGGGAAGAATTTTGTCCCACTCTTCTTTACAGCATTGTAATTTATTTTGGGGGTTTTAGCCATTCAGAGGTGGACTTGCTGGATCGTGCTGCAGAACACAAGTGTGCTTGAGGTTCAGAGCATGAAATGATGACCGAGCTTACAAGCAGTCCAGACCATCACACCACCATGTTTGACTGTTGGTATGATATTCTCCTTAGTTTAATACCAAATGTAACAGGACACAAAACCTTTCAGAAAGTTCAACTTTTGTCTCATCAGTCCAGAAAATATTTTCCCAAAAGTTTTGGGAATCCTCGTCTCAAATGTGAGACGAGGATTTATGTTCTCTTTGGTCAGCAGTGGTTTTCTCCTTGGGACTCTCCCATGGATGCCCAGTCTCTTTCCTATTGTTGAATCATGAACTCTGACTTTAGATGAGACAACTGAGGCCCGCAGTTCTTTAGTTGTTGTTCTGAGTTCTTTTGTGACCTCCTGGGTGAGACATCAGTGCACTCTTAGAGTTCATCACATCACTTTTTAAAAGCTTTTAGACGACTTCACTTTGTTGAACAGGTTCTATTTAAAAGATTTCTTAAAGGTCTGGTGGTAAACAGGCCTGGATGTGGTTAAAGAAATTGAACTCTGCTTTCCAAAAACAAAAAAAACGTTGAAATATTATCGACAGTTAACTCATGTAGGGTGGGCGATTACTTTTTCACACAGGGCCAAGAAGGTTTGGGTAGGCAAAAATGTATTTATGTTTTGGGGAAGTGAAAATGTTAGTGAATTTGTTACTCTGGAAAAAATTGAAATGGCTTTTTGAGCATTTGTACTTAAGATTTTTATATGTATAGAGCAGGTGTAAAACGAATAATCTGCAGCAAAGTTAAACTTGTAAAACTGTTCATTTCGACTGTTTGTTAATAATAAAAAGCAACAGCAAGAGTACCCCCCCTTTCCCATTTGTTGGGACTGCTCTGTATATAGGTATCACTACCGTAATATGAGACTAACAGTGGAAGGTCAAGCGTGGTACTTTATTTTGAAGTGGCACGTACCATCCTGAACTCTTCATGGCACTGAGGAGGAGTTTGGCGTAAGGACCTGAGAGAGAAGCAAACAAGCTAGTTAGCGTTATCATTCACTGCTAACTGAATCAGCTAACGCTAAAAGTGCTGCCAATATAGACTGTGACTTTGTACACTGCAAAAGGCATGCAGTCCCCCGAACCGGCAGGTATTTGCTTCTTACTGCTGAGGTGACGTTCCCTTTTTAAAAAGTAGCTAACACTGATACTCACTGGTTTCCACTGCGAACTGTAACATGACCTGACACTTGTGGTTGAAAGTGAACAGGCTCTCTGCGATTGAGGTCTTTTTGTGCTCTCCCGGTTTTCTCTCCGGGAATAAGTCATATCCATATTCTTCCTCTTGTTTAGTCTGGTCCATTGTGCGAAATGCCCAGAATATGAAAATGTCACCATGAAGGTCCTCCTGGTTAGCTGCAGACAGCTAGCAGGAGGGGTCGTCACTGTTTTGTAGGTCACGTGGGACATTTAGGTCAAAGGTAATGAATATGGAAATTGAGTTTGTTATCGCTGACGTCACTATTATGAAAAATAAAAATAAAATATAGAAATATAATTCAAAGAAATGCGGAGAGCAATAAAATATTAGCCTTTTATATAGTTAATTGGCTAGACTACAGTGAAGATCGTCTATTCGGAATGGGCAGAAAAGTCGTTAACTCGAAGTGGGTCTGAGGACCAAAATTAAACCAGTGTATCAAACGTTTTCATTTATAAGCTGAGTATATTTTGTGTTTCGTAGTTAATGTACTGTCAATCTACAGGCGTGTCAGCTTATAACAAATTATATGGAGTGACATTTGTGCCTTTATTATCCAGTCAATAGATTTGCGATTATAGATTGGAGGCAGAGTCCGTGCAGGTTTGGAAATGTGAGTTCAAAATGCAAAAAGTTTTAGATTTTATCTTTTGATGCTAGCCATCCACTGGCGAGTCTTCACTGGAGTGACAGCTTGAAATCATCCACAGTCAGGGAACTTAGATATTTTTACTTGCAATAAAAATACACTGCCTTTAATTTTAAACTTCTCATGTTTGGGCGCACATTAAAGTCACCAAAGTGACCCCACACTAACATAGACGATCTCTGGGTACGTGCAGTGCTGCTCACGCAGAGCAAAGGCTGCTGGGACCTTGCTGTCATGGCTGCGAACGTAAACAGAAAGCTGTGAATAAACGGCACTTTTTTCTTGTAGTTTTTAGCCAAACTAACGGAAGCTAAACTCTAACTGTGAAGCGGGAAGAGAAGTAACAGGTATTTCACACGTTTTGAGCAGCAACAGTCCGTTTATTTTATTTAAGTAAAGCAATGTTTTTGCTAGCCAGCTAGCTTCTAGCCAAAGAAGCGTGACGGCGTGATTCTCGTGTTTTCTTCCCGACTGCCGCACGAACCCAAAGGCGACAAGTGCCGCTAAGAGTTTGTCCCCCAAACAAATGTGTGTTTCACAGGGAGGGACATGTCCGTGGGAAACAAAGCCGCCGAGTTACAGCTTCAGATGCGGCAAAATGTGGAGGAGCTGCACAGCTTTGTGAGGGAGCTGGAGAACTGGGAGGCGGACATCAAGACGAAGGATGAGGAGCTGAGGACAGGGGTGGTTCAGGAGGTTCAGGTATGCCCCCCGCTGCAGACAGCTCGCGAGGCTCTTGGTGAACTGAAGTCCGTCCAGGTGTCAGCAGCTTCTTGTCTCTGTTGTAGAAAAAACTCCCTCCAGTGAGGAACAGGGACTACAGAGCCAAGAAAAGGGAGAAAAAGAAGAAGAAGGAGGAGGTTACTGGAGATGGTGACACAAAAACAGAGGAGGCCAAACAGGCTTCGAGAATAAAATCATACGACTATCAATCCTGGGACAAGTTTGATGTGGTATTTTTAAAAACCTATAAAACACACTTGGCTTTAGAAGTAAAACTTGTATGTAATCTGCTACAACTTTTATTTAATTTGTTTGATTTGTTGTGGCAGGAAAAGGTAATGGAAGAAATGGATAAGGAGGAAGATTGTCCTGCAGAGTCCAACGAGTCAGACTCGGAGGAAGCTTCAGTAGATCCAGAGAAAGCGCTGGCCGAGAAGGAAAAGGTGGATATTATATGTGAGGCATTAAAAAAAGAAAAAATAGATGTAGTACTGTACAGGCCAATCACGATCAACCCAATGTACGACATAAGGTTTTACAGGGGCTTGCAGTCACGATGTAGCTATGGTGTAGATGTCCTGCTGAAGGATAAATCTCCAATCAGGTGATCATGCAGGATACATCAAAATAAGTTATATAATCTGAAAGGGTCTGATACTCCTTCAAGGCCAATATAATTTTTTTTTAATACAGTCATATTATAACCAAAAACTGCCTTTTTAAAGTGTTTTCCAGGTAAAAACACATCAAACATGTGAGCTATTTGATTACTGTATGTCACAGACATTTGATTATTGCAGTTTTTACCTGAAACTATGATTTATCCCATTATATTCCAAGTTTCTTATAGAGAGTGTGCACTTGTATTAATTTATGAGTCCTTACTAACAACATTTTTTTATTGTCACATGTTGTTGATTATTCATTTGTGGCGTTCCATATCCAATGTTCCCCTCATAACATGGATGAGCAGTGATTCTCTCGTCTCATCTTTACTTTTTAAAATTTCATGTATTGGCCTTTATAAGTCTAGATACCGATATATCTGCAGATGGTTAATGAGCACTTACATACGTTATGTCGTAGGATTTACAAAGATCAGAAGCCCCCCCCCACACACACACACACACACTTTACAGCTATAGTTTCTGTTTAATTTTCAGGGTAACACATTTTTTAAAGATGGGAAGTACGATGACGCGATTGAATGTTACACGAGAGGAATGGCTGCCGATCCTTACAACCCCGTGCTTCCCACAAACAGAGCTACATCATTCTTCAGGCTCAAAAAGTGAGTCGGAGCACCAAGAATGAAATCACACAATTAGAATGTTTGTGTAGTTTTTTTTAATTTTATTTTTTTCATTATTTTTTCCATTTTGTGTTTGTGCAGGTACGCTGTGGCTGAGTCCGACTGCAACCTGGCAATCGCTCTTGACAGCAAGTATTTCAAAGCGTACGCGCGGAGAGGAGCAGCGCGGTTTGCGCTGAAGAAGTATGAACCTGCATTAGAAGGTAACAAGCGTACCAACAAGACAGTATATTTTAATTTGAGCGCCCTTAGATGACAGTAAAAATATCCTCTGTAGATTACGAGATGGTTCTCAAGCTCGAGCCTGACAACACGGAGGCACAGAATGAAATAAAGAAAATCAGAGAGGTGGGTTAGTGCACAATGTGTGTTTGTGTGCACACAGTCAACTTGGCAGTTCATCCTCTTTGATCATCTCCTGTGTCCGCTTCAGGCCCTTGGACATCAGGTGGCTGCCGTCGCAAGCAAAGCTGCAGAGCCCCTGGAGGCCCCTGCAGTCGATCCTGATCAACAGAGACGGATAGAGGAGCAGCAGAGGAGACAGGAGGCGGTTTTCCAGAAGGACAGAGTAGGATTTTTGATGATGATTCATGAAGGTTTTCATGATTTTAGCAGTGTTTCTGCTTTCTTCCAAAAGATCTTAAGTGATGAGGGTTATTGTGTCTCTAGGGGAATGCCTACTTCAAAGAAGGGAAGTATGAAGCAGCTGTAGAGTGCTACACCCGAGGCATGGAGGCAGACCACATGAACGTGCTGCTGCCCGCCAACAGAGCCATGGCTTATCTCAAGCTGGAGAAGTAAGGATACTTTTTCTTGACACACATTAAAAAGGCCTTCTTGTTTCTGACTGGCTTTGTTTTTCCTTTCCTTCTGCTGCAGGTTTAAGGAGGCGGAGGAGGACTGCACTAAAGCCATTTTCCTGGACAGTACTTACTCCAAGGCTTTTGCCCGGAGAGGTACAGCCAGAGTGGCACTAGGAAAGCTGGAAGAGGCCAGACAAGGTGCAGTGTGTTTGTGTTTTTATGAGCCCAAAAAACGACATTGTGTCTTCTGTCTGTTTGCTGTTGGGTTGGTTTTAATCTTCGATTCTGTTTGTGTGTGTCACAGACTTTCAGCAGCTGTTGAAACTGGAACCTGGAAACAAGCAAGCCCTTAACGAACTCCAGAAACTGCAGATGGTATGTGTCAAAATCCAGTCATTAGCCCAAAACTAAGAAGTAGTCATAGAAGAAGAAAAACAATTAAAGAATGAGTCAAAAGCATTAGCTCCATTAGCTTCTGATGTCTTTATTGGGCTTGAGATTTTTCTCCTCTCACTTTAGTCTTTCTCCTGGTGTTAGTACACAGGCTCCAGTGGCTGTCTGCAGGCTGCGAACGGCTCACAGATGAGAACAGTCCAACCAATAGACAAACCAACACACCTTCGCTCAACCGTGAGTAGCAAATGTCTGTTTAAAAAGCATTTCCTGGATTGCAAGCGTCACTCTTGGCTAGGGCTGATAGTCGACTAGTCACCGATTATTTATGCGATTAGTCGACTAATCAGATCATCATCCACTGACGTACTTATTGCACAGCGATGCTCTTAAACTATTTACAGCTTGAAGCTTTAGGTGCCTAACTAAAAAAAGACAAGATGATAGCTTTAATGCAATCTTGCAGTTGTTTCGGAAAACGCTCTAAGAACTCCTGATCTAAACAACCGGAGCCCAGCTCTCAACTTCTGATAACAGCCTGTTGCATTTGCTGTGTAAAAACAACTTATTCAGCCAACGATTACTTTTAAACAAAAAAAAAAAAAAAAAAAAGCCAACAACACATTTTAATTATCTAGTTTTATTAACCGGAGTCGGAAAAACGCTGTTTGTTTGCCGGAGTTTTGCGCTTGAGCCTAGCCCCGGTGCTACGGCAGGGTAACATACATATACAAAATCGAGCGCTTGAAAATCTGTGTGTCTTAAAACTAGCAATGAGTTACACAGCTACATCTCGCCTGAAAAACGTTTATTGGCCCAGAAAGATATAAGAGTTATAAACAACTTTTGTTGGAAACTGGTGGGCGCTGAATTCTGGACACAGTGTCTTCTTCTCGGGGTTACGCAGCTGGCTCCTTTACATGCAGTGCTGCCATTCTGTGTCCGTTATAATCTAATCCTGAGGTCTTTGCGATTTACAAAGCTTCAAACGACACGTCGACTATTAATCAGTCGTCGACGATTTTGATAGTCGACGTATGCTAGTGACAAACGGCTTCTTGGCACCCCTGACTTATTTGTATCTAATGAATTGGAAGTTCCAGCGGAGCTCGTTGACACGCTGCTGAGAGAAGACAAACACTTTTTGCCTTGCTTCATGGATTTGTTTTGATAAAAATCGTCAGTGCACATGGCACTTTATTATGTAGGAACCAGAATCAGCGGTGGGGTCCTTTTAATTTTATAAAGCTTGACGAACCTTTTTTCTCTGCAGAAACCTCTGAGGAGGATAGAATCGAGGAAATCAGCGGAAAGATTGTGGTGCCCGAGGGGGAATCAGGGGCATACAAGCCCTTGGTGCAGGAAGTGGTGAAGGAAGTAGAGGAGGCGTCTTCTCCCCTGTCTACATCCCCCAGCGCCAAGATGATCAAAATCGAGGAGCTGTCAGAGGTCCCCTCACAGGCATCAGAAAAGTAGGTGTCAGCATTTTTGAGTATTGCTCTTAACTTTTCTGCACTAGTTGTTATTTTATTGTATCAGTTTTTGTCCTATTAAAAGTTATTCTTCATTTCACCAGACAGCCCAAACAACCAGAGCAGGCAGAAACCGTTCATCCTCCTCCTGAACCATCAACCGAACCTTCCTCAGCAGGAACAGACCTGCCTCCTCCACCAACAAACAGCTTCCAGCTGGAGGCGGACCTCCGCAGGATTGGAAACCAGCCCGAAACTGTTTACAGATATCTGAAGGTGAGCCTCCATGCGCTTTTCTTTGTCCCGTCTTCCTCCCCTCACCTCACCCAGTCGCAGCAGATGAGCCTGGTTCTGCTGTTAAAAGGAAGTTCTTCCTTCCCACTGTTGCCAAAGCGCTTGCTCATAGTGTCATATGATTGTGGGGCTTTCTCTGTTTTCATTATATTTTTGTAGAGTGTTTACCTTACAATAAAAAAGCGCCTTGAGGCCACTGTTATTGTGATTGGGCGAGTATAAATAAAAAAAAAATTGAATTTCTATCAAGTTATCAAAGATTTTTGGCTAACAGGAAATAGCTGTTCTGAACCAAATGTTTAAAAAAATGAAAATAGGCTGTTGGAGTTTGTTTTAGCTGAAATTGTCATCTTTGTTCTTGCTTTTCTTGTTTGTCTTGTGTTTTTATGTACAGCAAATAAAATCTGAGGCTTACGCCAAGATTTTCCACAACTCCCTCGAACCTGATATCCTCAGTCTTATCCTGAGGACTCTACATGACTTCTACATCAAGTAAGTTTTTTTTTTTTTGTTTTTTTTAAAATGGTGTCTACGTCAAAGTTATGGTTAATCGTAGTATTATTATGCATTAAGCATCCTGTTAATTTCAGTCATACTCAGACAAATAGGTGCAGCTAAACTCTTAAAGTAGTGAACACGTGTAGCTCTGTGGTGGATTTAAAAAACAGCTTTGTTTGCAGGAATGAAGAGCCGGCCGTCATACTGGAGACTCTCAGGAGTCTTGCAAGCGTGAGGCGCTTCGATATGGCTGTTATGTTCATGTCATCACCAGAGAAGAAAGGTGGAGTCTTTACATGATGCGCCGCTGCAAACGGCTCATAGTTTCACTTTGTCTTTTTCATCCACATTTTTCCAGCATATTGATCATTTCTGGGGGGGGTTTCTTTTCCTCACAGTGCTCAAAGAACTGTTTGACTTTCTTCACCAAGCCGACCTGGACAGATCATCTATCACGGCTTTGCAGAAGAAGTATGGCGTGTAATTGCATTGAATGGAAATTTGGCTTCCTCAACAGACTTTGGATTTCAGAGAAAACCAAAAAAATCAGCTGTTGTTTGTTTGCTGAATAAACTTTTGTTTAATAAGACTGCAGAGATGTGAATCTTTCCTCTGGAAAGGCGCTGTCGTTTTCTGTCATAAGCGAGTTTATTTAAAGTTGGAGGCTGGGAATTCAGTTTCAGCTGCATTTTAATAAAAAATAAAGAAAAACTTTTCACAGAGGTTCACTTGACTGTTGATTAAGATAGACTCTGCAATTTGCAAATGCAATAAAAGCAGATGTTTACCTTCAATAGCAAGAAATTGTTCAGAAATGGCACCAAGTTATTAATCACAGATCCTTTATGGGGTTTTTGGAATATCTAGGCAGGCATACAGAGGCCATATTTAAACGTACCACTCCTATTGTCCCAAATTTAAGTTTGTAAAAGTTTAATTGAGAATTAAAGGTTTTAATCCAATTTTAGTTGTGTTAAAACTCTGTAACAATATAAATGGGTCTGTGTGAGCAGTTTGAAGTAAGCCAAGAAAACTAAATACGTTTTCAGTAAACTGAACACCAAATAAAGAATCTTTTTTTAATGTGTTTGGACTTTAGATGATTTGATGAGTCTCCCCAGGTGTGAGAAATGGAAGAAATGAGTTTTAGTAAATACCCAAGCTGTTGAGTCTTAATAAAATCCAGGAAAATGTGGAACCGAAAGGTTGATTCTGTTCATCTGGACGCAGCGTTTTCAGTGGGAGAAACGTTTGGTCCAATCCAAGTGGCGTCTTCAGTCTCAGCTGACTGCAGGTTTCCCCAATCTTGTAAACAGTACATTTGCATAATGACTGAAACCAGCCCACTGAATGAACAATGGGCTGTGAGGTCAGTTGATTGATCAATATGCAAATTGTCATGATCAAAGACCTGAGTATCACTCACACACTCACAGCATTGTAATATGGTGACAGATGGACCCTTAGGCCCCCTCTCCAGTTCAGAGATGTCCTTTTCCTTAAATGACCTCTTTGATTGCCGATCAAACCAGCGTTCCTCCCTGTCCAGGATGTGTACATCCCCATCATTGAAAGAGTGTCCACTGACGAGGTAGCTCTTCTGTGTTGTGCCATCCGCTTAGCCAGATGTTTGGTTTCCGCGATGTATAAATCATGGCAATCCTCCTGGCACAGTGTACGCTATATTACTGTGTTGGAGGACCGATTCCTTGGGGTGGACCAGTTTTAGGCACAGCGTATTTTGGGCTTTAAGCACCACAGAGACTCGGTGTTTAGAAAAAATGTGTCTCAACTGTTCTGATACTCCTGACACATCAAGGATCACTAAGGGTTTTAGCTTAGGGAGCATGTTCTTCAGCTTCCCTGGCCGCTGTGTCTGTGGGGATGGTGTTGGCTCTATGTTGTAGTGTCCTGATGACACCCAGTCTGTGCTCAAGTGGGTGATGAGAGTATGTGGTAGTTGTAAATAGTAAATGTGGTAGTGCAGCTACAGAATGGGTAAACATAGCCTTGCACATACAGTATATATGTTACTGATGCTTGTGCAGAGCGGACCAGTGGGTGCAGTTCTTCTAGCGTCTCCATGTCAGTGAGGCTCTGCAGTGAAAAGCACATAAATCAACGCACATGAACAACAGCTACAAACACCGAGCCATTTTCTGATGGGCACAGAAGAGATGCCAGTCTAAATTTTGTTGTACTTGTATAACGACAACAAAGATGATCCTATCCTGTTATTGTAATTACAATAAGTGGAGTTATTTCAGTTGCAGGTTGTAACACACAGTAGCATGTTGATGAATCTAACTCACCCAACCACCTTCAGTGTGAATGCTGAACCAAACTGTTGCATATGTCTGCATATTTTTAAAATGCAAACGTTAGCTTTTGTACAGCAGGTGGAGCCAAAGCTAAAACAAGACTAGCTAAATGAGAAACTGGGCATGCTTTCCAGTTCCAGAGCAGTTTTAAGACTATACACACACTCTTACAGGTGATTTCACTGCACAGTCAGATTTTATTTGTTCAGATTTTCAGGATACAGAAGAAAATATCTCGCCATGTGTAAGTCGTCCTGATCCCATACGTTCTTGTTCACATGCTGAAGAATGTCACAAATATCTTAATAGCTACGCCTCGTATGCGCCGTCCCTTCTGTACTCTGATATGAAAGTCCTTTCAGCTTCACTGATTAGAAAGTACAAATAGAGACCGGCCCATTGTAAACAAGTGAGACGAGCATAAAGTGCTGCATTGTCAGGTTGCAGGTGAGTCATTCACTCTCAAAGCCATTTTATCTTGAGCTGATTCACAAAGGCCGGAAAGTCTGGCAGAGAAAAACACACATATATGAAAAAGAAACATTTAACAGTGAGATAAAAACTCCACATCTTTATTGTAGTCAACACTATAGTAGCAAATAATAATAATTTTAAAAAATGCTTAGAAAATTAATAACAGATTGTCACGGTGCTTGGTATTTTGACAAAGCTTATTTATTTATTTATTTTCTGAAAAGTTGCAGTGTGTTTGACCCCTCTGGGCCACTGTACTTTTGGGATTTTAAAGGTTGTTTTATTCACGTCCATTCTCTCATAGTTTCTTAGTGTCTGGTTTCAGTCGGCTTTTAGTTAGTGCCTTCCATTTTGTTAAGGCTCCACTACCAAGGTAGATGTTCCCACTTTTAGTTACTTCCTGTTTTAATATGGTACCTATTTGTCTTCAGCATTTTGTATTTAGCTTTACTTCCCCATGCCTCTGAGTGTTTGTACCTGTGTGCTGCTCCCCAGCTGTGAGCTCTTCCCTTGATTAGCCTTGTGTGTATGAGCAGCTTTAGTTTCCCCTCATTCTTTGTCTATGTGTTTCTTAGTTTAGTTTTTTCTTGCTCTCGTGTTTTCCCTGGATTTTGTTACCTTTTCGACTTTGTTTTAATTTGGACTGTTGCTTCATATATTCGTTAAATATACATTGAAAGTTTTCATTTCAAGGTCCACTAACAAGACAGATAATTGCAAAAATAACAACAATACAACAGCTGATTACATTATATCTCAGGCGAGTTCTGTCGCTACTCGATCACAGTGTGAAGGAAGCAGGAATGATGAAGGCCAGCAGCAGCACAGCTGAAGATTCTTCAAGACGAGTGGCCAGGATGCGGTTTGCCGCTGAACACAAGGAAAAAGCAAAATTATGTGTCAAGTCAACACTTGAACCACACGACTGGACTAACTGTGGAAAAAAGACTTCCTGCAGCCTCTGCTGGACTCTACACACAGTCCTGTCTTGATGCATGCTCAATCATCCAGGTAAGGAAATCTCAAAAACTTGATTCTGTTCATCTGGACTCGTTTTCAGCAGGAGTTTTGTCACTTGGATGAGTGAAAATGTAACATCCAGATGAACACAATCAGCTTTCTGGGATTCACTGTGATCACGTGATTCAAAGTCTCACAGCAAACAGATGAACAAATGACAAAAGTCCCCACAAGATCAGATGATATTTGGTTTTAACTTAACTTAACTTTAGCAAGTAGCAACCCAAGTGATGCACTGCCTAATAAGAAGTTCTCAGTGTCTTTATTGTTAACTCGCAGACTTAAAAACCTTTACGTACATGCCACCTGCAGAGACTGAGTCGTGGAGATGTAAAGATGTGAGAGGGAGTTCTGAGCTTTGCAGGTCAGAGACCCAGAGAGAGTGCTGGGAGGTGGAACGAAGGAAACCGGGTTTCCTTCTACAGTACTGAATGTCATGCCAACGAAGTCAACTCTCCATATATAGTTGCAGGAGGGGTAGCACTCAGCCGAGCAGGTGAAGTTGGACGCAACTCCTGTAGTGAGATTTCCTGGGCCACGTATCTGTATGTTTGAAGGTCCGGCTGAAAAGTTTGAAAATAAAAAACATTTGCTTGAAGTTATTGCTGCTAAGACAACGTATGAGATCAAACTGAATCTTGCTGGCACTACCTGCTGCTTGCAGCATCTTTTGGGCAGCGGCTGCTGTTTTGGTAACAGGATTGACAGCTGTGCACGTCAGGTTTTGGGCTGCCTGTAGTTCTGTAAGCTGCAAGCTCAGCTCTGGGCCCTGGGAAGTCACATTCCCCCAGGTCCAGGTGAACTGACATGCAGGGTAACAACTGGCCGAGCACTGAAAACTGTACAGTATCCCCAGAGTCATTACATCAACCAAACTCATGGCTACTGACGCTGGTCCATCTGAGGTTAGAAGCAGAACAGACAAGATAAGAAGTTTCATTTCTTACTCAACGCTGCAAATGCTTTGCTAATAGAAAGATACATATTTCAGTTATATTGTGGAATATGTTTTTTTCCTTATTTTGCTTTTTTTAGCCACTGTATGATTTGCCTTTATCACAAATTACTGCATCAATGTAGTCTGACACAGAGGCAGTGACTGAGGTGTCAGTGAAACAGAGGTTGCTTTGATAGTCATACACATGGTTAGCAAACCACGATGGATGCTCATGTAAACACAGCTAAAATATCAAACAGTAAGCTCAGTTTCATGAACACTTACGAACTTTCAGCTTTAAACTGAACTCTGATACCTGTCATGTGTAGAACAAGAATACTGAATGCGTTGAAGCTTTCTGGGAAGAAACTGAACCAACATTCACAGCTAATAGGACTTAGACTGTAAGATTTCCATCAGTTAAGGGGGAAATTTGAAAATCTATGTGTACCATAAATGGATACGGCTAATTATTTATTTAGGTTTGACTCTCATCATCCACTGGAGCACAAACTGGGTATCATCAGGACGCTACAACACAGAACGAACACCATCCCCACTGACACAGCAGCCAGGGAAGCAGAAGAACACCGTGCCAAGAAAGCCCTAAGTAAATGTGGTTGTGCCAGCTGGGGCATTTGTCAAAGCTGGGAAGGCGCCTAAAAATGCTTCAGGTGATCCAGAAGAGAAGAAAGACAAAAACTGCCCAAGCAAAATCCTTTCATGATTCCTTATGTGTCAGGAGTATCAGAACAGCTGAGACGTATTGTCTCAAAACATCACTTCTCAGTGGCTTTTAAACCCCAAGATGCACTACGCCAAAAATGGGTCCACTCCAACGACTGCGTCCCCCGGCACAGAGTAATACAGTGTACACGGTTAAGTGCCAGCTGGATTTATACACTAAACAACCTCTGGTTAAGCAGATGGTATAAAACAGAAAAGCTAACTACTCAGGCCAGGACTCTGCAGTCCTTTTCCGCCTACAGGCGAGTGGCCACTCTTGTTCAATGACAATGATGAGGGTGTAAACACCCTGGACCAGGAGGAACGCCACCTCTGAAACAATTTACATATCAGTGATCGTGAAGCTGACCTCACAGCCCGTCAGCAGTGCAAGTTTCAGTCATTGTGCAAATGTACTGTTTATAAGGTTTGCGCACAAAACTCACAATGAAAATGTAACATCCAGATGAACACAATCAGCTTTCTGGGATTCACTGTGATCATGTGATTCCAAAAGAGAATGAAGTCTCACAAGATCAGATGATATTTGGTTTTAACTTAACTTTAGCAAGTAGCAACACAAATGATGCACTGCCTAATAAGAAGTTCTCAGTGTCTTTATTGTTAACTCACAGACTTAAAAACCTTTACGTACATGCCACCTGCAGAGACTGAGTCGTGGAGATGTAAAGATGTGAGAGGGAGTCCTGAGCTTTGCAGGTCAGAGACCCAGAGAGAGTGCTGGGAGGTGGAACGATGGAAACCGGGTTTCCTTCTACAGTACTGAATGTCATGCCATTGAAGTCAACTCTCCATATATAGTTGCAGGAGGGGTAGCATTCAGCCGAGCAGGTGAAGTTGGACGCAACTCCTGTAGTGAGAATTCCTGGGCCACGTATCTGTATGTTTGAAGGTCCGGCTGAAAAGTTTGAAAATAAAAAACATTTGCTTGAAGTTATTGCTGCTAAGACAACTTATGAGATCAAACTGAATCTTACTGTCACTACCTGCTGCTTGCAGCATCTTTTGGGCAGCGGCTGCTGTTTTGGTAACAGGATTGACAGCTGTGCACGTCAGGTTTTGGGCTGCCTGTAGTTCTGTAAGCTGCAAGCTCAGCTCTGGGCCCTGGGAAGTCACATTCCCCCAGGTCCAGGTGAACTGACATGCAGGGTAACAACTGGCCGAGCACTGAAAACTGTACAGTATCCCCAGAGTCATTACATCAACCCCACTGAGCACCACTGAGGATGGTCCATCTGAGGTTAGAAGCAGAACAGACAAGATAAGAAGCTTAATTTCTTACTCAACGCTGCAAATGCTTTGCTAATAGAAAGATACATATTTCAGTTATATTGTGGAATATGTTTTTTTTCCTTATTTTGCTTTTTTTAGCCACTGTATGATTTGCCTTTATCACAAATTACTGCATCAATGTAGTCTGACACAGAGGCAGTGACTGAGGTGTCAGTGAAACAGAGGTTGCTTTGATAGTCATACACATGGTTAGTAGGGGTGCAACGATACTCGTATCGATATTGAACCGTTCGATACAGTGCTTTCGGTTCGGTAGCATATGTATCGAACAATACAAATTTTTAAATTTATTTTATCAACTTTCCTTCTGACGATGCTGTCTGTGTTGAGCGCTCAGTGGATCTGCGCTCGACAGTGCAGCCTAGGCGGAGTAGTCGAACCCAGATTCACTGAGCGCAGGGCAAGCTAGCAGACAGAAGTTAAGCTCTCGTTGCAACATGGCAAATTGAACCTCCCCCACCCTCATTCAGATCTGGCCTTTGGAACTATTTTGGTTTTCATGTGACGTATGACCCTGAAGGTAAGCGCGTCATGGACTAAAGTAAAAC
The DNA here is from genome assembly GCF_900408965.1 of Simochromis diagramma. Taxonomy (NCBI): domain Eukaryota; kingdom Metazoa; phylum Chordata; class Actinopteri; order Cichliformes; family Cichlidae; genus Simochromis; species Simochromis diagramma. The sequence continues at coordinate 2,335,920 of NW_024386908.1, forward strand.
AGTATGTCGGATGTGCCACGTAATGCTCAATTACATTGGTGGGAACTACTGCGTTAGCGCAGTTAGCTCGTTAACGTGTTGACGCTGTCCAGCCCCACGCACGGGGCGATCCGCGGTAGCTCGTTAACGAAGATTTGCCGCGTTGTGGCGTTAACGTCATTTCAGATTAACGCTGACAGCACTAGTGGGAACACAACGAATATGACTGCACATTTACGCCGACATCATCCTAGTGCAAAGACAAGTGGAAGCAGACAAAAGCAACAAGCACACATGCTACAAACTTTACCCGAGTCATTTAGACAGCCGTTAGCACATGATTCTCCTTATGGGGACCTGATATGTTTAATATGCTGCTGAGAGTATACCCCAGAAGAAGCCTATAGTATAGCTTTTATTTTGGAAAGAGCCGTTTCTCTGTAATAAACTCTCTTTTCCAAAGATGAGTGATTTCTCAATCAGATTTATTATTTTATCCCTTTGTTGTTCCAGCAACATTAAATTTAAAAACTGTACGTTTGAGTTAAAATATATTTATAATTTTAATAAATGACAAATGAAAAAAGCATGAACATTTTTTTTTGTATCGAAAAAATATCGAACCGTGACAACAAAGTATCGAACCGAACCGTGAATTTTGTGCATTGTTGCACCCCTAATGGTTAGCAAACCATGATGGATGCTCATGTAAACACAGCTAAAATATCAAACAGTAAGCTCAGTTTCATGAACACTTCTGAACTTTCAGCTTTAAACTGAACTCTGATACCTGTCATGTGTAGAACAAGAAAACTGAAAGCTTTGAAGCTTTCTGGGAAGAAACTGAACCAATATTCACAGCTAATAGGACTTAGACTGTAAGATTTCCAGCTGGATTTATACACTAAACAACCTCTGGCTAAGCAGATGGTATAAAACAGAAAAGCTAACTACTCAGGCCAGGACTCTGCAGTCCTTTTCCGCCTACAGGCGAGTGGCCACTCATGTTCAATGACAATGATGAGGGTGTAAACACCCTGGACCAGGAGGAACGCCACCTCTGAAACAATTTGCATATCAGTGATCGTGAAGCTGACCTCACAGCCCGTCAGCAGTGCAAGTTTCAGTCATTATGCAAATGTACTGTTTATAAGGTTTGCGCACAAAACTCCCAATGAAAATGTAACATCCAGATGAACACAATCAACTTTCTGGGATTCACTGTGATCACGTGATTCCAAAACAGAATGAAGTCTCACAAGATCAGATGATATTTGGTTTTAACTTAACTTTAGCAAGTAGCAACACAAATGATGCACTGCCTAATAAGAAGTTCTCAGTGTCTTTATTGTTAACTCACAGACTTAAAAACCTTTACGTACATGCCACCTGCAGAGACTGAGTCGTGGAGATGTAAAGATGTGAGAGGGAGTTCTGAGCTTTGCAGGTCAGAGACCCAGAGAGAGTGCTGGGAGGTGGAACGATGGAAACCGGGTTTCCTTCTACAGTACTGAATGTCATGCCAACGAAGTCAACTCTCCATATATAGTTGCAGGAGGGGTAGCACTCAGCCGAGCAGGTGAAGTTGGACGCAACTCCTGTAGTGAGATTTCCTGGGCCACGTATCTGTATGTTTGAAGGTCCGGCTGAAAAGTTTGAAAATAAAAAACATTTGCTTGAAGTTATTGCTGCTAAGACAACTCATGAGATCAAACTGAATCTTGCTGGCACTACCTGCTGCTTGCAGCATCTTTTGGGCAGTGGCTGCTGTTTTGGTAACAGGATTGACAGCTGTGCACGTCAGGTTTTGGGCTGCCTGTAGTTCTGTAAGCTGCAAGCTCAGCTCTGGGCCCTGGGAAGTCACATTCCCCCAGGTCCAGGTGAACTGACATGCAGGGTAACAACTGGCCGAGCACTGAAAACTGTACAGTATCCCCAGAGTCACTACATCAACCCCACTGAGCACCACTGAGGATGGTCCATCTGTTAGGAATGGTTGAACAGATAAAGCTGTTACATTCAAGTAAGTTATTGGATTCTAATTTTTTGACAAAAGTTGGAGATAAAACATCATTTTTAAAAGATTTAGAAACATAGTGATCGAGGAATCTTACATGTAGAGTCTGCTGTGGTTCTAAGTAGCTCAGTTGTGTTGCCATAAAATCCTTTATCATGAAAAATGTACAAATTTCACGTCAAATTAACACCATATATTCCATATGTTCCAGGTCACACTACAATAAATAAATTCAACTTTCAATTCAATAAGTCCATAAAAAAGTTTCACCATACCATTTTCATAAAAATCTGATAACCTGCGCTTAGATAATTCCAACTCATGCAAGCGGACGAGAGGTGTGTGTGTCTTCCTTACCAGGCAGACACGTGAGCAGCAGCAGACAGGCTGACTGATGAACCATTGTGTCCGCAGATGCTGAAGTATCACTCTCTTATGATCATAAAGATTGTACAGTCCTTATAATACATGGGAGAAATGGTATGCACTGTTATCAACCACTCAACACAAAAAGCAAACAACCTCGAGGGGTTAAAGAAGTACATGTTGGTTATCAGCTGGTTCTTTTGTCTGGGTTTCTTTTTTTCTCTGAACAGTGCTGCAAAAAAATAATCCTGTGCTCACAGATCTGTCTCTCTCCACTTTTAAATCACGTCTCAAAACCCATCTATTCAGAATTGCATACACCTGATCTGTCTTAGTTCATTTTTACCTTACTCAGCTTTTATACTTTCATGCTTGTGTTTTTGTTTTTTTACCTTAAGTCTAAATCTTATTTTGCCATGTTTATTGTATTTTATTGCTGCTATTGTTTTTGTGTTATTGTAAGGTGACCTTGAGGGTCTTAAAGGCGCCTATAAATAAATGTATTATGTGGCCAAGGTAGAAACACTTGCCATTGAAGCTAAAATTTTATAGTTAACCTAGTTAATCACAGATATGTTGTAATTCAAGTTGCCAGGATTTTTATAAACTTCAAAATTATTATCCCAAACACACAATGGTTAGTCCAGCTTTCTTTCCTAAGATTATTTATTTATTTTTCTGTATTTCACACTTTATTTTAGATTTTCCTTTTTGTTTCTTTGCGGCTCTAGTTCCTCTTCAATTAGATTTAAATGAGACAGCACACTTACAGTATCCGTTTGTCTCATAGTCACATTTTTTCCCATCCGTCCATTCTCTTCCACATATCATTTTCAGGGTTGCTGGGGCCTATCCCAGCTGTGTTAGGGCGAGAGGCAGGGTACACCCTGGACAGGTCACCAGTCTGTCACCGGGCAAACACATAGAGACAGACAACTATTCTCACTCATATTCGCATTTATGAGCAATTTAGAGTTACCAGTTAACCTATCCCTAGTAACTGCACGTCTTTGGACTGTGGGAGGAAGCCAGAGTACCCGGAGAGAAACACTCAAACACAGGGAGAACATGCAAACTCTAAACAGAAAGACCCCGGCATGATGGTGGATGGTGTGAGGCAACACTGCTAACCACCGGCACGGTGGCATTTCTGACACTCTTGGATGCCTATATCCACAGGCCATACATCTGAAACAGAAAGTTCTGTTTGTATAACCATGTATATAAAGTTGGGCTGATTGGAAATCACAGTTTTAATGTTTGTTTCAAATTTAAGTCACATTTGGTGTTTCTGTTTTTATCTAGTCTTTTCTTTTTTACTGCTGATGAGGAAATTGCTGCACATCTTAAAAGTAATGAGACCTAATACAGAGCTGAATCATTTGACATTTATATTACACTTTTTTATAATGTGCATTAGGATACTTAAAATTCATCACATCTTCAGCAAAATAATTCACCACAGTTTTACTGAGAAGAGGTTTGACTTTATGCAGAAAAGATATAGAATTAATAAATACTTAATCTGCTAATTATTGCAGTCAGAGCAAATTCGTGCAGGTCATCTTCCTGCGATGATTTACAGTGTCAGTGTGGAGGTGTCGTTTGGTGCTTTCAACATTTATTTTTATAAAACCAAAATGAAAAGTTCATTTGTTAAGTAATAAGTTCATGCGCCTTTAGCAGCTCAGTGTTAATTGCCAGTGCTCTTTGTGACATGAGATTACAGCCTTTAAATGCACAAGTGTGGGAAACACTTAACAGATTAATTCATAGGTAACCGCAAATAAAGTTCTAAATGTGATACGATTTATGAAACATATGACATTTTCCCTGAGACTGCAAACATTGTGAAATTAAATAACACTTGACTGCTCATTAAGTGCAGATTCTTATCAACAGGAAACTGTGGCTGTGCTGGTTACTCATTCTTTCTTCTGATAAAGCAGGGCGTGAAAGTCATTTCAGTTCACGGGTCACAAACAGCCTCATTTAATCTCAAGTGTGACAAACCAGTAAACACGCTGCATAATATTAAAAATAAATGAATAATAGAAATTTGAACTTTTTCACGTTTTCTCCTGGCTTTAAATGTTGCTAAGGCCAAGTGAAACACACCTGCCACCCATCGCCTTTAAAAATATAACACTAAAAAAGTTTTTTTCTCATTAAATTAACTTTTCTTATTTACTGATTTAGTAGGAAACTGAGATGACTCAAGTATGTGTGACTTCACCAGCTTTTTTTCTTTTGTTGATGGTTTGATTGGGTGACAAAGCAAAAATTTCCCAGGTACAACTTTTGTAACTGAACTATATTCAATTTTTCAATTTTAATTCAATTTTATTTATATAGTGCCTCAAGGCGCTTTATATAAATATATTTTACGTCTTTATGATTTTCAGAAGCTTCAGCTCCTGTAATAAAGCTGATAACACCACACATGGATAATCAGTGATTAGTTCTGATTTATTTTAGCACTGATTTTCCATTTATAAAGATATAAGTGTTTGCCTCTAGGTTGACCCAAACCATTAAAAAAAAGACTGTCATTGAGTTCCAGAGTAGGTCCGTTTTTATTAATAGAGATGATAATTTTGTACATGTCAGAAGAAGAATGTGTTCTTTGTACACATTTAAATTGTATCAGTGCAGAAGAATGTCAGCTTTGTACCCACACTCCCTTCGCATACAACATTTCAAGTTAATTTATCAAGTACAAACAGGGATCCGCCTATTAACAACATGTGAGGCAAATGCATAAGATCAATGTGCACTAGGCTACAGGTGAGTCAGCAATTCAGCGCCATTTCTTCGCAAAACTGATCCTCAGCGCCTAAAAAAGATCTGAGAGAAAAGAACACAGAGACAAGAAGATAAATTATTTATCTGATGAAAAAAAATGTTATTGACACTAAACTGATGCTACCACATAATAAATACTGTATAATAATAATACTCAAACATAATAATAAACATGCTACTACTACTACAGACAAAAACTATTTGTGTAATATTTAATAATGATAATAAACTGTGCAACATGAAGAGCCTCACCTGTTCTGTACTCAATCACAGTGTGAAGGCAGCAGCAATGCTGAAGGCAAGGAGCAGCAGGGCTGAAGTTTCTTCAAGGCGAGTGGACAGACTGCGGTCTATCACTGAACACAAGCAGAAAGCAAAGATCTGAGTCAAGTATCAGTAAAAACAGTTAATATCTTGTAAGCTTTACATCAAACCATGGTTTTCAGCCTGTCTACCTTTCATCTGTACAGTTTTTAGGGCTGTAACTGTCTTCCTTGAGGCAGTATTTTGCGCTTCACACTTGAGAGTCACCGATTTAAGCGGATGATCAACTGTCATCTCAATCACGTTGCCCCTCACGGTCTGACTGTCCACAGACGACAGGAAGCGACAAGAAGGGTGACATTCGGCAGTACACACGTATTTATACGTTTCCGCAATTTCTACAACGTCTGGGCCTTCAATCTGAACCTTTGATGGTCCAACTGAAAGAAAGATGATTTGTGAAACACATTGTCGTACAAAGTTAATATACAATTACCTCGTCAATATCTCTTTTAAACACACTACCAACAAACCTTTGTCATGACAGCAAACATTCGCTTATCACTTCTGTTTCTTAGGTTAGAAAGGTAGCTAGTAGCTAGCTATACTGTAGCGGTGTCCCAAAACGTAGGCCGCATCCTTCGGACCGGCCTTCGCGGTCTACGTGGATCGGGTCCTTCGAAGACCGACAAGGCCGGAAGTGCGAGGCTGTGAAATGGGACGGTCTAGCCTTCAGATCTGCGTCTCCGTCTCGGTGGAGTTAAATAAACTCAGCCATCTGCTCCTTGCTATCTAAATATAACCGGACGCTGGCGTAAATTCTCGACCATCTCACACTTCTGTTTAATCAGTTTTCTGTTTGACATTTATTCAGCTGTGTGAAAATCCCAGAGGAACCCACCCGAGTTTAAAGTTTAATTTAATCTAATCTAATAACTTTGATCTCAGCCAAACCAATTTACTCCGGAAAAAATAATACACCGAAAAAAGCCAAACAATTACATTTTTAAGTTATCCGAGTGACTGTAAAAGTATTCGGCCCCCTTGAACTTTTCCACATTTTGTCACATTACAGCCACAAACATGAATCAATTTTAATGGAATTCCACATGAAAGACCAACACAAAGTGGTGCACACGTGAGAAGTGGAACGAAAATCATACGTGATTCCAAACAGTTTTTACAAATAAATAACTGCAAAGTGGGGTGTGCGTAATTATTCAGCCCCCTGAGTCAATACTTTGTAGAACCACCTTTTGCTGCAGTTCCAGCTGCCAGTCTTTTAGGGTCTGTCTCTACCAGCTTCGCACATCTACAGACTGAAATCTTTGCCCATTCTTCTTTGCAAAACAGCTCCAGCTCAGTCAGATTAGATGGACAGCGTTTGTGAACAGCAGTTTTCAGATCTTGCCACAGATTCTCGATTGGATTTAGATCTGGACTTTGACTGGGCCATTCTAACACATGGATATGTTTTGTTTTAAACCATTCCATTGTTGCCCTGGCTTTATGTTTAGGGTCGTTGTCCTGCTGGAAGGTGAACCTCCGCCCCAGTCTCAAGTCTTTTGCAGACTCCAAGAGGTTTTCTTCAATTCCCTGTATTTGGCTCCATCCATCTTCCCATCAACTCTGACCAGCTTCCCTGTCCCTGCTGAAGAGAAGCACCCCCAGAGCTTGATGCTGCCACCACCATATTTGACAGTGGGGATGGTGTGTTCAGAGTGATGTGCAGTGTTAGTTTTCCGCCACACATAGCGTTTTGCATTTTGGCCAAAAGGTTCCATGTTTGGTCTCATCTGACCAGAGCAGCTTCTTCCACATGTTTGCTGTGTCCCCCACATGGCTTGTGGCAAACTGCAAACGGGACTTCTTATGGTTTTCTGTTAACAATGGCTTTCTTCTTGCCACTCTTCCATAAAGACCAACTTTGTGCAGTGCACGACTAATAGTTGTCCTATGGACAGATTCCCCCACCTGAGCTGTAGATCTCTGCAGCTCGTCCAGAGTCACCATGGGCCTCTTGGCTGCATTTCTGATCAGCGCTCTCCTTGTTCGGCCTGTGAGTTTAGGTGGATGGCCTTGTCTTGGTAGGTTTACAGTTGTGCCATACTCCTTCCATTTCTGAATGATTGCTTGAACAGTGCTCCGTGGGATGTTCAAGGCTTGGGAAATCTTTTTGTAGCCTAAGCCTGCTTTAAATTTCTCAATAACTTTATCCCTGACCTGTCTGGTGTGTTCTTTGGACTTCATGGTGTTGTTGCTCCCAATATTCTCTCAGACAACCTCTGAGGCCGTCACAGAGCAGCTGTATTTGTACTGACATTAGATTACACACAGGTGCACTCTATTTAGTCATTAGCACTCATCAGGCAACGTCTATGGGCAACTGACTGCACTCAGACCAAATAAGAGTAATATTAAAACTTAGTAGCTGCCGCCATTGTTGGAAACTGGAATTGGCTGGGTCGCGCTATGAATTCTGGGATATGGTGGGCCATGAAGGACACACCTGACCCATCCTTCAAATTTGGGGAAATGAAGGACGCATTTGTTGGCCGCATTTGAAGGAGTCGACGAATTGGGACAGCCCTCGTCGCCTGGCTGTGACGTAATCGGTCTTCAAATGCAGCCTCCGAAGGATACAGCCTACGTTTTGGGACACAGCTGGGGTTATTGTTAGCCATTTATAATTCTTAGATACAAATTTACTACCCATGGGTCAGAGCCAGCCAGCAGGGTTGGTAAAAGAAAAGCATCAAAGCAGTTGTGAGATGAATAAAGAGGATCAGTGCAACTTTTGGTACACAAATCCTCTTGCTTTTGTTAGGTATGGTTGAATATGTAAGGTAAAATGAGATGTACAACAACTATTTTAATATCTGAAAAACATTTTTTCATCATTTGTAGCTCTTTCCAGTAGTAGGTGATTTTGTTTGAAGTTGTTTAAGTGTGGTAACATGTTAGAACTTACTGCAGTTTGGGGTAAATATTTATTATGAACCTAATAGTTTTGCATTGAAGAAAAAATGATTTTTGTCTATACTGTCAGTTATGGTTCTTAGAAAAAAATGAATTGGTGCATCACTACATAAAACAAGTCCCTTTGACACTTCTGTTTTTGTAGAAGATTAAATATGGTACAAAACATCTAAACCTATAAACTTTAGAGTTAGCAAATGAAAGGCTTGCAGTTCTGCTTGGGCAGGCTAACCGTCTGTAACAATCTTCTTTAAATATTCAACTTCCAGATTTCTTCTATTTAAAAAAAAATTACTGGAACTTAAGAAGTAGTTATGACCATATCCCTCTGTTATTAGTAAAATAATCTTTGTGTAAAGGTATTTGCTCCCAGTTTTGCATTTGTCTCCAAATCTTGACTTACATGTCACAGCTATGTTTTGAGTAGCAGTGGCAAACAGCCCAGACATGCGATTGGTGGCTTTGCAGGTGACAGTTTTGGAGGTGTCCATCTCCCGAGGAGTGATAGAAACAACATTTCCTTGACTACGGATCCATGGGCCTTTATCTGTCCTCCAGCTGTAGTAGCAGGATGGCTGACAGTACGCATAGCAATTATAGGTATGGCTCACTGTGGGATTCATCAAACTGGGGCCTGAAATGGAAACATTGGTAGGTCCAGCTATAATAGAAAAAAATATATTTGTCATTAGTGGAACCAGTATGGGCTAGTGTCCGTAATTTTTCACATGACAATAACTCAGTGAACTGCTCTTAGTTTTGTAAAAGATCTAACAAGCTCATACCTAAAACCTGGATGTTCTTTGTTGCCGTAGCACTCAGCCCGTTGTCGCCTGAGACTGTACATGTCACTGTTAAAGAAGGTACCCAACTATTAATAGTAAAGGCTAGCATGTTGCTTTGACCCACGGCACTTTGTCCATCCAGAGACATGGAGTAGGTACATGTCCCACAACTGGAACCGCACTCAATGCTGCTTGGCACACCCACCGTCACATAGTTTGGGCCAATAATGACTGGTTTCAAGCCTTCAGAAAATGTCACAAAAATTAGTACTTTATTGCACATAATGTTCAAATTTATTTATAGCTACAGTTCATTTATTATATATTGTTTATGATGATACCTAGAACAGCATTAGCATAAGACTTGTATTGAATTAAATGTAAAATCACTTACCACTGTCAGCCAGTTCAGAGGGCTTTCCATCTGAAGACAGTACTGGGTGAAAGCCTAACAACCAGTAAAGCAAACTACATAAAACATGTAAGCTTTTAAGTTTACAAGAAAATGTAGGCCTAAACAAAGTTTCAGCTATTTTGGGCTGTTTTCGGTCATACGAGGTAAGGAACAGATTGTTAACAAGTTTTTTATTTGGGATTGTTTTTATTAATCAACTCTACTTGCTGCTTATTTTAAGCTAACAGGTATGTGAAGAATCATCTAACGTTAGCAAAGTGTAGCATTACTGCAGGCCTTGTGCTGACTTTACACTTCTTCTGTACTTGTGTTTATAATTACACCGTGTTAGTATTATCTTGTTAATCATGGCCATAGACCTATGCATATATCTGTGCAGGTTCTCAGTCATCCAGGTCATGCTAATCTAAGGAGCTTGGAAAGAAAAACAACTGGACTTCATTTCACCTCACCTCACCATAAAGAAGTCCAGCCGCTTTTCTTGCCAAGCTCCTTGGATTACTGATGCATAGGCTTACACAGGCTGATAACTAGATATTACCAGTAACTATTTTACTTGGGAGGCTTAAATAAATTGCATAGCCTTCAAATTGTTTTTATGAATAATCTTCACATGGATCCATAAGTTACCCACTACTAACTTGGCAGCTGTTGAGCTTAAAGTTATACAAAAAAATATACGATAGCAAAATATATTTTAAGAATCAAAAATAATGTGCTCATAATGTCTAACTTGATTCAATTTACTTTTTCAGCATACTTTTGTAGATAAATGTAGAATGTTAAACGTAAGAATTTGGAAAAACAGCAACAAAACTGAAAAAGCAGAAAAAGGTTAACTTTCAATAGAAACGCGTTAGCCCTATGTACAGTGTGCCACGCTAACTTTTTTATCACAGCTACATTTGAGTTCATCGAAGGATTGTGTTACCTGCCAGAAACAGAAACACCGAAATTCTGATGACATTTGTGTTTTCTCCTTTTGGTTTGGATGTGAAGGTATTATCCATTTTTACTGTACGAAGCTGAAGTGTATCTCCGAGAAACAGTCCACTGACACAGAGCAGTCAGGCAGCCAGTCAACATGACTAAGCACACAGCTCATATCAGTAAGAGCTGAAAAGAAATCAGCCTTCTTCGTCACCGAGCAATCCATTGCTTTTGTTTCGTAGCACAGTGCGACCCATAGTGGTTACACAAAGGTTTCAGAATTTCATCAGCTATGTATAACCGATTTAGATGGATGAGTTTGTGCACCTTGGGTCAGTTTTCCAGAAGCTGATTTTAAAGAGTGGAGAATTACTCTGCAGCAGTACTCCCATCTTTGGGCTACAGGCTCAGAGCCAGATAAAAGGAGTGCTTTGAATCTAGGGTGGTGATAGTTGTAGAGAGTAGCCCAAAAAGGAAATGTCACAGGTCTGACCACTCGAACAGCAAACATTTAAATAGAAAGGCATTTATATAGCAATTTTCTAGTCTTATTGACAATTCAAAGCACTTTATATATCTCAAACTAATCAAACACATGCATATAACAAACTACAACACAACAACTTAACACAACTTAAAACAACTGAATAGACCACATTTATTGAAAGCAAACATTTTGACAAACTAATAACATTCAGTCTTTCTACACAAATACTTCAGGTCAAAGGAAAAGAATATTTGTGGGTGTAGGTGCAAGTAGGTGCAATTTTATTTGTAAGAATGTGTGTGTGTGTGTGTGTGTGTGCGTGTGTGTGTGTGTGTGTGCGTGTGTGCTCTTAAAGTGACGTCTCTTTCGAGTCCTTGGGTGGCCTGAAGGTCAGTATCTCTGTGAAAGTGTGACCTGCACAACACAAAAGAGGAAACTGTTATTAACAGCAATGCTAAACTCAAGTTCAACAACTAAGACACTGCCTGCCTTGCTGATTATGTTACGAATCAAGGCAGCTTCTGTGTATTATTAGATTTGAAATCTGCATCAAGTAAGATTAGCGTACACTGACCTCTTTTGGCCTAGGGAAGGTACTGCAACTTCATGGAATTAATTTTTTTTATTTTTTATTTTACTGTCATTCACATTGTCAATTTTTACCTATTATCTATACATCTTTTCTGTATGTTTGGGGTTATCTAAAGGAAAAATCTGGTTCTTCAGCAGTTAAATGCCCCACTTTGTTTGGTTGTTTGGTGTTAACCAGGAAGCATTAGAGGCTTTCTTAGATTTGTTTTTTTAACCTGAAGAACAACTGCTGGCTGCAGATTAGAACAAAAAAAGGAGAATTGGGGGGAAAGGACCAAAACAGTAAAGGTCTGTGCCAAAACATTAACAGCTGAGTAATAGGTTTTTTGCAACTCGATTAATTTCAATTGAATTCTATTTTATATAATGTAAAATCACAACAACAGTCATCTCAAGGCGCTTTATGTTGTAAAGACCCTACAAATATACAGAGAAAACCCCAACAATCAGATGAGCCCTGTGAGCAGGCACTTGGTGACAGTGGGAAAGAAAAACTCCCTTTTAACAGGAAGAAACCTCTGGCAGAACCAGCCTCATGGAGGGGCGGGGCCCTCCCATTCTACTTTTAAATACCCTCAGAACCACAAGTAAGCCAGCAATCTGATAGTGTGATGTAGAGGAGATACGGTTTTATGAGGTCTTTTAAGCTAAGATAACATGATTTTACATTCGATTCTGGATTCAACAGACTTCTTTCATATTTCTTTCAGAATATTTTTGAACAACTCCAGTATTTTTTTATTACGTTTCCACAGGTCCAGCGGCAGTTCTGTGTTGTCTAGGGTCTGATCGTATGGCAGCGCCTCGGTCTCCTCCTCCGTATCTCTGAACTCACTGAAGAAAGGGAGGTCAAGCGCCTCAGAGGCGCTCAGCCTCTGGTCAGGGTCCAGAAGCAGCATCTTTTCCAAGACACATACAGCTGTAATGCAGAGACATGTCATATTCTGGATGATAGTAGCTTAGTGTAATTTATGGATGGTGTATGATCACGTACCATTTGAGCTAGCTTTGGAGAAAATTGAGTGCAAATCCTTTTTTGGCACTTTTGGTAAGCTTCTGATGTAGTTTCTGGCCTGTTCGCAGAGGGAGAGGAAGAAGGTTGATAATTTGAAATATTAAATCAGTGACAGCACATATGTCTACTATTGTCATTTCAACAAGCCCCACCCACTTACTGCTCAAACCTTCTATTTGTGAGGGGCAGCCAATCATGAGAAAGTTGCTTTAAAAGGAGGAGGGGGCTGCACCAAATCAATCTAATGCAAACCAAGATTAAAACTTTTGGAAATGGAATTGAGCATAAGAGGTGACCTTTCCACATGCTTGATTAAAGTCTACACAGGAAAGTAATTCTTTAAAGTCTAATTCAATGCAAATGTCACCTGAGTGCTACTCATGTAGAATACAAGAATAAGACGCATGCACCAGTTTGGCGAAATGTACCGTATTTTCCACACTGTAAGGCGCACTTAAAATCCTTTAATTTTCTCAAAAATCGCCAGTGCGCCTTATAACCTGGTGCACCTTATGTATGAATTCTGGATGTGATTACTGACCTCGAACTGATTTTATGTAGTACACGGCGCTCAAAAATCTGTCAAAAAATGTTTTAGTACGACTTTGGTAAGCTATGAAGACACACCGCTTGATGGATTGTCGGAGGATTGTGACTACCGTAGTCAGAAGCCTTGCGGACTCTGTGTAATCTGGGTCCAAAATTCCGTCCGCTTCAGGTCCCAAAGTCAAACGAACACTGCAGCATCACTGAGAGTTAAAAACTGTCTAAATTCTTTCATCTTTAATAAAATGAGCAGCATTGCTGCTTTACCAGGTGTAACAATTAAGTTTAATATCCAGGCATCCATGAAAACAGAATTTATTAAATTTAATGGAGTTAGAAGTTAGCAGGAAGTTAGCTCGCTAGCTTCCACCTAAACATGATATAGCATGTTCTGACTGAGAGATTTCTGAAAAAATTCAAACATACAGCTCTGCTGTCACTTCCAACATAAATGAAGACAGAAAACTAAACAGCAGTGACGTTTATAGGGTTACTGAAGTTGGGCTAGCTGGTTTAAAATGATGTGCTACGTGATCACTAGCAACACAGCTATGTTAGCATAACATAAGCACAGTGAAGCTGGAGGATGAACGCTAACTTTTTTCCACTCAATAAAGGTTTATGCGAGGGTTCCCGATGGTTAGGAACAAATGCAATTACATGGCAGGATGCTGTAAACTGACCAAACTTAAGTCAGGAGAACAACTGAGATAATCCATCCACAATACGAGGTTAGTCATTAATATACTGCAACAACATGGGAAACGAGCAGCTGCGAGAGAATTCAACATTAATGAATCAATGTTACGGAAGTGGAAGGAAGCAAGAAGAATGAGTTGAGTAAAGTTTGACTTATCTGACTGTTTTGTTTCACTTAATGCACCTTATAATCCGGTGCGCCTTATGGTACGAAAAATAGAGCATTACAGTAACTAAGAAAATAGGTAAGGAAGATGCACTGCTCTTGACTCCCAGTGCCGAGAAAGTCCTAAACACAGCTACTCCTGTGCTTTCAATCTGAAAAATATGTGTTCCAAACATACTGTGAGAAAAAAGGAATGGTTTTGATAAACTTCTGTGCATCTTTTTGTGATGAGAACTGTGAAAACGCTGTGACCAACTTTGTATTGGAATGCATTATGGCAACTATGAAACCAGACTGACCACAGCTGCTTTTCCCTTTGAGGTCTGAGAGAGCAAATTGCATATCTTTTACAGCCCTCCCCTTTTTCAACTTTACAGCCAGTGTTTCATACTCAAAGGGAACTGTAACCCCAGGTTATTACTTACATCTTGACTTTGTAGTTTCACAATAAAGTCAGGAGATGGGGTTCCTGTAATCTTCATGATTTCCCTCAGCTGGTCCAGGTCTGACAGTGAAATATGGTTAAGAAGGGTGTGTTTAACTGATTTTTGATATTCAATTGTGAGCTTTCTTTTCAGCTTGCAAGTACAATGGGATCAACATGAAGAGACAGTAAAAATAGGAAAATGGGGAATAAGTCTTAATTTTGCTGTGAAGTGAAGGATTCAGGTGGTTAGTCTTAAACATAGACTGCATATAAAAGATGGCAAGGGTTACACGCTAGACTAACACGGTGAAGGATACGGTCGTTGCCTTTGAACAACGGCTTTCCCAGCAGCATCTCCGCCATTATGCAACCTGCCGACCAGATATCCACTGCAACCCAAAGCAAAGCATCTTTATCTGCAATTTTGGATTAAGAAAGAAATATATCCTCCTGATTTTTACCCCCATCCCTATAAGAAAGATAGCTGTACCAGTTTGCGTATAGTGCATCCAGTTGAGGATAACCTCTGGCGCTCTGTACCACCGTGTCACCACATAGCCGGTCATTTCAGAATCAGCCTGCCTCGCCAGGCCAAAATCCAGAATCTGAAGTGGAGGAAATAATTGAACTTTAACACAGAACGTGACTACGTCTAGAGACTTCACATCGATACATCTTCTTTGTTATTCGGCATTACCTTTAACTCACAGTCTGGGTTAATGGCTAAATTTCCAGGTTTAAGATCCTGTGGTGAAAAGAAATGTTGAGACCAATGAGACCAAGAGATACAAACAGTATGTGATTCCGGTTTAACATTAGTCATTAAAAGTAGGAATTCAACTCAATTTTATTTACATTCCACAAATGTATAATGTAACAACCCTTATTATTGTGATACAGCACCACTAGGGGGTGTTGTCCTGATATTGTAGTAGTTGGGGAGACTCCTAGTGTGTGTGTGAGTGCAGCGGCAGCCATTACAGCCGAGCAGTCTGTTCAGAGAGAGACCTCATCATTGTAACGCGATGGCACCGGCGACTACCCATCCCCGCACATGTAAGTATGGACAGAGGAGAGCCGTGGAGACCTGGCATGTATGGTCTTATGTTGCTAACATCAAATAAGGTCTGTTGTTCGATTTAACTGACTGGCCTCGAGTTATCCAGCTAACCTACACACCACATGCCCGCTGGACCCACTAGCCGCTCTTTCTTCGCCAGACTGCCGTTACAATAACAGACATTGCCTCAAAGTGCTTTATATTGTATGCATAAATACCCTAAAATTTATTAGATTAAATTACATAATCCCCTGTGAGAAAGCTCTTGGTGACAGTAGGAAGAAAAAAATCCCTTTTAACAGGATGAAACATCTGGCAGAGCCAGGGTCGGGGAGGGGCGGCCATCTGCCGTGAGCGGTTGGTGGTGAGGGGAGAAGAAGAGAACGGAGGGAGGCAGGACAAAGGATTTGGAATTGGAAGGCTTGTTTCTTTAGCAGGGCTAGCAAGGGTGAAAAAAGGACACATTTTTTAGCAGTAATTGATACGTTTTCTGCTCTAATAAGCAGTTCTCCGAGAGGCAGGAAAAATCAAGGAAAGGCTTTTGAAAATAGACATTTCAATAACACGATCTAACAGTCAGCGTATCAGACACAAACGCACACACTCACATAACAAAGCTCCCTGTGTGGGAATCGAGATGAATGGGACCGAGTATAAAAAAGAGAAAGTAGCCCCGCCACCCCCAAAGCTCATAGTCTAAAAGGTCAAAGGTCACCTACCCTGTGAATGATCCCTGCTGAGTGGATATACTGTGGAGAAAGCAGAGAGAGAGGGGGCATCAGATCAGCTCACTGAAACACTTTCCTGTTGTTTCAAGAAATTTCATGAGGGTTTCATTCACCTTGAGTCCTTTCAGCATCTGATAGACGAGGAACTGCACTCTGTCCTCCGATAACCTCTCCAGCTTCATCAGCTTGCCGAGGTCGGTGCCCATGAACGGCATCACCAGATAACTGCGGAGAGGCATGGGATCAATTCAAATGAGCTCTGTCTGATTCTTTAAGAGTGGTTAAGGAGAGCAGAGAGAAACTTACAAGTCACGAAACCGGTCGAGTGAGATTTCAGGAGTGAAAACATCCAACAGCCCAATGACCTGATAAGCCAGGAGGGAGAAAAAGCTCAATTAAAATCCGACTGGAATGATATTTAATCACATCTCTTCTCCTTCAAGCATGAACTTCAACATCTGGTATAATGTGAGTCGTATTTGCTGTTCCCGCGTCTTACGTTTTCGTGCTTCATGTGTTTGAGAAGTCGCAGCTCTCTGTAGGCCCTTTTGGCAAAAAGTTTGGTCTGGAAAGGCCGGTGTAGTTTCTTGATGGCCACCTGTGTCCCTATCCGGCGGTCCCATGCTGAACTGATGAGCAAGAAAACAGGTTTTATTGTCAGACTGAAATTTAAACTGGAATTACAAACCCAGATTGCACAATGAAATGTTTTTTTAATGATCTGAATTAAAACCAGAAACAACTGCATCTTTCCATGTTTTTTTCCATAGAAATGTGTTTCTTTTGTTGTGTTCTTGGTTTCAGTCAGGCACCTGCCCCGTTTTTAGTGTGTGTGTGGATGTATTTCCCAGTTAAGCAAACTTGTGCTTTTCCTAGCAGGACAAGTCACCGTGTCTGCA
Organism: Simochromis diagramma; assembly: GCF_900408965.1. NCBI lineage: Eukaryota > Metazoa > Chordata > Actinopteri > Cichliformes > Cichlidae > Simochromis > Simochromis diagramma. The sequence continues at coordinate 2,353,078 of NW_024386908.1, forward strand.
GTGGGAAAAAATGTAGACTGCAATGTGACTGGAGACAAAGTGCATTCTGAGGAATTAACTCAGGGTCTTTAGCTTGACCCTAACAATAAGAGTTGGGGGTGGGTTTTCTTTGTTGACCCTCAGTCACAGTACACAATGCAAAGAGGGGCCCTAGACAGCCATCTGTGGAGAGACCACTGACCAAAAGAGCACATACAACCAGGACCTGATGCTTAGATAGGCTTTTATTGCAACGTAAGATGCAGTGATGTGCAGAAATCTTGAGTCGCTTTTCATTTATTTACAATTTCCTAGAAAAATGGGAAATGGAAACCGAGATTTATTGAGACAAGTGTTAAAACATACGTGGAAATAAAGCATATAAGCCAAAAACTGAATTTATAATTCTAATAAGCTTGAAAGTGGATAATTGGTAGGTCCAACATCATTATTTAACACAGCCTGATCTCTCTTTGGCAAGTTTCCTTGTAGTTTCTTTAAGAAGTCTTCAGGACGGACATTCAAAGCTCTTCTTTGGATGTTGACTGACTGATACTACACTGCTTTGACAGTGTTGACTATACTCTTGGGGAGGCCAATGCAAACACATACAATTGGCAATGTGTTTGTCATCAATATCCATTTTGACGAGATCTCCAACAGCTGGCTAAAATGGAGCCTCAAACCATGACAGAACCTCCAACATGTTCTATGGATGGCTGTAGACACTTGCTGTTGTACCTCTGTGCTGTCCTCTGAATCAATTTTTTAAATTTGTATTCATCAGCCCACAACACCCGTTTCCACTGATTTTCAGTCCAGTTCTGGTGTAATTTCTCTTCGTCCTCCTTCCTTGACAGCCGCCCTCAATAAACAGTAAATGGATCAACTGAAGAGTCAGGTGCATCTCTCAGGTCCTGTGTCAGCTTGGGTTTTTTTTCCAGTTTCTTAAGGACAGGACTCTTTTTTTTAACAACACACTGCACACGCTGCTAAGACATGCCAAGTTTTTGGCTAATAGCACTTTGGGAATTACCTTGTTGGTGCAAGGCAACATTTCATGCCTGTCCAACTGTGTTACTTTGGTATTTCTCATAGATTCAACTGAAGAAACAGGAACAAATGTTGTGTTTTTGCAACAAGCTGCTAGGAACAAAGTGCAAAACTGATTATTTGCTAAGCTGACTGTTGTCTGTAGGCAACACTTGAGTTAGGTGTCTTCTTCATGCTTTGCTGACCAATCAGCGAACAAGTAAGCAGGGAAAATAATCCCTCTGAAAATGGTCAGGTACAAGGACTGGACTGAAAATGGGTCAAAAAGGAGCCAAAGAAAAACGTTGAAAGATTTTGAGAAATCCCGAGGAAACAATTTAGAAATTACAAGCAAGCCTGACTCCCTGGAAGCAAAATATAAAGAAATGAAAGGAGGCTCAAGACTTTTCAGACCGTACTTTACTTTATAGCCTTTCACAGTATGTACACAGACGTTGCTTAAAGTCTAACAGACTTGTCCAACTGCATAACACGCACAGGATAGGTTGAGTTTGTTGACAATCAGTCCAACACAACAGATTTTTTCTTTTTTAATCAAATTCTGTCAAAACTTTCAGCTACAACTTGCATAACTCACCACACAGTCCCATATGCTCCCGTTCCGACCTGCTTCAAGTCTCGATACCGCTCCGGTACCTCCCACACGGTTCTGTTGATCTCCTGCCTGTAGAACCCCGTCCTGGAGCGCACAGCCATACCCTACCGACGAACAAGGCTGCGGCTCCGCTCCAAACTCTCATGTGAAGAAATAAAAGTTCCACAGTAAAGAGCAGCTGTAGAAACTGCTGGGGCGCAAAATTCCTCCAGATGCGATCTCTTGTGCGCTTTGGAGGATCGATACTCACGGCCCCCCAGGACGCACACGCAGACTCACGCGCACTGAATTGTTAGTGGTTGTTTCTGGTCGCCCATGGCACTCCGTGGGTGTGTCTACAATGTGGGGGAAAGACTGCAAAACATCTGTCCACCCTATAAGGTTAGGTTCCCCCTGCGTCCCTTCAGAGCTAACCTTGGCTTCTAATATAAAGTCAGTAAGCTTTCTTTTTTTTGTTTTAGGGATTTTTTTAGGATCTTGATATTATTTTGAGTTATAAGTTATATTTTCTTTTACACCTGGTTGTGTGCACCTCAGTTTAAATACCTGATATACATGTCAGTGCTTTTAGCAGGGGAATGTCCAGAGTGGGCGCATGGGGTGCCTTGACCCCAAATCCAAAATATAGGATGTCTGAGCAAAATCCATGTTCAGCCGTCTTAATTAATTATTGGCAACACAAATTTTATTTTTTTGAATTCCTTCTACAGTGGCTCTGAGAGTTCAAACGCACTGCAACTTTAGAAAATTTCTGGAAAGCACAAAAAACACAGTGGATGTTAAATAAACACAACAAAAGCAGAAAAAGTGAAACAATGGAAGTAGAAAAAATGCTAGTGTTTGGGGGGGAAGATAAAGATGTGACGGAACAGCTGCAGACACGACAGAAATCCAAATATGCGAAGGATTTTACTGAAACATGCTTAAAAGAAGGGGAGGATTCACTGGTGATGTGAGGGAGAAAAGATGCTAGGCAATGTGTCTTTTAATCACATTATTCATAAAATACTGTTTATGTTTGCTATTTACTGTTTAGCCTGTCATCATGAATTACTGCCCCCCAATAACAAATTCTGTGTTTTGTGAGGGGTTTTTGTGTGGGGGCTCTTGCTATTTTTTTTTTCTCTTTTATTCAACTTTGATCGTCTTTGTGTATTTTTCCAGTGCTGGTGTTTTCTTACATTGCAGTGCATTTTTCCTCACAGGGGCACTGTATATTTTTGAAATATACAAAATATACTGCAAATTCCCTGTGAGAAAATCCATTTAGTCAGTTGGAACACCCCATTAAAAAGCAAACAAACAAAAATGGAAAACCTGTTTTCTTCAGAGCAAAACAAATACTAAATGATGAGGTTTGTAGTGTCTGAGTTTTACATGTAAAACCACCATCATCATCTAGATTGCTTTATGTCTTTACAGTATATATTTATGTCAACAATGTATTTTATTCACAATGAATGGTTCTAGTCCAAACTATAAAAATCACACGTTTAATGATATGAAGTATGCAAGAATGATGTGTACTCTATGTGAGACATTTTGGCAAACAGAGATGATCGAGTTTATTCTGTTGAAGCCAAAGCTTAAAAGTCATGGTACTGTCTGATGACGAGAAAATCCTTTGAATCATTTGGAAACTAAGAGCTGACATTCATTTTAGCGATTTGAAACTCAGGACTACAGTTGACTCACACGCCACCATGTATTCAAAAGTCATAACTTGTAACAAACATACATACATACATATACATTCAGTTTGCAGTTGCTAATTAAATCCACCACATATACAACATAAGCACATAACACTGTAACATTCAGAGCTCACACCTTGACTGAGACACAGTTTTGATTAATTTAGACTTCAAATTCAACATTTTTCATCCAGTATTAGTGGACAACTTGCACAAAAGGCTACATGTAGCACTCCAGTGTGAACCAATCTGGGGGGGGAGAAAGGAAAAATAAAAGAATAAACTTTCTTTCTTGTGTCCTTAAAGAATTATTCTTCACGCAGAAGTAATCTTGCTGGTTGAGTTTAACGTGAGCAGATTGAATCAAGAAACTCAGAAGACTTTGCATTACTGCGATGGAGCACATATGGATATGTCCACGGGTACATGGTTATTTTTTAAAACAGCGTTTTTCTGCTTTTTTGTTGTTAAAAAAAATTTTATTCAAAAAAAAAAAAATCACAGTGTCACACTCATTTACCTTAATTATGAGTGGACAAAAGGCCAAATGCAGAGAAAGAAGCTATGTTTACCAAAATGCCCGCGTACATGTGAGCAAGTCTGGGATACAATTCACTTCATGTAGCTAGGAGTGGTTTATCTGTCAAGACACATGCTAAAATTCAATTCATATGCTGTAATATTAAACCTTAAATAAGTGCCAATGATGTGTATAGACCATTCTTTACTGACAGAACTGTATCAGTACATTTATTCTAGCTAGTTTAAAAAACCTAACTAGGCTACAATAACAGCTACAGTTTCACCTTAGCTAGTCTCGTGAATGCCTGCGCTACTACCTGACATCGGAAGGCAAGCCAATTCACTTATTTGTTTTATACCTGACATTCTAGCCAACATTTGTCAACATAGTTTACATATTGAATTAAACATCAGCAGCAGTCAGATATAAATGTGAATAGAGTGTTTAACTGGCTTACTTTGCTTCTTATCCTGTTGTTCAACATGGACAATTAAAATGATTCAATTACAATTTAAACCTATTATTTAGTTTGTTGCATTCAACTTCAAATACCTTTCACTTGATATTTTCACTGACCTTCAGGGCAAAATCTGTGGTTTGTTGGCTGTGCTTACAGTGGTTTAATACCATGCTATTATTAAAACAGCAGCAGCAGCAGCAAAAAAGAAAAAAAGTTACGAGAACTGAAACTCCAGTTTGTGGCAAGATGAGTGACACATCAGTGGGGAAGTCAGCCATTTGTTAGAAAAATGCATATATGCGTTCGGCTTGTGTGCTTACGCAAATATTTCCAGTCAGAGTTGCTAAGCATGAATATTTATGTTACAATGTTGCACCAAGCTTTTAACTGCAGCAAACTAAAATACACGTAATGGAGGTTAAAAAAGAGATGATCCAAGAATTATGGAAAGAAAAGAAAAAGATGCTTAGGTAACATGAAAGATGACTAATGAGCTCCCTGGTTGCCACAAGCAGCCAAATATGGCTGCTTTCTGTGAATCATCAGTCTGTGGTGTTTGACCGGTCAATGCTTGGATGAAGCTACAAGTTGCATAACAGATTATTATCCAGCATTGTTAGACACCTTCTGGGAACTGATTCTGACAATTTGCACAATGTCTGTAATGTTAACAGTTGTAAACACAAATGGGGATCTGTATAAGACAGCAGAGCAGTAGAGAGACCTTACGGAGCAGGGCCAAAGCCAACAGGTGATCGGTTGACAGCGGAATCTGTATATGAGGAAAGAGACTCACACTGTAAACACAGATCTGCAGGGCAATCATTCTGTTTCAGCTTTGGCATATATTAATTATCTTGCTAATTAATAGCACAATTGGTGTTTACTATTCTGTAAGGATGGGATGACTTTTCATCCATGGAAGAACATTTTCAGACATGAATTACAAAGACAGAGGAGGTGAAACACTGGTTACATTTCCTGGTAATGCCTCTTTCTCAACCCCAAACTGGTTTAATAGCAGTGTGGCAGACACAGTAAGCAGTGGTTATAATACACCACCAGTAATATGCTTTAACAATAAAATGCACAGAAGTCATGCATCAGTAGTATGCAGGCTAAATGCTAAGCTGTTCTGTGATGTGAAATGGTATCACTGCAAGCATGATTTTTATATATGAAAGCTTTATGGCATTCGTCTTGATGATGACACAGCATTCCTGTTGTTGCTTTGGAAATCCTAGTGTGCATTTTTTTTCCTCCTCCCACACCTTCTGTTGGTCTTTAAACAAAGTTCAGTTTCTTAAAGTTGCTTCCTCACATGAATCCTCACGTCCTCCGTGGCCCCTGATATTGAGCAGTTCCTTATTTTACCCTCAGTGAGCGGAACCATAACAGGAAGCAACTTTCTGCACTGGTGAAATCCTTTTTTTAAACTCGAAAATGTTCCCTGTAATAGTAATGTTCACATGTGATCCCATGGAGACCATCCTGCCCTGCTGCTCAGACAAACTCATGACAGGAAATCAAACACAGTCATTTCCTTTGCTTGTTTTTCCAGCCCTCCTTGCATTTATTGACTACATGGTCCTTCTTCAAGCAGAGGAGGAGGCAGAGCAGTAAAGGTCTCACTGCTCCACCTGAAGGCTGTCAGTCTTGCTGCCAGATGCTTTGAAGCTGTTCACCTCTTCAAATACCAACTCTGTGGATGTAAATGAAGAAGAAGGGAGAAGAAACACTGTTAGGAGTGCTGCTCAATATTCGGAATGTAACGATAGAAACAATAGAAATTGTGACATTGCAAAAGCACCTTCTTGATGTTTCATGGCAACAACACAGGACAATATAATGTGCATACTTTAAAGTTTCTTCAGGTTGCTATATTAGTCCAATATAGCAACATATACAGTCATGGTTCTGCTGGAAGTTTCTTCCTGTTAAAAGGAAGTTTTTCCTTTCCACTTTTGCCAAGTGCTTTGCCCTGATTGTCCTTGCGAGGGTCATTCCTGTGTTCCAATCTAATTGCCTTCTTTAGTTTTCACCAAACTAAAGAAGTCCAGCTGCTTTCTTTCCTCGCTCCTTAGACTACGATGGCCTGGATGACTGAGAACCTTTCACAGACATACCACCCACCATAACATTGGTACAGATGGTGTTTTAAGATCAAGACCGTGTGGGGCTATAGGCATGACAGTGCTGCCCCCCCTGCAGAATAATCCATCTCATTACACCCCCTAAAACTGCTAGAGAATGATTTGGCAACGATGAAAAAAGAGCCCAAGGCACAGACCCAGGCTCAAAACTCTCCAAACTGCCTCTGTTGGTTTTGCCAAAACAAACTCCATCCACAGAGGCCCCGTCCTGCCACCCACAGGACCCCATGAATTAGCTGCCAGTGTGCTCTTGCCAGACACCACAAGGTTTTCCCAGATGTCACGTGTCTATGCCCTGGCTGGTCAGAGTTGTTTTGGCAGCACAGTATGAGGCAGGTGGTGTTGTGGTGAATACTAGCCTCCAATATTGCACCATATTGCTTAGATGGTGCATTTCTGCAACACCCATGCAAGATGAAATGTGAAAATCAGTTTAGCTTGAATATATTGTCTTCTCGTTCCAACAGACTTTTATTTCAAATGGTACTTTTTTATTTGCAGAAGAGGAAGTTGCTACTGGCACCACGAATCTAAAACCCCGACAAATGTCTTTCATAGTCATATTTTCTAGTTTGACAGCAGGGACTACAGCAGAATTCTGTGTTTCAGGTAAGACGTGAGTATGGTATCTTCTGTCAGCTGTTTTAAATCATAAAATCACCAAATTTTAAAAAGAGGCTTTACCTTTCCATTCTTCTAAAGTTCGGTCTTTGCTCTCCAGTGTTTGGTCATAGGGCTGGGCCTCTGGCTCGTCATCTGGATCATGGTACTGGGAGAAGTAGGGGTGGGAAAGAGCTTCGCTAGCTGAGATCCTCCCGTCACAGTCCAGAACCAGCATGCGCTTCAGCAGATCAACAGCTAAAAGAGAGACAAAAAACTAGACAAATGAAAGAAGGAAATAGCAGGAGGTCCAAAATTTAATTTAAGCCTATATGGTTAAAATGCATTTCAAATTTGCAGGCTGGAGAGAGTTACTTTTAGCAGAGTCTTAATGGTTTTCAATTGAATTTGAGAAGCTGATAATCCAATCTGCAGTCCATCACCCACCCAGTGGATTTGCCCCTCTGAAGATCTTTTCCAAGTCCTGTTGGGGCATGAAGGGCAGAGATTGGATGTACTTCTGTGCCTGCAAATACACACCAATGTTACACTCCTGGCAAGTCACAATTTGGATAACATGTCCAACCACTGGTGATCAATTATGTCCAACACTCAGACATACTGACAGCCAGGTCAATGGAGTGACTAATCAATCAGAGCAGTTTGCTTTTGTCAGTAGAAACAGCTTTTGCGGAAAGCATTATTTTGACATTCCCAATCTCTTTGTAGAGTCCTCACATGTTCAGAGCAGATCTTCTTTAACAGCTCTGGTGTCGGAGTTCCCACCACCTCCATGATTCTCTTCAGCTGGTCGATATCTTAGTACAGGAGGAGTTAAGGGCCATCGAGATTTGCGGAAGTCATCAACTTGCAAGATTTGGCTCATTAGGGTATCTTTTCACATACCGAGGCAGATCGCTGCTTAAAAGACATCTCGAAGCCTGACAGCACAGAAAGATCAGTAAATCAAATTTGTTTTAGAGCCCCTCCGAGACACTGAATACAACAGCCTAGACAATTCAGTCTTTTGTGTTTGCTCCTATTCATTCCCCAGTTTCTCTCTGTTGAAGCAGCTCCCCCCATAGAAAGGCCTATGATTGTAATGCAAATCCACAAGAGGTCCGCATCCATGGGGCGGTTTAAAGAGGCAATGGAAGGTTCCCACTAAGAGAGAAGAAAAGCTGCAAATTGCGGTGGACTCACGCCACGATGATAAGGATACAGTCAGTGCCGGGAAAAAGGACTTTTCCCTTCAGTAGCTCTCCCATAATGCATCCCACTGACCAGATATCAACTGAAACAGAAACACTACAGGTTCAGCCATTCAGCATTTGCCCATTTTATTGCTGCCAAATGCGAAATGCTTTGAAAACCTCATTCGGTGTCTTTCATTCGATGGCATCTTACCATTCTGATTGTAGTGCATCCAGTTGAGCATGATCTCTGGTGCTCGATACCAGCGAGTCGCCACATAACCTGTCATCTCATCATCTGTCTGCCTGGCTAAGCCAAAGTCAAGGATCTGTAGGACAGATGAACATTTTATTTCCAGATTGATGGATTTCATTGGGTGTAATGTAGCATTTGTAGGGTTAAACTAAAGACCAGTCTTACCCTAAGCTCACAGTCCTCATTCACTGCCACATTGCTTGGCTTGAGGTCCTGAAGACGTTGGTTAAATAGATAGAGAAACATCACAAGAATTACAACATATCTGAAACTCAGCAGCATGAGTAAAATAACCATTATCCCATTTTCTGATCAACTTTGTTTTCAAAATGTGAAATGTACTCTCAGAATTTCACCCAATGAAACATGTTTATGTTATAATGCCGGACAGTCTGGAGGTGATTTTATCACCTTAAAACATTTTAAGAAACGAAATAGGAAAATGCTTAAGATGTTGTCGTTTCAACCACCAAAGTGCAGCAGTGGTCTCTTGACCAAGGCAAGAAGAAGGAACTCACTCTGTGGATCAATCCAGCTGAATGGATGTACTGTTCAACAGGTGGCGTGGCAGGGGTACAGGGGGAGGAGAGAGAGAGAAGATGGGGGTCAACAGTGCAGCTCAGAATTTAACTTTCTGCCTCTTTTGTCTATCGGAGAGCGAAGAGCCAGCATCTACAGGCAGCTGGATGATTCAGTGTTAGATGGCAAATCTTGGAATTGTGGATTTCAAAGTCTGTGTGCACTTCAGTGTAGTGATTTCAATGTTACATTGTATATAAATGATCAAAAGTTATCTATTTGATCTTCACAGAACTGTTTTGAAGCCTCGCCATCCACCATCTTTTGTTTTTTGAAGTCACATGTCAGTGGTACCCTATGGTAGCAGTGTGTCAATCACCCTAAAGCATATTGAACTTTTTTAAAAAACAAAAAACAAAAACAAACATAATGGGATGTATAGAACGAATGTCTTGCTATATAAAGTCACCAGAAAAATGTCAGAAATGATGTGTTTTTTTCAGCCAGTCTTCAGCACGTTTTAGGCATCAACAGATTAAAGGTGGACCTAGTGTTTGCCCTCTTCCTGATTTCCTAGTGTGTTGCATATTTGTCACACTTAAATGTTTCAGATTGTCAAACAAATTTTAATATTAGACAAAGATAACCTGAGTATATAGAAAATGAACTTGATAAAGTGAAAAAAGTTACCTAAACCTACCTGGTCGTGTGTGAAAAAGTAATTTCCCTTCTTGTTAAATGATTGATTAACTGTAATTAACCGCCATGTTTTGAAAATTTGAGTTCAGTTTGGCTAAACACACTCAGGCCTGATTACTGGCAGGACTGTTGAATCAAGAAATCACTTAAATAGAAGCTGTCTGACGAAGTAAAGCAGGTAAAAAGAGCTCAAAAAGCAACACATCACGCCACAATCTAAAGGAACTACTGAGAAACAAAGTTACTGACATCTATCTGTCTGGAAAGGGTTAAAAAGCCATTTCTAAGGCTTTAGGACTCCATTGAACCACAGTTTGAGCCATTATCCACAAATCGAGAAAACTTGGAACAGTGGTGAAGCTTCCCAGGAGTGACCAACCGACCAAATTTACTCCAAAAGCATATCAACAACTCATCCAGGAGGTCACAAAAGAACCCAGAACAACATTAAGGAACGACGGGCTTCACATTTCTCAGTTAAGGTCAGAGTTCATGGTTCAACAACAATAAAGAGACTGGGCAAAAATGGCATCCATGGGAGAGTTGAAGGAGAAAACCACTGCTGACCAAAAAGAACAGAAAGACTCGTCTCGCATTTGCCAAAAAGACTTTTGTGAACTGACAAGACAAAAGCTGAACTTTCTGAAATGTTTTAGTCCCGGTGGTAGTGTGATGGTCTGGGGCTTTCTGTCAAAACATCCTGAAGGAGAATTTAAGGAGAGGAGAGTTTGTGACCTAGATACGGCAATTTGTGCTTACTTGTGTTACCTTTCTCTAAATATTTAAATTTGTTTGATGACCTGAAGCATTTAAGTGTGACAAACATGCAAAAAAGTGATCTCCAGTTAAAACAAACAAACAAACAAACAAACAAACAAGAAAGAAAGAAAAAAACAAGATGGCGATGACCAAAATTCCAGGTTTGTGTATTCAAATCAGAGTCTGTCTGTCTTTTGTATACAGTCTATGATTCGCTGCTGTTACATGTGTCTGCTGGCATTAAAACAGACACAGCTGATTATTCATGTTGCAGCGTGGCATGCAGGAGATACTCGTGATGCAGTAAATTACCTTGAGGCCACGGAGGAGCTGGTAAATTAAGAACTGCACATGCTCATCTGACAACCTCTGAAATTTGACTATATTATTGAGGTCTGCGCCCATCAGGTTAGTCACCAGGTAGCTGGAAAAGAGGAGAGAGTCTGCATGAGTGAATGGGGGAGGGCATTTCAGTTCAGAGGAGAACATGGAGGTGCTGCCATAGCAACCATCTGACATCTCTACAAGCCTATAATCCCCCTAGGATTGCCTGTATATATGCATCAGTATGCCCTCTAATAAGAGAAATATCTAAAAAGGTGGACAGCTGGACAGCTTGTAGAAAACACCGAGGGAAAAACAAAGATTTACAGCTCATTGAAGTCTTCTAATGTGGCAGCAGGTGTGAAGACGTCGAGCAGCCCTATTACCTGCAGAGACAGAAACAGAAGCAGAGCGGATCAATAACGGAGCGAAAAAGATTCAGAGAGCCACGTCTGTCTGTCTCTGGGTATTTTTATAAGGAGCACTAACATTCTCGTGTTTCATGTGCTTGAGAAGCCTGAGTTCCCGGTACGAGCGGCGACTGTGTATGAGAGACTGGAAAGGCCTGGATAGCTTCTTCACCGCAACCTTTTGCCTTAAGACCACATCGTACGCCGAGCTGCAAAGAGCAAACAGATAAAGCATTTAACATGTGTGTGGATATACTTAAATGCAGTGCCATTAACACACCGAGCTAGGCTAAGCTACTACTTCACGCTGTGATGAATGCCTGAAAGTTGAAAATAAAAAGAGAAACGGGCTGGAAGAGTTTGAAACGCAAGCAGACGGGAGAAGTGAGTGAAAGAGGATGTGGTGGAACAAGGGAAGCGAGGATGTCAGATATTGTAAAAGTGCTGCTGGGGTTTTTTTTCATCTGCCTCTTTTGAAATGTAGATGTCACTCCGCATATTGAACACTGAGCCCTGCTGCGGCTCATGCTGAATGCCTTTGTGGTGCCAGTGTCTTTTCAGGCCTGCCAGCTTTGCAACCGCTCTTAGAAAGAATAATAATACAGCCATCAGAGGGTGGAACAGACCAACAGGAAGAGCGGGTGGGAATTGAGTAACAATGCATAACATTGCAAAAATAGACCAAGAAGTAAGAAAAGGAACTATGACCTGAAAATTTGTGTGATGAACAACACTTGCAAAACAACTGAAGCAATAAAACGACTGTAAACATTTGACATTTTAAAGCAAATATCATTTACATCTGGCAGCATGGATGAAATGTTTTACTCCGGTTTATGATAACATACTGTACATAAAGGATGGACAAAGCTTCCTGTTCTGATAAGTAAAGCCAGAGCTAAGTGCTTTAAAACCTGCATTATGTCTACTAGCCAGCGGAGGGGGGGGGGGGGGTTACTCCTTTGGGCGCAGTGCCGCATTCCAGATTAAGTCTGAATTTCTTTATCTGGAACGCCCTTTCAAGTCACATTTCATACTTAGAAAGAAAGAGCAGCCCCGCCAACCCTGAGCTAACAATCCAAAGTTGCATAAGTGAGCATAAACAGCAGTAAAGCTTTAAAACTAATCTGTGCTGCCACTGTTGGCTAGCACTGACTCGACTCTATCCACGAATGTGCTCCAGTAGTGGTTTTAAGCTAAAAGCAAAAAAGTAGTATGCTCTATTACTCGTGATACTTGAATAACTCTACCTTGCTAAGAACTAAGCAAGTTTTTTCTCGCTTTTCTAGCTTTACTACTGGAATTCACTAACTTCAGAGAGATTTCACTCCCAAGTTTCGACATCTGACTTCTGAGGTAACCGGAAAGTGACATAAAAGGAGGTTAGATTGCACAGACGTCGTTGGGAAAATTATCCTAAAGCTCAGTTGATTCATGACCTCAGTTATCATTTTCCTGGTGAGCTTATGGTCTCAATTGCTAGTCTCAAGTCTTATTTTATTTAATATATTATTATTACATTGTTATAGTACATTTATTCAGAATTTTTCATTTTGTAATTGGGAAGTTGTTACCATATGACTGTGTAGCGTCCTTGATTTCCAGAAACACAACAAGATCAAGTCACAAATGCATAAATCAAGGCTTCAGAGTGGGACTGTGTAAAGTGATTGGTGACATGATGGTGCCTACATGTTAAGCTTTAGAAATCCTGTGTACGTTAGTGATTAGTATATAGACAAAAGTGGCCTCATCTTCTCACCTAAGATGCCAAGGGAATGAAAACACTTTTAACCAGAAAGCATCAAATTATTCTTCTAATTCATAACATCTTTGTTTAATTGAGTATCCTCCTGTGCAGGTAAAAAGTACTGTTCCCTACAGAGATTGTGGATGATGTTCTTAGGCCATTTAGCAGCTTAATACATTTTTTCTTTTACCCTTAAGACCTACAAAGATTCAGCTAACAGCAGGTATAACGTCTGTTTACTTTCAGACAGTTACAGTAGAGGTGTCCATGAAATGATGCATGTGTCCTGTTTTTTTTTTCCTATACATACTATAAATATTGCTGTATCTTTTCCTGCTGATATATAACGCTTACGTGCTTGAGTTTGCTGCACTTTTGCACACTTCAGTGCATCCATGCGGCTGTCCGTCTCCAAATCACCTGCTGACAGCCCGGATGTCCCAGCTGGGCTACGTCCAGGTCAGCAGCCAGCCTCCTCCGTCTGACATAAAGCAGGCCTCACCGCCTTGAGCATATCTTCCCCCCTGCCATCTTCCATACATGGGTATGATGCACCATTCTCAACACAAACAAGCTAGCAAAGGCATCGATTTCTCCACTGTCCTTTTGTCTCAGTATGCCTTTAATATCCCAGCTCTTAATGCACATTGGGTTTCTCAGACGCAGACGGTGGAAGTAAACTGTTTTTGCAATGAGGAGAAATGTTTCATATAGATAAGATAGCTAGCAGTCTAAACAGTGATATATTCAGATTAAATTTAAGAGAAAGCCAAAAATGATTTGAGGGAGGCTGCTGCATGGTGCTAAATCAAGTTGTCTGCATCAAGAGAATTTTATGTTATTTACATTTTTTTATAGGAATTATGCAAAGCTACGCAAACAGCTGCTACATTTAAATTTGTCTTCCAATAAGCTTATTTCACAGCTTTTACCCTGCGATCATTCACATGCTATTTATTCATGCAAGATCCACAACAACTCAGAATCCCAGTGTGCTTTTTCCTCCCTAATTTATCAAATTTCCAATCAACAACCTGACAAGCAGAGACATAACAATCTCGACAGGAGAAAATGAAGCAGTCATGTTTTATTCATAGTAATCCAAATGCAAGGCTTCATGCCCAAAGTCTAGTGAACAGATGTTACATATGCTCACATGAGATGAAAGCAGCCTTGATCAGCTCAACATATATTCTGTCTTGATGTTCAATCTCGTGCAAACGGTCCAAAATTGTCCCATTTTTTTGGTTGCGAGAAACCGAAGCAGAAAAGGAATATTAATTGGGATTATGGCTCAAGGCAGGAAGCTGAGAAGACAGTGAGGCTATATTAGACATAGAGTATGACAGCAAAATTCAAGAAGCAGTGAATGGTAAATTATTAAAACAGCTTTGTATTCTTGGTGCTACTTGCTCTAGTGTCTGTACTCCAAAGTTATTCCTTATGTATTTCCATGCAACTATTCCAATTTTCTCTCTAAATTCTGCCTTTTGATTCCCCTACTCCCAGTAAGGATGGGGGATAGATGTTCTTCAGCTCCAGCTATAATGGATTATATGAGCTTGTCGGGTCCTTGACCTACGGCCTATTTTCTCGAGAGATTGCACTGAGAACATGGATCATTTGTGCACATTTCAAGACCTGGACTGCTTGAGTATCGACCCCCCCCCCCCCCTCTCCATCACGACACGACAGATACAGATGCCATACCCTTAACCCCCATCCCCCTACTGTTTGCTAATCAAGTCTTGCCATGAGAAAGTCAGTGACAATAGCTCAAGATCAGCATTAACAATGCAGGGAAGCACTCGGTGTCAGCATGTGTGTGGAGGAATGCCCTTTGTGTATTTGTATAATTGTATAATAATCTAAAGCTCAACCATTCGCACTTGGCCTGTCTAGAAATTATGCTTTGAGAAGCAGGTGAGTAAGATAAAAGGATTAAGAGACCTGCTATGGAAGAAAGGTTTGATAGCTAAAAACAGTTGATAAATGGTTAAATTAATTAAACAACTAGAACAAAGCTGATTAACCCTTTAAAACCTGAACCATGAAATAACTGCCAGGAAGTGTTTGTTGAACCTTTAGACAAAATATATATATAAAAATATATCAAATGTTAATCTGCATATGAGTTTTCATTTGTATCGCATTTGCTACATTAGCCATATTTTTGCAATTTAGTCATTAAAAATGTGTCATGCAATTTATATCATTTTGGGGGGTAAAAAAAAGTCCCGCTGATGATGCAGAAGTCTCAAAAACTCCCCAAAACACGTGTATCAAATACGATACGCTTGGCTTTAAAGGGTTAAAACAGTTGGCTGATAAGTGTTGGAAGCATTTAGCTTTAAAAAATGGATCGTTGGATAATGGATAAGTAATTAATAAGTGGTTATTACTTTTTTTTTTTTAAAGAATGTAAGTAAGCTAAATAATGGATGAACTGGGCTAACTTAAAATAGGTGTTAAATGGATTAAATAGTTAGCTAAAATTATAAATAAATAAATAAATATTTTTAAATGACATACTAAGGAGGAGTAATGCTATATAAAGGATGAATTAAACACTTGCTAATACCTTAATAATGCTTAGTAATGTGACATTATTCTAAAGTGCTACCACTAAACCTCAGATAAACTGATTCATTTGGCTATAAACTGTTACATGCTAACTCTAAGAGGGCGTCATTGTCCACTTTTATATATAAACAAGGGAAAAAAATCATTTAAATCAATATAGTTTGATGATCCAGAGTAATATGAGTGAACAGGTTCTGTGAGTTCACCTGTCAGGGCTGTGGTGATGTGTGTTAGCCAGGAAGGGTTTGAATAGCTCATATCTGTAGCCTACTGGCAACAGTTATGCATCATTTTCAGCATGAATCTGTCCTCAAAGGGGGGATTATGAGAGTCACTCACAATGCTAATGTTTACTTCAGTAATTAAGACTCAAGAAAACAGTCTATCAAATCATAACCATCCTTTTATGTAACCAGAGAAGAAGTCTAGAAAGTGCATCTTGTGGCAGTAGCTAGCTATAAATAATAACTCTGCTTCTGGCATTGACTTTTCTGTCTATACACAAGCTCACTGCACCTTTAGAGAATATGAGTTACAAGCGTGAATGCCACATTGCTTAGGGCATTTTTTTTTCTCAAGAAGGACAAGATACGTGTTGAATGGACTTTTTTTCATAATGCGTCCTTTGTACCATGAGTATCCAAAATGGGAATCAGACCTTAAGCTTACTTTAAAAAATGTCCATGTGAGTATTACCTCGAGGCTGAAAGGCAAAGTCATGATCCACCCCTGTGCATTTTTAGTCTGCTGCTATTCTGAGCAGAACTCTAAAGCTGCAAATAGGCATGATGCTAATGCTCGGTACTCCTGTGAAAGCTTCTATCACGACGTGAGGTAAGTGAGGGAGACGCACATCCCATCATCCCATCATCCCATCCCAGTTCAAATGTTGCCTTAATTAAAATCTGACAGAAGAGGATGTTAGCCATCAAGACATAAACTGCTTTTGTGAGGACACAGGCAGTGACATCTTGGGTGTGGTTTAACGGGCTGAGATATGAGCTCTGTATATGTGTGTGACTGGACACAAGCTCCCACTACTACTGTGTAAGAAGGAGATAATAAAGTGAGACTAAGATGCAGGAAATTCAGCCTGGTTTTGGTTTCGGTTATTGGCACATTTTTTTGCCTGTGCAGAGAAAGCTCAAACAGAAAATGACACATCAAAACTTGACAGGCGATTCCAAACTGGCTGCACAGAGTGAGTGCTCCATCTGTAGAAACTTGGACTCCCTGCCATTATATCCTCTGCCTCTTTTATTTCCTTGCTACAAAGCATCACAGGATTTGGGTTTAGACTTACAGGATTTGGGAACTTAGCAACGCTGACCTAAAATTTTAGAGTTTCTCATTTTAGCCTGAAAAGGCTGAGTGGGCATATGCTTGTGTCATGTGATGTCGTCACTTGGTATCTACCCGGTTTACTGTGGAGGTGATGGCATAGCTTTTAACTACCTCTCATAAGGCTTTTAGAGTCATTAGAGGAAGGTCCGTTATATTATATCTGTAAACTTCTCCACAGTGTTTGGGCGTTTCGGCTCATAGATAAGTGTTTTGCTCAGCTGCCAGGATCAATCAGTTTGTAGTGGAAGGTTTTTCAGACTACTCACAGCTTTAATAGTCATTTCTCACTGATACCACTGAAGCTGGCAACGTGCAAATCCTCTTAAATACGTGGCACAATGTGATTATTCCTCAGGGATCTGTCACACAAACACAATAACAATTTTGTCTGCGTTTTCATAGCCTCCTGGTAACAGCTTAATTAATATTAACTGTCAGAGGAGGTTATGCCATGACATATCGCCATGGCAACGGCATCCCACCGGCTGAGGCAGATTTATCCAAATCTAAGGCAGTTACATTTTGCAAAATTGATAGTGCATCCACACAGGGCGTGGGGGTTATAAACAAAGGAGAGTGAGTGTGCAGGTGCAAGGAATACAGCATCAAACTTGCAGCTGTGTTCCCATTCCAGATGTGCTACACACACACACACACACACACACACACACATATATATATGAATATCTGCTGAGGTGCTACTCAAATTAAATCTTAAGATTCGAGACTTTTTTCCAAGACTATTTCTGTGTGTGTAGAAGCTGGGTGGGGGTGAGGAGAGGGTTATTGGGGAAATTCCTGTACTGTCTCATTCTGTCTTTCCCTCCCACACACAGGCTATAAGACCCACAGACAGTGAGCGGTGGGACAAAAACAAGCCCTGCAGACCTGCCTGTCTTTCTATAAGGCTGACATCAGTGCACGCAGTGAAATCTTATTCATGCACACAAAAACAGGGGCGGAAATGGAATTTGAAGGTGTTTTGCTGAATATTGTGAGCATGATAATAAAAAAAACGCCAGTAATAACAGCAGTGAAGACAATAAAACCTCCCAAACAATCAGTTAACAAAGCAGCTCGGTCCTGAGAGACGCACACACATAAAGCGCTGTAGTCTACTGATGCATCATGAACAGAAATACCGTAAATGTTGTGACTGTTCAGCCTCGCCCCTCCACTCTCACAGCACACACACACACACACACGCACACACTCACCACACCGAGCCGTAAGCTCCGGAGCCCACCGGCGTCAGGTTCTGATAGCGCTCTGGAACCTCCCACACAGTCTTGTTCAGCTCCTGCCGGTAAAATCCCGGTCTGGCGGACATTTCTGCGAGCCTGCTACAGAAAATAAAAGGTGTGCAATAAAGGGGAAGAGGGGGAGAATAGAAACGAGAGGACGAAATCGGTAGATTGGCCGCCGTCTGCTGACTGAGCCAAGCTACTGCTGCAAGCACTGCACCGGCCAGTGACAGGCTCGCTCGCTCTCTCTCTCTCTCTCGCTCTCTCTCTCTCGCTCTCTCTCTGTCTCTCTCCCACTTCTACACACCCAAGAATTTGTAACACAAGATAATAGACCATCATTAACAAAAACAAAGATTTATATTATATTATATTATATTATATTATATTATATTATATTATATTATATTATATTTCATTTTAGCTGAGTGTGCAGTTTCAATTTTTTATTTCATCGTCTCAAGGCTTTTTATATTGCAAAATAAAGAGTTTCCAGTTCCAGATCAGATGATCTCCTGTGACCAACCTGACCCTGGCAAAGGTAGGGAGGAAGAACTCTCGTTTTACAGCCTGTGGTAGCACCATGCTCAGGGATGGGCAGCTATCAATTTTAACTGGTTTGATGATGACAGAAAAGAGAAGTGTGGAAAGACCAGAAGCAACAAACAGGACAAAACATAGTCTATGGGAGAGAGAAGGCCAAAGTTAAATGCATGGGGTCTAAAAACACAGGGAGACGTGATCAGTCATTGTAGGAGCGGGGTGGTAGCTGCAGACTCTACCTCCCTTTCTACTTTTAGACACTCTATGAAGCACAAGCTAGCCTGCAGTCTGTGAGAAATGTGTTCGGCTGGGTGGTTTTGATGATATGATGTGTTTGAAATGTCTGGGCCTGGTTATTTGGAGCTTTGTGTATGAAAAAACTGGGATTTTAATCTCAATTCTGGGTGTAGCCGGGAGTAAGAGCAGATGATCTGTGAGGGATATGTTTGTAGCATTTTAGATCAAATGAAGGCTTTTCGCTAAGGAATAACAATAATCAGACTTGCAAGTAATAAATGCATTAACTAGTTTTTCCTCATCACTCGTACACAGTCTCTTATACACTCTTCTACAGCATGTTCACAATTTTGACAATATTGCTCAAATGAAAGAAGGCAGGCCCACACGTAGCTGTAGATTAACAGATTCATTTATGCTGTCTGGCTTCATCTCCATAGCAGTGTAAATGTTTCATGTGTTTCTAAAAAGACTGCTTAAGCACTGCTGCTCTGTGAAACCTCAGCTGATATCTCTCTGATATTATGCTGACTTCTCTGTGTGTTGCTTCTATGTGTTATGCTCACTTCTCAAACCTGCTAAAACCAGATTCTCAAATGGCACCAAAGGAGAACTAGCTCTTTATGAGCCAGTTATTTTTGGTCATAACAACCTTGTAAATTACCATTGAGGAAACCTACTTAATGGTGCATTCACCACAAAAATCAGTGACAAACCTATTCTGCATATCACTGTTTTTACAGACCAGGTTGCTGAATGTAACGCCATGAATTATCTGCTTTTGTCTAGCATATATCAGCCTATAGGCCTTCAAGGTTTATTGGGAAACACATACAAAGCAATGGCTTTGCTTCTTACTTCTTAAATCTTGTGTGGCCAATTATGTACGTGGTTACGCAAGTCCAGCAGCTTTCCTTCCACTGAAAATAATATCAGGGCCTTATGAGTTACGCTGAGTCTGAGCGACTGGAACGTGTTCCGCCTTTATAAAGAAGACCAAACCTGAGTGGGCCATTAGTGGTGTAATGAGCAGCTCCCGGCACTCTGAATCCAATGATTTGAGTTCAAATTTCAGTGGAACCTCATAATAAGAAAAGAAACACAGGCTGTTTAGAAGCTGGAGTGTTTCTTATGTAAGTAGATATTTAGAGTCTGTGCTGATTATAAAGCTGTTGCTTAGAACTTTTGATTTCAACGCCTGTAACCCCATATCAAGCAGCTTGACATCTGTGCACTTGGTCTAAGACATACTAAAAAAGACTCTCAGCAAGGAACCAGAGCTTTGTGTTAAAAGTTCAATCACCAGCTCACTACATGTAATTTCCACCTTTTCCATCACAAGTTTAGATGCATTTTTTTGTCTGAATATTTTATAGTCTTATTAACAACCTCTGACAAGAAGTATATTTTAAGGAGAAGAAGCATGTTTTGTCTAACGTGAGGATGCCTAGTCAGTTAGCTGATGATGCAGCTTCTTTTTTTAGGTACGGCAGTCGAACCTCTGATGACATCAGCCTGAAGAGAAGCTTTAAAGGGGACATATGAGATATGAATGTGATACTAGTAATTTGACTGAATAAACTTTATTAGAACCAAGGCGAAATTATACAAGCTTGAACTGACGGTATTGCCATTAAATTCCTGAGCAGTTTCAAAGGTGTGCACGATATAATCTCACAATATAATGTAATATAACTTCATGTTTCCTCAACCCTTAACCAATAAATCCACTAGAGGGCAGCGAAAACCAGAGTGAAAGACCCTATTCACTGGCAGTTAAATTAGCTTGGTTACATTCATTTGATTAGCACTTGTTTTGATTTTTGTTTCTTCATCTGGCAGTACAGTACAAATACAATCCTTATCAGAAGGATAACTTCGTAAGATTATTGATAACAAATGAAAATAATGAATCATCACTGATTATTGTCGTTTACTGAGTATAACTGAAGAAGAACATTTATCCCAAAGGGGGTTAACAAGCCTTTGAGTATTGCAGTATTTCCTGTGCTGCAGTTTAGTAGACATGTGTGATGAATGTAGCTTTAACACTCCTGATGATCTTCATCATCAGCTGTCTGTGATGATGATGCTGCAGCAAATGAGGAGGACATGGAAGACCACTCGTGAACAAAGAATCATAGTGACAACCACGGGACAGATGAATAATAATAATAATAATAATAATAATAATAATAATAATAATAATAATAATAATAATAATAACAGATGAAGGTGGAGAACAGTAACAGCACTAAAGAAAAACAAAAAATAGCAATATTGTTGGTAATTACTGCATGTATTAAGCCTCTGTTGGTCTTCACTGTTAAAGTAAGTTAATTATGTGTTTTGATCCTTGACACTGACTGTATATAAAAGATGGACATGACAAGCGAGTGTTGGATCTGATCCTGACCTACTGAAGTCTCATATGGTAGTGATGTGTTAATCACGACGTTACTTTGAAGTTTACCCTCCGTTTTAAGTCCAGAGATGACCATCAATTACAAAGTAATCCTCATGCTGTATACCAAACAGTACAATACAACTTATCCACAAAGTGCTTGTTCTAAATCACAGATCTAGGCAGTAGATGCCTGAATGCCACGTACTTCTTTACAATGAGATTTAATTAATCCTAATCCGTTAGGAGCTGCCCCCTGCTGGCTTTTGGAAAGAATTCAGGTTTAATGCACTGTAATGACGGCACTTTTCAGATCTAGAAACTAGAGTGTCTTTTATATATGCTCTATGTTCTTTAACAGCCATGTCTTCCACTCTGTCTGCTGTTTACACATGTTATTACCAGGCAGAGAAATCTCAGCCCTCTTTCTGGGTGCTTGTTTCATTTTCTGCTGCTTCTGTCAAACTTCTGTTCTTTGTTGTCATTTCTGGATTAGTACTAGCTGTCGACACTTCAGCTGTTGTGATCAAAAAGGCAAATTTATTTTCGATCCAAAAAGCTCTCTCAGGAGATCCGTAACTTTGTCATCATATCAGAAATAAAAAGCACTGAGAAATCAAGCGAGGTCCAAGATGGAGACAACACTGGCCTGTGTCCCATACTTGTGACTAAACTTGCTCTGGCCCCACTAAGTTAAAGTGTTTTATACTGGCATATACTGAAAAGCATCAGCTTTCCTGACCTACAATGTCATGGGTCAAACGCATAACTGGCAAAAAATGTCACCCTCAGTGACGCCTGCATCGTCATTAATGTCTCTCATACTGTTTACAGCACGTTTGGTGCTAAAGCACATCAGAGGTAAAACCGGATCATCAGGGCACAACATAAACATTTAAAATAGTGTAATTGTCTTGATAACTGTGAAAGTTTAAATAAGTGTCCAAATCTATGACACTAGCACTATAATTACAGTGTGTGTTAAAATGCATTAGAACAGTGGTTCCCATAGTGGGGGGCGCAAGGGGAGCCCTATATGAATGATTTAAAAAAAGAGTGGTTGGACACTGCTAGCATAATGGACAGGTTTTTAATGGGGCTCCTACAAACGCAAAGCAGAAGATGAAGCATCGCCAAATATGCTTCCAAACCAACGTCCTTCCAAGCCAAAGACTAGAAAATATGATGAAGCATATCTTGCCTTTGGCTGCACAACGGTGGTGCCAAGGTAGGAATCCCGAATAGAACTGGGCTCTCCAAATTTATGTTTTTAAACCCATTTAAAAAAAAAAAATGCAATGTTGAATATTCTTACACAGTAAAAAAACAAACAAAACAACTACACGTAAAATAATTACACCATAAAGATGGTTTGTTTTTCCATTATTTAAAAGAGGTAGTACTTTATTTTATTGCTACCTGTGATTTGTTACAGTTTACTTTTATGTGTTTCATTGTTTACAAAAGGTTCGAGGTGTGAAATGAACCGCAATGGAGTTTGAAAACAAACCATGGTGTGTGTGGTTGGATGATGTCTTTGTGCCGGAGAGGGGGGTTATTGTAAAAACAAAGGGGGGCCTAGCAAAAAACGTTTGAGAACCACTGCATTAGAATAAGTTGGGTAAACTGGTGCACTGGTTTTTTCCCCTATATTGCTGTTCAATATATTTATTTAAAAGATCCTGGACAGTTTTTCATTTAATACATGGGGGGTGCAGGTGTCAATGCACAGAAACTGGTAAATCTACTGAATGACAATGGCTTTTCTATTCTAGGTTTATGAAATGTGCAGTGATTTGACATTTAATAGTGTCTGTGAAGGTTCTCAGTCATCCAGGTCATCGCAACCTAAGGAGCTTGGAAAGAAAATCGTCTGGACTTCTTTAAGTTGCTTGAAGATGTTTCACCTCTCATCTGAGAAGCTTCTTCAGATGGTGGAGAGTCCCAGATTTAAGCCCTATTGGAGTGTCCCCGCAAGAGGGACATGGACCCCCTATTGATCCTCTACCTAATCACACGAGTCAAGGTGTGAATGCGGGTGTGGGCACAATCAGCCAAGGTTTCAGGGGAACCCACTGTGAAACCTGGCTCCACCTTATCATGTGATTTCCTGAGGTCAGATGGCCCAGGATGTGAGTGGGCATTAAGGTGTCTCGGAAGGATCTCAAAACTGGATTATAGATGGCAGACAGTTGGTGTCGTAAACCACCGCCTCTGTTCAAAGATGGTCGTTCACAGTGGAAAAGCACAGCATCCCGGTGCACTTCAGATCCAGCCAAACACTCAGCCAAAAACTGGTTCATCCCAAAGACAAAACTCCTAAACACAAACTTAACAGCATTGTGTATGCTGTACAGTACAGCGAGGAATGCTCAGACCTCTACATTGGAGAAACCAAACAGCCACTTCATAAATGCTTGCCACAACATAGAAGAGCTACCTCGATGGGACAAGACTCAGCTGTCCATCTGCACCTTAAGGACAAAGGTCACTCTTTCGAGGACGCCAATGTTCACATTTTGGACAGAGAAGACAGATGGTTTGAAAGAGGAGTGAAAGAAGCCATCTATGTCTTCAAGCAACTTAAAGAAGTCGAGACGCTTTTCTTTCCAAGATCCTTAGATGACATTTAGTAGCCATTTTCTGTTAGCATTCTTTTGACATTATTAAACACAAAAATTACAGATACCATGTATGGCGCTCTAATGCTGTCGTGGGTGTATTGGTAATACTTACAAACAAATATGTTGTAATCAATAAGCACTGTCATCGTGGTATGGTGCTGTTTCATCAGTCTTAAACCCACTGGCTTCCTCAAAACGCCTCGCCCATCTCACGGTCTCACTGGGCCAACATGCAGTAAAGCTGAAGGCGGCTTGTTGTTAGTGCACTTTCATTTGTAACTGCTATCGCTACAAATGACGGCTTAAAATAAATTTGCCACTTTATGAGCTCACCTTGTGTTACATCATTTGGAGAAGGGCTTACTGCCACTTTATCCCCCTGTCTTCGCCTCAGTACTCATTGTAAAAAACATTCTTTGTGTGTGTTTAAGGCAGCGTGTCAATAAACAGCTTCAAATACAAATGGCTTATGTTTACTTCCAGGCTCTGGGGAGGCCAGTCCAGGTCGATTAAAACCTGATTGCACCTTTTTTTGCATTTTTGCATTAATAATTCCATAAATTTTGACAACACCCCCAATAGCACTGGGTGAAATGCAGCCCTCATCTATCGATCCATCTATAGATAGATATAGATGACCAACCATATATATAGATGGCCAATGACCAAAGCAATATTGCTTTGGTCATTGGCTGCTTGCTCAGTCATTTCAGTTCCGCGGTTCCATCCACAGTGGTGAAAGTGACTGCGCTCTCTGATTGGTCTGCGTCCTCCTCCAGTGGGCTTCAATTAGAGGCGGGGATTTATCAGCAGCTGTACGTGACGTTAGTGACGCTGATTCAACAGGTGAAGCAGGATCTTGTATTTGCTGGTATTTCGCGTTTGCTCTCCGATTGATTAAGAGCTCGTGGACTTCAGTGAAGCGTCTGCTTCAGTGGGCAGAATTTGAAAGCAGGGCTGCTCTGTCACCATGTTTGACCTGAAGAAGAGGAATAGTTTGACTCTGAGGGACAGCCGTGGGACGGAGGAGTTCAGACGAGTGGCGGTCAGACGGAAAGTCCAAGGTCCTGTGGGTGACTGTCAAAGCTCAGGTGAGATACTTTCCGCTTTGGGAGGCTTTATGATGTTATTGGCTTCTAGACTGCATCAACTTTGGGTGTTAATTAAAAATAAATAAACAGATGAGAGTTTAGCTTTTGTGTTGATGCTAGTAGTTTATCCTTTCAAGGGGCAAATGTAAACTGCAGTGAAAGCTGGTAGATATAAGCTAATATTCACAATAAAACTCATATTACACTCATAACCAGTACTTATTGTATTCTGTATTATCCCGTTTCTATGTGTAGTTGCCAGTTTTACAAATGTATAAGCTAATACTAGTAAACTCTAAATTATCAGTCCAGCAGTAGAGACTGCATGCTATAAAGTTTGTAATGTTTAGCCTCCGGAGGCCATTGTTTGTGGTGCTGTAATTGTGCATATAATATTTATACTTTAAAGGGCTTTCTAATATTTTGTCTGCAAGTCGAAACGCTTAAGAGCAAAGAAAATGCATTAAAAATAAAAAGGCACAGCTAACACTGGCAGTTTTGGCTCTGTATGAGGGTGACCAGGGCAGCAGGGTAAGGGCATTGACCCTCCTTGTTATGCACGGATTACATCAGTTAATACTATTTTGGTTGCTTTGTAAATCCAGTCCCTTTGGATTGCTCTCTGTGTGTGTATTTGAATTTTTTTTTAGCCACATTTGGCACCTTAGCTTGTTGGATTACTGATGTGAAATCTCTTCCCCCTGATTCAGCCTGGACTTTGGCAGTTTGTGCTTTGAGACCACCATTTGTCAGTTCCACTCAAAAGCGTCCACACAAAGTCTTACTGTTCCCTCACTGAGGCAGAATTATGTGCTTAGAAGTATGTTGGTGTCAATGGTACTGTCGCATGCAAGAGTGGCATCCATATTCTGAATGCAAATTATTCTTTAGGTTACTACTCTATGCAAAAAGCTGTGTTTTAGAACACAGCTTTTTGCATAGAGTAGTTTTTATTGCATGTTCAGAAATGGGAAGAAAAGGCAAAGATTTCCTTAAGATAACTTAAAACATTGCCTTTACTGTATGATGCAGTTATGCTCAGCGCCATGCCCTCTGCACGGCAGAATAACCCACTCTGGCTCTATCTAAAGGTAAGAAAACCTAACAGTAGCTTTCAGCTGGTAGAGGAAAAAATAACAAATTTCCCAAATTAGTTGTTGATTGTTATTAAGAATTGTATTGTTGAATGATCTACCTACGTGCCCTTTAAAAACCTCATAGACACAGTTTCACTTTATGATAGTTTATTTAAAAAAAAAAAAAAAGTCAGTGTTTCTTTGCAGTTCCTCTCAGATGCATGTTGTGTTGTAAACGCTGATGTAACTAATAAAACTGGCAAAGGTTAGACTCTGTGATGAAATACCCAGAAGTAAGAAGAGGAAGTATTACATAGAGAATGTCGGCTTTAGCCCCTCCACGTGACCAATCAATCCACCACACTTCAGCAAGGCGTTAGTTGGAAAGCTTTACGCTCTCTAACAAGTAACTAATATTACTGCGTAGGTTTGGCTATAATGTGCAGGTAAGGAAACGATAAGTTACACAATTACAAGTAGTTGTTGTTGGGTAAGGATGTCAGTCAATACAGTTAGAGGTCAGATTTCAATGAAGCCATAAATACTGTGTGGTTTGTTTGTTTTAATGGGACTTTTTTGGGGGGGGGTTAGTTAAACTGGTCGTAACTATTACGACCAGTTTAACTAACAATGAAAAATGCTTGTGGAGGATTTGGAAAGTAAAAGAATCCTTACTGTGTGTGCATGCATGAAAAGGGAGCTTTATTTATTTATTCAGTCACTGCAGAGAATTCAGGTACTTGACTTTTTAATATTAACAAGATTGTTAATAACAAGATCATTGTGGGAAAATCACCACCTGATAGAAAGCATGAAATGGACTAGCACACTTTTTTTTTTTTCTTTTTTTTTTTAAATTATTATTATTATTTTTTTAAATAAAACCTTTAAGTACGTTAAGAATTGGAGGGGGCAGCTAACGTTTTCAGAAAATGAAAAAAATATTTTTACTTAGAAATAAAAACAACTTTTCTTGATTTATAAAACTTAAAAAAAAAAAAAAAGCTAAGAATATTTGAATGACACTTGCACTCTTCTTCATAAATCAATAAAAATTTTAGCAGCTGAAGAAGAAATGCTTTAAAATAACCAGGAAAAATATGTCCAGTGAACATACATAAAAACATTTAACGAGATTAAAAAAACAAAATCAGAGCTTTTAATAATGCAACCATAGTAGAAATTCTGGTAAAGGAAAATGACCTTGAATCATCCTCTTCAGTTTAGAGATGTCTTAATGTTGTTCCCCTAAAGCAAAAAGGAGGATCTGTGAGACAGATTCCTGGTCATTGGCTGTAGCTGATACTAGTGAAAAGTTTAAGTTGTGGCTCAATGATTTTACAATGTTTAAATGTTTAGTTTGTTTCCTGATTGTGTAACCAAATGACTACAACATGCAGAAAGCATGTGTGGTTTAATAACAGTGTTTGTTTTCAGATGTGAGCAGTGGTGTGAGTGGTTCATACAACGGTGGCCATGCTCATGGCAGAGTTTCTGGACCAGAACTGATCTCAAAAATTGGTACAGAAAAAGATGATGAGAAAAGCCCAACGAAGAGATCGCCTTTTAAACCCCAAGGTAAGTTTAAAATCCTGCAAACTGCATACACAACTTGCAATGTTGTTGCCTCACATGGCAAATTTGTTACTGTAGCTGTTCATTGTTCTGCAAAGATGCTCAGCAACCACAATGTCTGCCTTTGCAGTGCCTCCTCAACCAGATCACCTCCAGAGCCCTCCGAGGGTAGGACAAGATCAAGCCTGCAGTCTCACTCCAGGAAAAGTGCCACCCCAGCAAAATAATGGAACAGAGGAGAACCAGAATAGATGCAATGGTGTTTCTATTTCCTGTGTAAGCCCACAGAATTGTTTAGACTCTCCAAGTAAAGAAGGGGGACGTTATTTTCTGAATGGGGTTTTGGATCCACACATCAACCCTGCCAGACATCCTCAGGGGATTCTGAATCTTACAAGCAGGCCACTATCAGGATCTCCAAGCCCAGGCAAAAGAGGCATTCAGAGCTGTAGCCCTCTGAGAGAAGAAGGCCACAGCCCCGGTAAGCTGTCCCCAAGAAACTATAGACCTCTCACGGGAAAACTACGTGCTTCGAGCCCTGTTCAAGGGAAGATGGGAAGCTACAGCCCTGCCAAGAGTTCTAAATCCTTGCTAGGACTGCACAGAATCTCAAGCGAGAAAATAGAAAGACGGGAGAAGAGAGCAGGAAAGTCTCTGAGTGTGCCTGACCTGATTGTGTATTTGGATGAGAGCAGGTAGTTGTTCAGTTTGTGATATGTTCTTGTAGTGCGTGTTGCATAGCAAGTGTAAAAGTCTTTTTTTTTTTTTTTTTTTTTTTAATTGATTACATTTATTTCAAGAGTTTTTTGTTTTTTTTCCCTCTAGGATTCCCTCAGATAAAGCTGAGCGCTCTCCACTCAAACTGCTGCACTCACCCAATTTTAATATACCTGCCATCACCGTCAAAGCATCAGCTAAGCATAGACGCAGTCTTACCACAAATGAAGAGCATCTGTTACACAGCGGCATAGAGCATTCCCCAGGACAAATGAATGGCATTGTGCAGGAGAACAAACAGCCAGCAGCAAATGGGATGAGGCAAAATGACAAAATGGAAGAAGGCAAGATACCTACAGGGTATGGCTCCAAGTTTTGCTGCCAGTGGACAGTGGCAACCACAGAAGATGAGAAGATTCACAATGAGAGAGCTGAACAAAATGAGGAGGAGAAACGGAAGCAAGAAGAGAGGGAAGGAGATGAGGCAAACAATAAAGAGAGCACAGAGCAGAAGCTGTTTAACATCGCTACTGAACTCCTGCAAACAGAGAAGACCTACGTGACCCGCCTCCACCTGCTAGACCAGGTGAGTGTTTATGCTGTTGGCACGTCTAAAAGACAAATATGTGCACAATGCTTAAATGGAGATTATTGAAATGAAACTTAAAAACTGTTTAATCCTGTAGAATAATCATGTTATCACTGCTGTTCATAAGTGATGTTTACTTGCTGTGTAGAAGATTAATATCTGTGAAACTAAATGTGATGTTGCATTTCTCTGCCTGCCACCTCAGGTTTTCTGTTCACGCCTAACAGAAGAAGCAGGTCGAGGCTCATTTCCTCCCGAGGTGATAAGAAATATCTTTGCGAACATTTCCTCAATCTACTCTTTCCACAGCCAGTTTCTGCTGCCTGACCTGGAGAACTGCATCACACACTGGTGAGTCTTTCAGAGAGTTGGTACACTTCATAAACTTGCAACCCAAATACAAACTGCCTTATTGTTGTTATTGCTATTTATACAGTTAACCTGAGAAGCTCATAACCTTCATATTATCATAAAGCTAAATGCTTTTGCACTCTTGTCCAAATTATTGTTTCATTTTAAAGCCAATGTGAACCAACATGTAATGGCTCCCTACATTTGCCCTCTCATCTGCTTAAATGTAGGTGTAAGAGCCCAGGCCTGGGTAAGGTTCTTCTACAGCACGCACCCTTCCTGAGGATGTACGCTGACTACGTCAGAAACTTCGACCATGCAGTGGAGCTGGTGAGGACCTGGACCGAACGCTCCTCTGCTTTCAGAAACATCATCCAGGACATACAGGTAAGAAATATTCTGCACGGTGTACATCATCGCAAATTCATATTCCTCTCATCACAAGGTTTTGTATGTCTGTTTTAGAGTCAGGGGATCTGTGGCAAACTCACCCTGCAGCACCACATGTTGGAGCCAATCCAGAGGGTTCCACGTTATGAGATGCTGCTGAAGGATTACCTGAAGAAACTGCCTGAAGATGACTCGGATTATGAGATTACACAGAGCAAGTTGTCTGTGTATTTATACCATTGACCTGTTCATTTTGTTATTGATGGTCTTGTCACACCATTAGTAATGGATGCTTATGTTGAATTTTTGTGTTGCCTTATTAATTACTATACATTCATCACTGTCCCCCCATTTTCCTGCCTACTGTGTGTAATGCCTCCTGTCTCCTCCAACAGAGTCCTTGCAGACCATTTCCATGGCAGCCACACACTCTAACAGTGCCATCCAAAAAGCCGTATGTAACATTACTGATACTGTTTAGCAATGTTGTAAGGTTTCCTGATATTGTCTTGAACTGTTCCAGTATTTTATCTGTGAACATTTCCTTAACAGGAGGGTCTGAAGCGACTCCTGGAGATCTATGAGATGGTTGGAGAGGAGGAAGTCGTGAATCCAACCAACGAGTTTCTCCGGGAAGGTCGTCTACTCAAGCTTGCTGCCAGGAACACATCAGCCATGGAGAGACACCTGTTCCTGGTTGGTGTATATAGAAACACATGCACACTCTATCTGTGACTGATTTTTCTCTTACCTCTGTCGTAAAGTTAGTAATATAACTGGCTTAATCCCAAAAAGTTGATTCTGTTCATCTGGACGTTTTCGGTGGGAGAAACGTTTTGTTACTCATCCAAGTGACGTCTTCAGTCTCAGCTGACTGCAGGTTTCAATCTTATAAACAGGACATTTGCATGATGACTGAAACCAGCCAGTGAAGGAACAATGGGCTGGGAGGTCAGTTCCTTCTTCATGATTATGAAAATTCTCATGACCACTGATCAATGGCCATGAGTACCATTCACAGAGTTGGGGAATGGCTGCAATCACAGCATTGTAAGATGGTGACAGATGTACCCTTAGACCCCTCCCCAATTCAGAGATGGTCTTTCCATTTTCACTTGAATGGCCTTCTTGACTCTCACTTAAACCAGCGTTCCTCCCTGTCCAGGATGTGTACATCCTCATCATTGAAAGAGCGTCCACTGGCCTGTAGGTGTGAATAGTCTGAAGAGTCCTGGCCTGATGAGGAGGCTCTGAGTAAATGTGGTTATCCCAGTTGGACATTTGTCAAAGCTGAGCGAGCACCTAAAGAAGGCTCCAGCTGATCGAGGAGAAAAGGACAACTGCCCCATAAGCTAAAACCCTTAGTTATCCCTCCACCCCAAGGAATCGGTCCTCCAACACAAACAGAGTAACATAGTGTACGCTGTTAAGTGCAGGAGGATTGCCAGGATTTCTACATCAGGGAAACCAAACAATCTCTAGCTAAGCAGACTGCACAGAAGAGCCACCTCGTCAGGCCAGGACTCTGCAGTCTATTCACACCTACAGTGGACACTCTTTCAATGATGAGGATGTAACATCCTGGACACTCATCACTTGGATGAGTGCCGAAACGTTTCTCCCATTGAAAATGTTACATCCAGATGAACAGAATGAACGTTTTGGGATTTCCTTACCTGGATGATTGAGCTTGCATGAAGACATAACTTGCTTAAATGGATGTCTTTATTTCACTCCAGCTGTCATCAGTCTAACACTTGTTCATTGCATAACTGATTGCTTGGTAACTTTTATCTACAGTTTAACAACTTCCTGCTGTGCTGCTCTCCAAAGTTCAGCCTGGTCGGGCAGCGTTTCACTGTGCGCTGCAGGATCGGGATGGATGGGATGCAGGTGCAGCAAACCACCAACGAGGACCATCCATACACCTTCCAAATATCTGGAAGGGAAAGGATCCTTGAGCTGCAGGCCAGGTGGATGTCATGATTAAAGCACATCAGTAGTTCTTTTTGTTTATGTTTTTAACTATTTACTCAGATTATTTTGAACAGTTACACTTATTAATTGTAAATGCATTCAATTTTGTTTTTCCAAGCTCCAAGCAAGATCGGGATGAATGGATAAAGGTATAATCAGATTTTATTTATTAAATTGTCTTCTATTTTCTAGACATTAAACGATACGTTGATTAGGAAAAATGAGTTTTCTCATCTTCTAAAGCAAGTTTTGTCCCCAGGTGATTCGTGAAGCCATTGATGTGTTTCAGAAGAAAAATGATACCTTCAGACTGGCTTCTAGGGAGCTTACTGTAGCAGAACCAGTAAGTTGTATCAATTCTAGGAATATGGAGTAAAGGAGGATTTTCTTTCCTCAATGTTTATTCATCCATTCTCCTCAGCTTATTTAATTCAAGGTTGCCGGGGGGCTGGAGACGGTTTTAAAACAAAATGTGTTCCACAGACAGAGGAGCTTGGCAAACGAGCCCCTCGCTGGATCAGAGACAATGAGGTGATCCTGTGTATGTCCTGCATGGAGCCTTTTAACGCCCTTACCAGAAGAAGACATCACTGCCGTGCCTGTGGTTTTGTGGGTGACATGATAAACTGCAGCTTTGTATCACACAAAACTGAACTTTATCTGAGAACAGCTCACACATGATGGTTTCTCTGTTTCTACAGGTGGTGTGTTGGAAGTGTTCAGACTACAAAGTGGCTTTAGAGTATGACGGTTACAAGCTGAACAAAGTGTGTAAAGCTTGTTACGCCATCCTGACTGGCCCGAGAGGGGAGGGCTTGGATGGAAAAAAGAGAAGAATGCTGGATGTGAGCCTTGTCGTTTGAAGTAGTTTCAACTTTATGGGTTGTTTTAGATCAAAAAGGCCACCTAACAAATTTTGATCATTGTGGTTTTTTTGGGGTTTTTTGTTTTTCACAGTCCAAAGCATCTCCAGGGCCTACTGACAGTGTAATGAGTGGTTTCATGCAGTATGGGGACAACCCCCAGACCTGGCAGCGAGTGTGGTCCGTGCTCACCAGGGCTGAGCCTCCGGTTCTTTACCTGTACTCCGTTCCACAGGTAAAGTGCTCTGAAAAAGTCAGGAATAATAATAATAGTAATGTTGATGGGATTTTGCTTTTACGTATAAGGGTAAAACTGTTTCTTTGGGACACTGGGATATTATGTTGCAAATACTTTATACAGTCAAATGAAGACAAAGACTTGAAATGCAGCTGGGACTGTAAAGATGGTATGGTACAAGCAGTGTTTGCCCCTCAGCTGTAAAAGACTGATGGGGTGTTGCGGTCACCCTGCCGGGCAGGTGGGCAACACAGACACAAAGTTTGCGAAAGTGATAACTTGAGAATGAAGTAATGTACGACTTTTAAATTGATACCATAGGTGCATCTACTTGGGCATGGGTGAGGATCTCCAGGCCTTCAGGGCCAGTGTTCTGCAGGTTTTAGATTTTACCCTGGGTCGACACATCTGAATCAAATGATTAGTTCATCACCAGGCCTCTGGAGAACCTCAAGACATGTTGAGGAGGTAATTTGGCCATTTAAATCAGCTGTGTTGGATCAAGGACTCATCTAAAACCTGCAGGACACCGGCCCTCGACGCCTGGAGTTCCCCCGCCCCTGCACTAGGGGGTTGAGGGGTATGACTGGCCACCACCAGTAGTTTTCTAAAAATGTTTTGTGATGGGTAAAGGAAGAGAGGCAAATATATGAAGTCGAAATAAAAATCTTTCTACAGACCTGTTTAGACAGTTAGAATATGTAAGTTCAAGTTTAAAAAGACTCGCACACCTGACCTGTTCCACAAGAGTTTATGTTCAGCCGTCATCTCACTAATTGTTTTGTTGTTTGTTCCTACCGAAGTATTAGGAGTGAAGCAAAGGGGAAAATGTTTTGTAAAACTATTTGCCGTAAATTTGTAACATAACCAAACACAGCGGGGCAGTGAAGCTACAGCAGCGCATGTTGAATTCATCCACATTTCGTACGTAACACAACTGAATGTTTGGATTTGCTGCCACATTCATCTCAGATTGAGACTGAAATGTATTGATTTATTTGGAGATCCTCACAGTTGAACCTTCAGAGCTCTTATGTGCAGCTGTCGTGGACACTGACTGTTGGATTCTTGTAGTTTTTTAGCAGCACTAGTGTGCAGAGGAAGAGTAGTTGGATAATTGGTCAAACACTCCTTAATGTACAACAGAACCCTTTGATGACAAACGTCCTTCGTGTCTGACTGGAGTCTTCTGTTATTATTAAACCAGTGAAGGCAAAGAGAGCCTACCTATGCCAAACATGCTTTTGAATACATCCCTCCACAAGTCATTTGGTCTCCTGGTGCACATGGTTTTCTTTCTGTTCTTAACGAATGTACTGCTGGTTGGTGTGCTGCCCCTCCCACAGGTGAAGGATGGTGTCATGTTATAAAAGGTTTCAGCCTCCAGTCTTTTATTGCAGCCCTGCTATGGGTCTTGTCATTTAAAACAAACCCTTTTGAATCATTGTTTGTGTCCCTACATTTCCAGGATATAAAGCCCCTCTTCACTATACCTCTACTGGGCTGCAGCGTCGAGGCTTTCCCCCAGGCGTTTCAGGGTCAGTCCTGCTTCCGTCTGACCCAGTCCAAAACCAGCCACACTTTCACCTGCGATTCTCGGGACATCAAACGCAGCTGGCTGAGTGCTCTGAAAGTTGCTGTGACAGGATGGCGTACAGCATGCTCACTGGCTGTTTGTGACAACAGCAGAGGAATCAGTGGTGAGAACTTTGTAGTCAGTGGCAACAAGGAACATCGCTCTTGAAGGTTTGTAGTGTGTCACGTGTGCAACAGCAGAACAAATGTCCATTGTTGTAAAATGAAAGTTCATGAATATAAAGGTTACAGTACTCTGAAAACTGTGTCTTTAAAAGTGTTGTGCACTTTATTTCAGAAATGGTTTACAGTAAAATAAATAAAGTGAAGGCGTTTTAACGTGAGTGAGACTATCCCTTCAACTACGACTGCATTTGCTTCAGCTCTGTACAAGTGCTAAGGTGCCAAGTGGAGAGAAAATGTGCTCAAGGTTATTTTCTTACAGCAGACAGTAGAACACACGATTGCAAAGAGTTCCAGTGACACACAGAGGCTCTGCGGGATCACGATCGCCTTATAAAACACATTCAGCTGATCCCATTTCTTCACATATTATTACAGTAAGTGGATATTTACACTCAACAGTTTACAGCTAAGCAACAAAAACACGAAAAGAACTGGAAAAGGAATGTTTACATCCTGTCATGTCTGCAGCACATAGAAACCAAAAGCACCAGGTTCATTTACTGTACAGTGTGTTTCAGTCACTGAGATGATGAATACAAATGTTCCTGTCTGACTGCATGTCCATGAAGCGGTCATGTGATGACAATAAAGAAACTTCCTCACACATTGGCTGTAGTGTTTGATGGCAGTTGTACCTGACTTGTGGAAACGTGCAGGCTAAACCTGAAAACATCCCACAAGAAGGAAAGCAGATTTGAAGCTCCATTAGGATAGTTTTTCACTTTTACATGAACAATTGTGACGGGAAAAGCTTTTCTTTTGATTAAAATTGCCACCAGAGCTCCGATGTCCTTTATACATGTTGGTTGTGCAGTAGAACCTCACATTTAAGCCAGCTTTTATCTACGATCAACAGTTGTTTTAACCAAAAACTGATCAATCCAGTGTGCAGCTTACAAAACAGCTCTACAAACTTTGCTGCTAGCTGGTGCCGTGGTCCTATCTGCTAAAAGAGCTAACTCGTGCTATTTTAGCAGTGAGCTTTTGAAGACAAAGGAACTCTTTAAAAAAACAAACAAAAAAAAACCCTGAACAAACAAATGTATAATTATAAAAAATGCATTAGTGTTTTAAATAAAGTGAACCTATATTCTCATTTCCAGCTAAATGGTTCGGCTCTAGGACTAGGATGTACTTGAAGGATCCTTGCTCAACTTATAAGGGGCCTTGGTGTAGCCCTTGAGTTCATCCTGTGTTTGAAGTTTTAGCTCACTTTCACCTTCTCTTCTGATTGGCTGCCCCTCCGGACAGCAAGTGGGTGGGACATCTGCTACCATATTAGGAATATCCTCTCTTACTGACATCATACAGAGCCAGGATCAGTCTAAGACCTGAGCTTTTGTTTAAAGCGATTTTTGTTTTTTTGCACGTACACTGACCTCAGTATTTCACAGTATCATCTTCTTTCGGTTGCTCTCTATAGGAGTCGCCACAGCGAATCGTCTGCCTCCATCTCACCCTATCTCTAGCATCCTCTTGTCACAACACCCCTCTGCATCAATCTTCTTTGTCTCCTTCTTTCCTCCTGCCAGCAAGCTCCATACTCAGCATCCAGAAAAGGAGGCAATAAAAAGCTAAAGCACTCACCCCCTGACTTGCTGGAGGTGGAAATATATAGTGAGTTCATTCTCTTCCTTACTTTCTCTTGACACTGGAGATGGTAAATTAAAATGAAAGAGACTTTGGGTGCAAACAAGCCATTTCAACACTCTGTGTGCATGGAGACAAATGATCTGTAGTCTTAGCTTTGCCTGGGAGATGTCAATGGAATTACTCAGCAACATCTTCCATTAGCTGCTTTAAATGCCACTTAAATGCTTATGCTTACGGACTTAAGAGGAAGGCAGTTTGACCTGTTAGTGAGGATACAAAAAGGAGGCCCTGATATCAACAAAGAGGCTTCTTAATTGGATGTTTAAATCCAGCACTTGATACAAGGAGAGCAACAGTGGCCTGAAATTTGGCCCTCCAGTCACACATGGACACACGACACATAAAGGAAAAATCGATATTTTATACAACAACCCTAACTCTTTTACTTAGATACATTAATTTTCAGTTTGAACAAGTTTGAATAAAAGTTTCCATCTCTCTGTCTTCATCTTCCACTAGATGCCCCAGTTCTGTTTGTTCCAGTTTAGCATCAGTTATATCATCGATCCTGGGTTCGGAGAGGCTTCCTACGGTGTTCAAACGACGCGTTTCTTTCCTCGGCCGAGTTTGAGAAATTCAAACAGTGACTTTATCTCCTCTGTGAAGCTGTGCTGAGTAAAACTAACTACGTTACTTTCGTTTGTACCACAGCAGCTGACTTATTGTTGATCCTGCCAACAGGTTATGAAGGAGCAAAACTACAGCAAACAAAAGAAGCAGGTGGAGATAGAAAACAAAACCAAACAAAAGCTCCAGAAACTGTCCTGAAGACTCCATGAAGTGCAGCACTCTCAGTTGGCTCGAGGCAAGTCAGCCCACCTTCTAAAACCAGCAGTGGCGACTCTCAGCTGCAGCACAGCTGCTCTGACACCAGCAGGGTGTCGTAGCCGTAGATCTCCAGAAGGTGGAGCAGGAAGAGCCTGTCTCCGTGCGGATCCAGGCCCATGGCCCTCACGCTCTCCTGGGTTACGGTGGGGTCGGAGCTTCCTGCCACCTCGCTCAGCGTCTGGAAAATCCTGTTGTTCTGTTCCAGGAAAAACCTCGGGTAGACCAGGCAGACAAGGCAGACGAGTCAGTCACTGAAATCTGTTCAATCTGTTCTTTTTTTCCCCACTATTCATAACAGTAACTGTGGAGAAATCACAAAATCAGCACAAAACGACCCTCTGTGACACGTAATAGCTACCATGAGGATAATAAAGCAGGCTCACTGCCTGTTCACTGTTCTTTCTCTACAATCTTCATAAGATAGAGCCGTGTCTGCTCCGAGTACTGTAGTTAGTCACTAGACCGATTAAATAAACTGCTCTGTACTCACAGAATAAAGAGATCCTCTTCACTGGACACACAGTCTCCATTCTCCTCCTGGGAGTACAGCAGCATCTGTCTGCACACACACGCAATTTACAGAGGTTCTCATAAGACAAAGTCATCCCAGCGTGCACACATGCAGCTGCTAGCAGTAAAACGAAGGCCAGGCTAGCAGCCCTGTGAGGCTGTATGTAGGCTTAACATGCTAACCCCACCAGCCAGCAGGTCCGAACCACCAACATTAGCACGACTAAATGTATAGAGTTAAATCATAACGCTACAGCTGCAAACTGTTTCTCCTGGGTTATCATGTTAACTTTTGCTACATAGTACAGTACAGTAGGAGCAGCAGTGGGTCAGTTCTGTGAGCAAAAATGCCGTACGGAGGTCAGAGGTCAGAGGAGAATGTCCAGACTGCTCTGAGCTTACTCAAATACCTGCTGGGCCCAACCAAAGTATGCAGAAGAGCCTCTCTGTGCACACAATTCATTGAACCTTGAAGCAGATCGGCTCCAGCAGCAGAAGACCGCACCGATAGTCACTCCTGTCAGCTTAATGAAGGTATGCCATGAAAAACTAAGGCAGTTCTGAAGCTAAAAGCGTACTAGCAAGATTTACCAAGTGAAGAAGAATATTTGTAAAAAAAAAAAAAAACCAAAACAAAACTCAAACTTTTGAGCCTGTTAATGTTTTAAAAAGCAGACTTTAGCCTACCTCTGCTCGGTGAGCTTACGATACTTTTCCCTGTCGGCTGTGCTGAGGCGGAGCAGCGGCTTCAGGCCGTCTCTGTAGGTCTTTACATTCTGGTTATCTACGTACACGTCGTACAGATCCTTCTTCTCCTCAAAGATCTTCTCAGTGGTGCCTAAACATACAAACATGCAGAATCCCTCAAATTTACGAACATGCTCAGCTCTCCTGGTTACACATCAGCCCGATGAGTCTGTTTTTTTAGTGAGGCTTTTTGTTTTTAACAAACGTCAACTTATTTTGAGCATCTACTTACACGCGACATAGGAAAGCTCGTTCTCCAGGGCGCTGATATCAGCCACATTAACGTAGAAGAAGGGCCGGAACTCGGGCACGGCCACGCCCACCCCGGGGATAGAGATGTTTGCCAGGCAACAGCAGCAGTACACTGACGGGGTGGAGGGAGAAATTAGAGAAATGATGCACGAGTGTGGGGGAGACCGAGAGGAGCAGAGCAGGTAATGTGCGCGTGATGTGTGGGCTAACAAAAGCTGCTACAGCTGGAAAGGAACTGTTTGTCCTGTGACGTGAAATCCCCACACCGTGACAGCTTAGTAAACAACAAAGATTTAATTGGCTGATTCTGTTTTTTAAGGACTTGATTAACATTTCTGGAAAGAGACATTTTTCACTACCTTGCTGAGGACCAGATGACAAGCAGTAACAGGGAAGTCAACCTTCATCCAGATGTTTCTCACCTCTGTAGCAGACCACACCCACGGGTGGAGGAGAGAAGATTAGGATGCGTCGGCGGAGAAGAGCCAGTTTCCACAGTACCATGATCTGCTCCCCGAAGAAGCGGATGAAGTGGGACATGCAGCCGGCCGGGTGGGTGATCTGCTCCAAATGTATCCAAGTGAAGAAATATGCATTACTGAAGAACAAATAATCATTTAAGCTGTTTTAGGAATAAAATGGTCCATCCCACCTTCATCTCAGGATGCATGCTGTGGTTGATTGCTGCACTCCAAGCATTGGCTGGTAACGCAGTGACAACAGCGTCTCCACTAGGGGGCAGAAGTGCTCTCTTGTCCTCATAGAAGGCCTCAAGGTGAGAGTAGTGGCCCGGGGACTGAAGCTGGAGCCTAGAGAAAGGTAACAATGGCATCCAAAAAAAAGAAAGAGGTAAAAAAAAAACAAAAAAAAACAGCGGGTTATTAAAAAAGAAATGCAGATACCATATGATCAGTTTAACAGACACCGTCTCAAATCAGTTCACTGCTCTGTGTCTGCACAGATGGTGCTGCTCAGGCCATCAGCTAATTAAGTTAAAACGCAAACACTGTTCATCAGAGCGAGCCGTGATTTCAAAATAAAATGTGGAACACATAACTCTCGCTCATTAGTGCAGCGGTGTTGTTAAACAAATGATCATCTGCAGGGTTTTGTTACACAAATGAATTTCTGTATGGCCCTTAAATCATGCTTTAATGTGGCTCAAATTCCCATCAATATGCGGTGGACTGGACGTCAGTCTGAGGGAAAGAAAATGCTACCAAGAAGTCTCAATAACTAACTTAAAGCTGCCAAATGAAAGCTATTCACATTTTTTCAGGACTTACTTTCCAAGTAGTATCAACCTTAGTCTAGCACATCAGGATAAATTGAGCCCAACCGGATTTTTGGAAGCCTGATACTGATACCAATATTTGGTGATTTAAAAGTCTGATATCTTGATATTTCAGACAATATCTTTTTCTTTCACACATGAAAGAAATAAAAGCTATCTAAAAAAACGTGTTATGTTCAGTGATTTATTAAATTGTTTACCCTGCTCAGATCAGCTGATTATTTAATTTGTAGTGTTGTTGGTGGCAGGAACCTCTGTAAAATGAAGTCACTGCAGAAATGCTAAAATCTGTAATCCCTCAACTGGTAACTTTATCGTGCACTCATCTGGTCTACATCAGCTAGCTGGTGTTATCTGATAACTTAGCACCTGCCTCAGCTGCAGCAGCCAAAATGATAATGCTGACGTTTACCAGGGGTCGTGGGTGAAGTTAGGGCAACTGCATCCATCTTTTATATACAGTCTATGAGTTTCATTGAGTTTTCACTGATAAACTAGATTGGAAGAGCAATGTAATATATTCAGTTTTAACATTAATAAACTGCATTAAACTCTTACTCTGTGCTGCCAAAGCTACCATTCTGTCAAAAAAGGGGGAAAATCACGCTAGCTCATTTCTTTTTTTCCCCAATATGCAGCTTACTCCTCATGGATTTGAGCTAAACTTTAAGTTTATCATGTTTCTTAACTCCTGAACCTCAGAAATGATTTAATATTGTCTTTTTTTCAAATTTTATTTCTTCCAAATTAGAAACTAAAATTACCAAATGCTCCTTTTTGGCCTGATAAATCTTTTTTTGTTATTGTTGTTGTAAACCTACTGTGGATTCATTTTCTGTGACTCAACTAGTCAAACAGTAGTTTCAGCAATGAATCTTATTAAAGGCCTCAAAGGTTAACTTCATCACGCAGGGTAAGTACTTATCAAGTAGCTGTTTGTGCTTAATCTCAAATCAAGGTAGAATTCTAGTCGCTCTGGCTCCACTGTCGGGTTTTACTACAAGATAAAGGGTCACATTTATCACCTGTAAATGTTTTTAATGTGTTTTGTGTTGCAGTGGGAGTTGCTTAGAGTTTTCAGGCTGCAGTTACTCTATGCCAAGACACAATTTCATTCATCACACCTTTTTTTTTTTAGCTTTTCCCTGCAAAACTAATGAGTTCCACAAGCTGCGAGTGCAAAGAGAAAACAAATAACAGAACGTGTTTAAAAAAGCAGCGAGATCGAGCGAGCGAAGGGGAAATGGGATAAACTCTTCGCAAATTGCTAAATATCTTAATTGCCTTGTGACCAGCAAGAGAGGCCATTATGTAAGAAACAGACGACTACAATGGCAGCCAGCAGATGGGGAATGTGGTGTGAGCTATGTTGGAATCGGTGAGTAAAGAGCATGACCGCTGCATGACTGGAGGCCAGGAGAGGCCAGGGTGTGGGAACTGTGGAAAGAGGAAGAGAGGACTGTCAGGGAAAGCAGGGAGAAAGAGAGTCCGAGAACAGAGGGAGACGTGTTCGAGGAGCTGCTGAGGAGGAAGTGTGGCACGGCTTGGGATGAGGCACTGGAGTAAAAGGGCCTGTGCACACCACTAGTAACAATAAAGGGAAGTGAAGTGTTGTCTGAAGGAATGTGCTTCTTTTCAGAGAAAACAGGAAGCATGGAAAGTGCGAGCTGTTGCTGTAAGCAAGCCGGTGTCTTCTGTTGCATGTAGAGCTCTCACTTATTTGTATAGAAGAGATCGAACGATTCTGAGCGGTGGAAGTAAAACGGCGCCGCCGGCTCCTCCACGTTGTCCTTAACCCCAAACTGCTCCCTGTGCAGCTGCTCGACAGCAAACACACCAGTCTGCACCAGGTGTGTCTGTGTGCTAAGGGTGTTTCCACTAGCCAAGTTTGCACACCCACATCAGGCAGAAATTTCTTATGATTACATCTTTTCAGACTTGTTTCAGCACAGAAAGGAAACATGGACACTGAATGCTCACTGTTAAGCTACTGATTTTTTTTTTGGTGATTAATGAAATAATGATATACAGAAATGATCGTTTAGCCTTTAGTCTCAGTGTCACTGCTCTTCTGCAGCTCCTTACCAAAACTGCACTGTGTGATAACAGTGAGAGGTGAACTATAGGCGATAAGACTGTACGGGATACACTGGTGCAGATCACATGACAGAGGATCAACAAGGAAGCCTGGTTCTGTGCCAATTTAGTCTTTGTGCACGTGGACTGAGGGTATCTCTGTTCAGACCATGTTGCACGGCACTCTACTTTGCACAACTGCACAGATTAACAGTGAAGAGAGGTGAAAATTAGCACTTCATTGCTGCCAAGCACAAGATTCAATTCCACATACCAAAAATAGCTGTAGAGACACTGATGTTGTCTCTTTGTAGGACACTTAGTGATAATCTTTTTAAACCGTTTGTTATTCTAGTGAGCAAAACTCACTCAGAATTGGCCAAAATCTGCCATTTTCTTAATGCTACATTTGGCTGTGAATAATCATACTGACCCAGGGCGAGTCTAATCTCTAATAAAGACACAATATAACACTAAACATTTATCGATCAATGAATAACTCATTGCAGTTTGTTCAAAATGGAAGATTTGCTGAATTTATGACTTCTCACTATCTTATCGATTGATCTCAGCACTGAGAGAAACACTGACTTGAAACATGGACATTTAAACATCTGATCTGAGATCAGGACATACTTATTCTCTGGGAGAAGA
This sequence comes from Simochromis diagramma, assembly GCF_900408965.1. Taxonomy (NCBI): domain Eukaryota; kingdom Metazoa; phylum Chordata; class Actinopteri; order Cichliformes; family Cichlidae; genus Simochromis; species Simochromis diagramma. The sequence goes on from NW_024386908.1 coordinate 2,395,666, forward strand.
CATGTGGTCTGATCAAAACCTTCTTCTGATATATTTATCCTTTCATTTATCTGGATTATTAACAAGTGACCAAAAAGAACCTACAGTACTGCGTCCTCATTTCTTTATAGTTTTTTTAATAGAACAACTGGTAATAGGTGCAGGAATTTATTGTAACATCCAATCATAACAGGAAATACTTTATATAATACAAATTCTTGATTGAAAGTTAATATTTGGTATGCCCACCTTTATTCTTTAGCCTGAACTCTCTAAGGTAAGCTTTCTTATCATTTGTTTGATTAGTCATCTGGAATTTGAAAATGTTGACACTGACCTTGAGGACATGACTTTCAGATTCTGTTTGTCTGCTGCATTTAGTTTTTAGCCCTGTCACTTCTTCTCCTATCCTTCACTTATCCAGTTTCCCCAGATTTTTTTAAGGACGCATTGCACACAGTGCCATGATATGCCAAATTTTCAGCTAATGACCCTTTGTGATTGACTTAGTTTGCAAACTTATTTCAAGCTTATTTTTTGGCATTTTTGTAGATTCAACAAAAAAAAAAAGTGAACAAAATATGTGTTACGTGACGTGCTGCTGATAACAAAAGTATCTGAAGATGGGTGTTATGCTTAGACAAAACTCTGGTTATTCTGTTTAGATAGTTGAGTAATTAAAAGTGTCAAGTGGCTTAAAAACATTCCCCTGAAACGGTTGGGTACAGGGACTAAAAATGAGTTAAAAAGCAGTGAAACTCCAAAGGAAATGTGTTGAAAGACCTTCAGAAACCCTGCAGAACTATTGTTTAAGCAGACATTAAAAAATTACAAGTCTGGCTATTAGGAAGAAAAAAAACAGAGGGGGGGGGGGTCAAGACTTTTAATCAACACTGCATTCAGTCACTACAGGTAATTACATGTTGTGTACAAGTAACATTAATTGAGGTGTACCACAGGGTTCTATTTTAGGTCCTTTTAAATTTTCAAACCAGTTTTCTTAGAGTTCAACTTGAACAGTCGACTAAAGCGAAGGTCAACTCTTTTCATCATAAACAAAAAGTCACTCACTCACTGGCCTTAAACCAGTTGAAAATAGGCATCACATCACATAACTCCAATTTCCACTGTCTTTGAAAAAGTTTCCTTTGCATTTTGTGTCCGTTCGGTAGGGGTTTTATATTTCTCTCAACTGTAGCTTGATGTTCATCTTATTTTGTTGGCATTACTGTTTTTGAAGTATTCTCTATTCAAAATATTATGAAAGCTAGAAAAATACATGCACACTCCTACCAAAGAAAGGGGATAGGTGCCGGGCCAAAAACAGATAGGAAAACAGCCCCCCCTCCCCGCCCCCTGCTTGCACACTGCAGGGATAATTACATTGTTAATTCACGTGCACTTTGGGTAAACTTCTGTTGCTTTTAAACGTGCAATATAAATAAAAGTGACCCACAATTCCCAAAAATATGCTATTTTCTATTTTCTTTACTAAAAAACTAAAAAGTACGCTCAGTTGGTTGGTCTAAATGCTTCGTTGATAGAAAGTCATAGATCTTGATGAGCAGAGCTCTCCATTGTACAAGCTCAGTGCTCTTACCTGACCTGGTGCTCCAGGAAGCTCATGTAGCGGTAGAGCAGGGTGTAGGAGGGAGACAGGATCCCAACCGACTTCATCCTGGCCCCCCTCTCCACCGTGCTCTCCACTGCCATGTTGGCAAAGCAGGCGAGGCCAAAGTAGCAGCCCTTACGGAAGTAGCTGTGGAAAGAGGGGAGAGGGACACAGATGAGGCCGTGAGTCATGAAAAAGCAAAGATGCTGCCAGATGGCTGTTCCTTTTTTTTTTTTTGTCAGGCAACACTTTCCTCAGCTCTGTCCTGCCAGGATGAGGACATGGGGGTGCATCCTAATACTTAAAATTAGCGACTCGGCTGTGTAAGAGTGTAAGAGACACAGATACTGATCCTTACATGAAGTCTGTGCTGACTCGGTGGGAGCCGCTGGCAATGGCTTTGAACTCCACTCCATCCAGGTCCATGTCTTTGGGCAGACACCACTCCAGCATGTTTCCTATCACACCCAAACAGCACAGAGACAATAATAATGATAAAACTTGAATAAATGGATATAGGCTGATACAGGAACAGACAGTGTGTTTTCAGGAGTCCAACTATATTCCCTGGAATTCATTACTTGTTGGTTGACGCAGCTGAGCAAATATGAGCTGACAGGAGCTGAGAAACCGAAGGTGACTCAGCCAGTGTGCCTTTCAATCTCATCATGAGATCTCTGCGTAAGAGTTTCTGCTGAAATATGAGCTGATCAGTGCTTAATATGAAGTTGCAGGTGTCTGTCATCCACGAAGAAAAGATGCTTTACCGACAGCTGGTAGTGACTTCAAGTGTTTAACTTTGACTCTCATGCAGTGCTAGGTGTATGGACCAGATGTTACTCAAGGGTCTTGCTAAGAATGGAAAGTCAAAGTAATTTTACAAACATCTGGTTTTGCTTTGATCTATGATCTATGGGTGTGGATGCACAACTAACATCCGGGAGGAATTATCCTAAAATCCAAATTTTGTCTAAACGTTCTCACAGCATTATTATAGGTGGAATAACAAAATCCCTGTACACGGAGCCTGGGTGTGCCTGAGGTTTGTTCCTGTTAAAAAGGAGTTTTTCCTTCCCACTGTTGCCAAGTGCTTGCTCATAGGGGGTCGTCTGAGTGCCTCAAGCTGCTATAAAGCAGCTTGAGGCACCTGTTGCAGTAATTTGATGCTATATGACTAAAATTGAATTATATTGAATTCTGTCTAGGACCTGGTGCACCTTAGGACACTTACACTTTCCAGGAACACATTTGCCCAAATAACACATCCACATACCAGATACAAATACGAGAGAAGTTACTCAGCAATGAAAACCACGAACACTTGCCCACAACGACAATACAGCGATTCTGTGATGCTCAATATATTGCATGATAATCTAAATCAAATTTCATAAGCATATTTGCGATAAACTGCTTTATTTACTAACATGAGCACATATGAGCTCAGGGACTGAACCTTCAAGTACAAACTAATGATGATTTTTTTTCATGCGTCCATCTGCTTCTGTGTTATTATGTTTCATTTCGATGTAAGGAATGAGTCATAAAACGGCGCTTCATCTCGTATCTGACATCAAATGCTGTGTATCAGAAAACCTTGATGAAGAACTCGTGTTATATAACTTCAGTTCAGTGCCTTTTCCAAAAAAACATTATAAAGTATTAAAATTAGATATTTGCAGAGTACCACAAGATCCAGAGGACACATATATTTCTATAACTTAAGGAGGAGAAATATATGTATTTATTCACCATGTTGTTTGTCTGTATACGTGTTATTATTTTCCAATTATAACGGTATATCAGTTCAATTAATTAGCTCTACTTTGCTGTTCCTCACTGTCTGCCATTTTTCCATTATTAACCTTTTTATCCAGTACAAATTTTTTCACTTCAGTTCCCTTCGCTCTCATTCATCTGATAAGTGCTGCCAATGGGAGTCACGCCGAAGTGAGTCTGCCCACATAGCAAGCAGGTCTGGCCCGGATCTGGTATCAAGCCGGCACTGCTGGCTGACTTCTGGCATGATAAGACGTATGTGGTGGATCAATCCCTGGCTCCTCTAGTCTGCATGTCAAGAGTATGAATGTAGTCAGGAAGAACTCAGTTTAGAGAAAGTGTGTGATTGGGTAAATGTGGCATGTTGTATAGAGCACTTTGAGTAATCAGGGAGACTAGAAGCACTATATAAGAATCAGTCCATTCATTGTGTGAACAGAGTTTTGTCATGTTACTTTTGCACTGTTTTGCATGTTCTGGCACATGTTGTTTTTACATGGCTTGATTAAGGTACACATTAGGCTGACATCTGGGACCAGAGCTGAAACTATTCTGAGCCAGCACAGGGCCAGCAGCAGTGTGTCTACAACTGGCCCGTGGCTGCACACAACTTAGACATGGCCCACATACTGCGAAGAATGACGGCCCTTTGGTGACCCAGATCAGGTTTGCCAGAGTAGTCCACATATGGGCCAGCACAGGACCACCAGTGTGTCTGCGACTGGCCTTGTGCTGGCCCATGTGTGGGCCCCATCTGTCAAACCAGATCTGGGCCACCAAAGGGCCGTCATTCTTCGCAGTATGTGAGCCATGTGTAAGCACACTGTGTGGGGCCAGATCCGGGCCATACCAGGTGGTAGGTCAAACCGGCACGGGGAATCCTTTAGTTTCACTGGTGTAGTGTATAGATAGCTGTGACACAAGAAAATATATATACACATCGATATTCTAACAATGTTACAGTAATGTGCATAGAAGCTTTAAGAAAGAAATCATGGTAAATAATCATAATAACTCCCCCAGTAACTTTGCTTTGTTTGATATGTGATGAATAATGAATAACACTCAAAATATGAGTAATGACAAAAATAAATATATTCACTGTAAGTAACTGTATATGTATGTGTAAATAATTTCATCTTACAAATAATGATTTTGATTATTTCATATAAAAATGTCTGTGAAGGTTCTCAGTCATCCAGGTCATCATAGTCTAAGGAGCTTGCAAAGAAAAGTGTCTGGACTTCTTTAAGTTGTTTGAAGACGTTTCACCTCTCATCCAAGAAGCTTCTTCAGTTCTGATCCTCTAATCGCCTGAACCAAGGTGTGAAACTGGGTGTGGGTCCCAATCAGTGGTGCATGCTGTACAGTGCAGCGAGGAATGCCCAGACCTCTACATTGGAGAGACCAAACAGCCACTTCACAAGCGTATGGCACAACATAGAAGAGCCACCTCCACAGGACAAGACTCAGCAGTCCATCTGCACCTTAAGGATAAAGGTCACTCTTTTGAGGATGCCAATGTTCACATTTTGGACAGACAGGACAGATGGTTTGAAAGAGGAGTGAAAGAAGCCATCTATGTCCACTGTGAGCGACCATCTTTGAACAGAGGCGGTGGTTTACGACACCAACTGTCTGCCATCTATAATCCAGTTTTGAGTTCCCTCCCCAGATTCCTTAACGCCCACTCACATCCTGGGCCATCTGACCTCAGGAATTCGCATGATAAGGTGGGGCCAGGTTTCACAATGAGCTCACCCAAAACCCTGGCTGATTGGGACCCACACCCAGTTTCACACCTTGGCTCAGGCGATTAGAGGATCATCAGGGGGTCCTTTTGTCCCTCTGTGGGGGGATACTCCCACTAGGTTTAAATCTGGGACTCCCCACCATTTGACCTTAGAACTGAAGAAGCTTCTCGGATGAGAGGTGAAACGTGTTCAAGCAACTTAAAGAAGTCCAGACGCTTTTCTTTGCAAGCTCCTTTGACTTCATATAAAAATATTTGCCATTATATTATGTTGTGACAACTCCACCATTATAAGACACTATACTTCTATATTGATGCATCCTTCCTTTATGAACATATCTGGGTGGCGTTCGACTTAGAAGGGCACTGATGTTTCTAAGTGGTGGTTAAAGAAGAATTTGTCCAATGTGCCGCTGCTCGTTTGATCTGGTTTTCTTTTAAAATCCTACAAATGAACATCTTTTGTGTCATCCTGTTTTTATCATACCACAGACTAGACTCCTTAACAGAATGATGTAACTGGAAATTATATTGTGGAGATAAAAATGCATTATCACGTGGTTCCAGCAATAAGCAAGCATGTGGGATCGGGTCATGAGTGGCCTGGAAGTCCACGGTAACACTGATGAGTGGGAACTGGGAACTGATTCAGCTTCAGCTTATCTGGTAGCTTGCTGGTTTCTAATTGAGGTCTTTCAGTGAAGCCCCTGTAACACAGGTACTTATGATTCTTTTCGTCAAATCTAGAAAATAAAACTGCTCATCACACCATGCTCCTGGTCTTCACTCAACCAGACACTGCAAAATCATAAAGTGGCCAGCTCCACCCTGTAGGGAATATCCTGCACTGCATGCCTCCAAAGCATCATCATGAAGCCTTAAATCCAGTGAATCGTAACCTGATCTCCTCCCTCCTAAGTAACTGTTTCATAGTGGGTTCGCCCCTGTCTTTAACATATCTGTCATTAAAAATGTATGGCTCTACTGTGCATAAAGCACCAGCTGATTGATTTTCTACCACAGCACTCTTCCTGACATTTTGTCATGGCTTATTCTGCCACTGGGCTTGCAGAAGATGTCGTGCCTTTAGATAATGTCTCCAAACTACTGTTGCAGGTCAGAAAAAGCCACACCTGTGGTGGTCTGCAGACTTGGTCATTCTGAGCGTCAGACACAACACTTAAAGCTGCATCTGTTTATTCTGACCTGTCTATAAGCTGATCATTGCCCTTCTTTTAAAGCCTGCCTGTATTTGTTTTTATAAGGTTAAATAAATTCCATATAAGTACATTTGATGTCCCACCTGATCTGGTATTGAATGTAACCACAAACACCGACACTATCTGGTCCTTTTCCTCCCATTTCACCATCCTGTCTTCTAGCGACACCTCCCTCGGTCCTGTATCCGAGAGATGCTCCTCCTTGTCGGGTGGCAGCGCTTCGTCTGTACCCGCCAGATCGCTGGAGGTCGCGGGCGGGGCGCTGCAGCCGTCTGCGTTGGAGACAGACCTGCTGGCAATGGGACCCCCTGGTCCGCTGCTCCACCCAAACCCGGGCGCGGAGCATCCTAAGGCACGGCTGTTGGAGGGACTCGACAGTCGTTCCTTCGTCGGAGAAGTACCTCCGGTCTTCTCCGCGGACGGAACCTCTTCCCAGTCTAGCAAAGGGGCTCGGTCCGACCGCTCCACCATCCTGGCGGTCCCGCCTCAGTCTCACCGCGGATTTGTAAATGATGTCTCAGCCGACAGTGACCAGGTCCATTCGTGGATAACTAGAACTCAGAGCAATTTCTTCACAGCGAAGTTACTCCTAATTCATAACGGCTATTCATAACGGCTGCATCTCGCTTTAAATAAACATTACGTATTAGCAGCTTGAAAGCCTAGCTTTAAAATCTTTCCAGTATCTGGTGATCATAAATTTGATGCTGTTCAGAGAGGGCAACTCCTTCGTCTAATGCGAGTTGCGTTCAAAACTCTTCGCAATTTTATTTGTCACATTCCCTTGGCTGAGACTGGCTTCAAAACAGTTAGGAACGCGACTGCTTTTTGTCTTCTTGAATGTAGCCTGCGCTTTAACGTCTTCTTTTCGCGTGCCGCACTTTCGATCACTACGATTATATTTTTATAAAGCAGCGTAGCCAATACGACACATTTTATAGTAATATTTTTTTTATAAAAGGTCAAATTATTAATTTATTAGCCAGAGTTATTGAAGTTTGCTCCATTTGTCGCGATTTCTTTATTTTATATTTTATTAGCGCTTTTGTGTGTGACGAATGTTGCTAAGCAAACTCCAAGCGACAAGTTGGTGACGTCGTTCAGCGACACGTCAACCACACGGAAGAAGATCCGCATCCTGTGAAATCCAGCACTTTAGTGTGGAAATAAGGACCCTGGCTTTATCAAAATGGGTGAGTATTTTCACAATTGCTCAGCAAAACGTGATTTTGTGTAGTTACATGTAATCTCCGTGTGTATTAATGATTATATCCCGGTATATCCCTGTTTGTTTAATTTAATGTGCGAGTGTAGCCAGTTAGCTTGCCTGCCAAAATTAGCAACTTACAGTGAATATGTTTTGCTCTTTATTAACGGCATGTTGTTAATATTCCCCGACCAAACAGTTCTGTTGTAATTAAAACATGAACATACTGGCATTGATCATGAATGATGACATGCATTTCATTTTCTGCTAATACCAATACTCCATAACACTGTGTGTAGCTAAGCTAACTGCAGTTTGCCTGGTTGACAGTGACAGTAAATAGGTTAGTAGCTTCCATGGAAATCAGGAAGAGAGTAAAGAACTACAAGCCTAAATGTATTCGGCATATTCGCCTTTTTGGTCACTTCTGCTTGTCAAATCAAATCAATTTTATATTTATAACACCGAATCACAACAACAGTTGTCTCAAGGCGCTTACGATAAATTAAAACCACTAGAAATTGCTTTTATTTTATAATTTACACAGCTTTTTCACTTTGGTGGGAAAAATCATAAATTATATACATTTTCATAAAGATTTTAAGAACTGAAGCAGTGGAATCTCTCGCACAGGGCATCATACATTTTCACCTACTTAAAAGTGAAAAGCAAAGACTTGCGTCCATTGTTGGGGCCTGTATAGTATTTGGTATTCTGTACCTGTTTGGTCATTTATGGTTGTGATAAAAAGGCATGATTTTATCTGTCCAATTATGTCTTTGCGTTAAAGCATCTGCAGCTAAGCTCCCACGTGTTCAGTACACCTACAGTATGTAGTATGTATGTGTATTATCATTAATACACTCTGCAATTAATCTCGGGCTTTGCTAACTGCTAGCTTGGTCTCTGTCGATGAAGATTTTTACTTTGGCCGGTGTTGTGCCAAAAAGTGATCGTCTGTCAAAAAATGATTAAATAACATTACAATTAGATAAATAACTATGTTAAACATATGTCAAATTTATCCATAGCCATGAGTGAAGTTATCTTGAGATACAAACAATATTCCTGTCACAAGGGAGAAGCTGCAATCACTTTATGGCAAAGTGACTTTTATATATCCTTTATTTACCCAGTTAAAAACTATCATTGACATTGAAATTGTCTCCTTTAAGAAGGATATGGATAAAGGGGTAGGAGAAATTGCAACAAATATAACATAAAATTTGTATAAAGATATTTGAAGTGGCTAAAAAGGTCTGGATCGGTTATAATGTGGGTACAATGTCACAAAGTCATAAAGATACTTTCGAGTTAATTTCTCTGTTTTTCATAAAACCCCATATAAATCCTGTTGACTACAATCTTTTAACCAATACAAGCAGAGACATTACACATTTAAAAAAAACACATAAACATCGGAAATGACTTTTTGGCGCAACACCAGCACTCTGTCAATGTTAAAAAAGAAAAAGCAATACTACCCCTAAAAATCCAAGGGAACTAGGTGTTTGATGAAAAGTAAATATTTCTGCACATTCATCTTTTTTTCTCACTACTCCTTTCTTTTTCTTCTTCTTCAGGTGGTTTCTTCTCTAGTCTCTTCTCTGGCCTGTTTGGCACCAGGGAGATGAGGATTTTGATCCTGGGTTTGGACGGTGCCGGGAAAACCACAATTCTGTACAGACTGCAAGTTGGAGAGGTGGTGACCACAATTCCCAGTATGTATTTGTTTTGTCTGTATCTCGATTGCACATTTAGTGGCTCCATAGTGTAGCGGTTAACGTATTCGCCTTAGAGATTCTAGACTGATATCAAGAGGGGAGTCAAACCCAGCTTCAAGGGAGTCACAAGCTAGTGTTCTCCTGTGGTATTCCCAAGCCTGGGAGGCATCCATCATTAAATCTTCCATATACAATGTGGGTCTCCATGTATAGATTTGCTATAGTGATGCCTTTGAAAAAAGGGAGCAGCTGAATGTCTTTATGCCTTCATTTTCCTGCTGTGTCAAGTTCAACTTTACATTTTCACACTCGTGTGCCTGACGTTCAGGAGCTCCAAACTCCTGCTGTTTTTCTGCTTTGAGTAATATTTGTATAAGCGATACCACACCCCCTCCCCTCCTCCCACATTCCAGTAATTCAAAGTGAAAAAAAGCTACCGATATTGTTATTGTGAAGAAAAATGCTGCAGTGCCTGTTCCACCTGTACCTGTATGAGACATGCTCCACCAGCACGGTGCTGATGCAGAGCCTGTTCTGCCTTGGTGTCTTTTGAAAGCCAGCCAATATTTTGACAGGTTTGCCAATGATTTGTACATGGCATTACTTGCACAAGTAGCTTTGATATCCATGTGAGATGAATCATGCAGCAAAGAACTGTGCCACTGACTTTGGGCCCAGCAATTATGTGGCACGCTGTGCTGGTGGAAATACATAAACCGTTTTATGATTGGTCACCTCTACTGTGATTTTGGAACAGTGGTGAGATATTATAGGTGGATTTAACTGTTACATGATGTGCCTCCCTGTAGGGCTGCCACAAACGATTATTTTGATAGTCGACTAGTCACCGATTATTTTTGCGATTAGTCGACTAATCAGATCGTCATCTATTGGACGGAAAACGTACAGCTTATTGCACCAGCAGCATCTGCTCGTATATAACTATCATTAGCTTACAGCTTTAAGTGTTTCATTTGTATGTGCTTTGTCTCTAGGGGCCACCGCATATATTTATATATAAACATATAAATAAAACCACTTTTTTTTTTACATTAGTAATTCCTTTTGTGCATAATTTTATATTGTTGTTAATAATAAATTAATTAAAGCAACAAAACAACCTGAAGAGCCGGTTCGGAGCCGAAAGAGCCGGTTCTCTAAAAAGAGCCGGAAATCCCACCACTACTGAGCTGGGCCGCGCTATGAATTCTGGGACACAGCTTCTTCTTCTTCGGGGTTTAACGGCAGCTGGCATCCTTGTACATGCAGTGCTGCCATCTTCTGTTTCAGTCCGTTATTAAACTCTTAAATCCTGCTACTTAAATCCTCCTGTGTCTTTTGGGATCTTACGAAGCGTCAAACGACACGTCGCCTATTAAATTAGTCGTCGATGATTTTAATAGTCGACGTAATCGTGACTAGTCGACTAATCGTGGCAGCCCTACCTCCCTGCTAAGATAACCCAGCATCTCCAGCACAGATGACCTGATCCACAGCCAGATAAAATTAGTGCATTTGGCAAAGAATGGCCTGACTGATTTCCATGGCTCAGGTTTTATGTTGGCGAATGATAAGAAAATGTAATGTGGTTCAGTGAGAGAAAAAGAGAGAACCAGTGTAATTCGTGTAATATGCCTTTAATCAACTGCCAGACAGTGGGAGTTATCAGAGTTTGACACATCAAAGGCCAGCGAGCCGAGCAAACGAACGAAGCACTCTGACCCCAAACATCCCTTCTGTGAGAAACCTGTTTTATGCAATCACAGCGGATTTGACTTGGCAGCATGTCAGATGACATGGAAGCTACTGTAAGTAGATATGAATACAGGTTTGGGGTTTTTTTTGTTGCAATTTTTGCACATTGCACTTTATGTAGTCCTGTGTTGATTGTCTGTCATATGTAGCACCGTGGTCTTGTCTTGGAGGAATGTTGTCTTGTTTCACTGTGTACTGCACATGGCTGGAGTGACAATAAAGCCTCTTGACTTGACTTGACTTGAGTTGTGGCTGGGACAGAAAAGGTTTAAATGTATTGCTATGGAGACAGAGGTGTCTGTATAAATCTATCGAGATCAACACCATAAATATCCAAAAATGTTCAGCTGACCTCGAGACTGGTTTTAATCAGATTTTGGTTAATTTAGTTTTAAGAACTCAAACTATCTTCTGTGTGTGAAGTTCACCTCACAGGTTGTTTACATTTTTAGTAGTTCTTAATCACAGTTCCACCCAAACTTCCCTCAAAGCCATGTTGCGTCAGTGAGTGAGAATCTTTTTATTTCTTTTTTTGTAAGATACCTGACTTGTTAATTACATTCAGGGATGCCTGTTATTTAAAGATAAGGGTATTTTGTTGTTTCCCATAACAAACAGGAAACCGTTGGATAAAGCATTACAATAAAAACCCTTAAATACACCTGAAGTGATTGGAGCCACTCAGCTGCTTTCACGTATTTCTTTTCCTAAATAAAGTGTTTTAATATTGAGCCTTATTTGTCTTTCTATGTCATCTTTAAACTGCACCACAAATATCTTTGCAGTATGCATTTTCTCCTCTTCTCGTTATTATAGTGCATAACTTGATTATATGAATAATATTTTCTTTTGTCGGCAGCAATTGGTTTCAACGTTGAGACGGTCACATACAAGAACCTGAAGTTCCAGGTGTGGGATCTGGGAGGACAGACGAGTATCAGGTAGGTGGTGCTGTGAAAATGCAAGAAAACAGCCTCCTGTGGATTTGTTGAGAGTAGAGAATTGAGGCCTGCGTGTGTTTCTAACTGGAGATTTACATTTTTCTTTTCATTTGAATAAGCAAAACAATTTCATCTTTGGCTGAGACCATACACAGATTACTGCTGTAAGAAGCTGGTGTGTTCTTAGCTCACCATCATTCATTTTCATTATTTTCTCAGTGTTTTCACCTTCCAAGTGTTTGGTATCTTTGCCTTCATCTTTATTTTTGGATTGTTGCACTCAGTCTCCACCTCTCACTCGCTCTTTGATGGAGTTCCTTCCTCTCATCCTACCTGTCTCAGTCTCCAGTTTATCAGCATTTCTATTTAATTTTCTGCTTCACAGGCCCTACTGGCGCTGTTATTACTCAAACACAGACGCAGTCATCTACGTCGTCGACAGCAGTGACCGTGACAGGATGGGCATCTCGAAGTCTGAACTGGTTGCTATGTTGGAGGTAAGTGTGCTAACTGTCAGCTAGCAGGCGATAATGAACCCAGCAGCTGGAGCTGTAAACGGCTGCCGTCATTTGTTTCCGTTTGTCTGATAATGTGCAGCAGCTGCTTATTGAAAGTTGCAACAAAAAGGTCCACTTTTCACGCTGGAGTTTTGTGACCATGTCTTGTTCAGGAAGAGGAGCTGAAGAAGGCGATCCTTGTGGTGTTTGCGAACAAACAGGACATGGATCAGGCCATGACACCGACCGAGGTGGCCAACGCCCTGGGCCTGCCTGCCCTTAAAGACAGAAAATGGCAGATCTTTAAGACTTCAGCCACCAAAGGCACAGGGCTGGACGAGGCTATGGAGTGGTAGGCTGCTAATCACACAGAGCAATGAGACTAATGGAAGGATATCATTTACGTGTTCTCCTCTGAACTCTATTTACTCTCACTGCTTGCAGGTTGGTGGATTCCCTGAAGAGTCGGCAGTAAAAGGCTGGCACCTGTTCTGTTTATGCCCCGTTCTGTCAGAAGTCTCGTAATGGACTGCTCCCCATTTCCCTTTTTACATTGGACAGGTGATTGCACTCCTACCCTTCCCCATCACCTTCCCTACATTTGACCCATCTGAAGCCTTTGGCCGAGTCCTCCCCATGCCAAACGCCTCTGAAGCCTGGGACCGAGCAGCAGAGGCTGCAGTAACATGTGGACTGGACACAGACAAATGAAGGTTTGGGAGAACTGTAAGACTGCAGCAATGGATGAGCAACAGTTTAAATGTGGTGTCAACATTTTCCTATATCTTGGCAACACAAAGTGACAGCTGATAACTGTGACACATATAAATAAATGTTGCTAATTTTATTAATACATTTACGGTAGTTTTGAAGTCATCATGGATTAAAAATATTCATTCAGCTTCAGTTTTAAATCCTCTTGAAGGATGCTTTGCAGCCAGACAGCATTTACCATGTGACGAGCACTACAGTCACTGAAAAGATCCAGCAAATATCCACCAGGAGGCAGCGTTTGACCATTAAAGGCACAAACATTACAAGACCCGACAGTCCTGCTCCTGAGAGGGTGAACGTCCACCTCAGTGCAGAATATTTATAGTACACTGGACTCGCATTGATTTTCCATTCCTCGTTGAAAACAACATTCACTAAATCGTGAAAGAACACGTTTCTTTGTATCAGCCATCGTCTAGCCAAGTGTTACTGCAGCCTGACCATTTTTTGTACTATATAGCAGGCAGATGGTTTGTCACCAGTTTCTATTTTTCCTTCTGTTGATTTGTTTTAAATAATTTAGGAGTTAAGTTTTTGTTTTCATTTAATTTTTTTGGGTGCAGCTTTGGCATATTAGTCTTTCAGCTACTGAACACTAACTGTATGCTCAAAGTTTTATGGTTGCATATTTGTATCTGCTTGTACAGTGAAACTTATTCTCAGTAAAGTTTGCTTTCAGTGATTGTATCAGCACTGAGACTTGTTCTTTTGCTTTTCATAGAGCGACATTAGACATGACAATAAACAGATGGATCTTTTTTAATTACAAATACATGTACATTTAACTGCACGGGATAGAAATTGGGGCAAAACTGTAGCCTGTTCACAGCAAGAAGATATAAAATAGATTCCAGCTTTGCAATTCATATGAATGAGTGCTGCGCCGTGACGTGTAACAGACGTTAATTCTGGGTTTTTCCACAGCGTCCTTGCTCTGTACACACAGTCAAGCTTCTGTTTGGTCTTTTGTGTTAAGTTGAATCGGAAGCCCACAGGATTCTAGGTATACTCTTATCCATGCTTCCTTTTGAGTCTGTTCTGCATCAGCTGGCCTAGCTTTCATCCCCTCCTAGCGTCCTCGGCTCACTGCACCATGGCCAGGTCTTTGAGCGCGTGGCTTCGCTGCTTCTTGGCTTTATATCCAGGCCGGAGGAACTCGATCTTCCTCTTTTTGGCTTCGATTTTGTTCTTGTGCTTCTTCAGCTTCTTCTTTGCAGCGATGTCTGGGTTTGCGACCGCCTGCAGAGACCGGAGGAGAAATTGTGAGGACGATCGATGGCAAATTAAAGCTGTTTCTCGTGTGTGTCTCATTGCGATGTCCATCATACCTGCATGGCTCTGTGTTGTTTGCGTGCCGCTCGTCTCTGTGAGAATTCCTTCTGGACGGCAGAGAAGGCCAGGGAGAATCTCTCCAGGCCCACTTGTTTCTTCATCAGCTCGATGAGCTCCTGAGCGAGGTTCTTCAGTGTGGGATCTGGATCAGAGGTTAGGAGACAACAGGGGTCATTCAGTAAATCTAACACTTTTTGTCAGGATGGTTTTTTTTATTCTTGGCAACACTGGTTCAGAGCAGTTACCCTGGTCTGCGTATGTGCTGTCCAGCTCTCTGTACAGTGGCGTGATTATCGTGGTCAAATACGGGGCGAGCCGTTCTTTCCCCAAGTCCATGGCCATTGCTCCCAGGAACTTAAACACGCACGTTCTCTGAGAGAAATCACAGTGAAGGACAAACAGTGTCACATTACGGGCACTTCAAATCATCACTGGGTTTAAAAAAAACAAAACAAGTGTTTCTAAGTGTACCTTGAGGGGAACTTTGGGAGCATATGCAGCTTCTCTCTTTGCCATCAGAGACAGCTTCTTCATCAGCCACAGCAGGGAAGGAGGCCTGTCTTCTTTGTCATCTTCTTCCTCCTCCTCCTCTTCTTCTTTTCCCTCTTCCCCTCTCTCCTCCTCTTCTTCACCTCCCTCATCACCATTCTCCATTTGCTCATCCTCTCCCTCTTTCTCTTCTTCCTGAGGAGTTATGATTTGGGACTCGGGGGAAATGAGGTAGATCACCTTGCCGACGAACAGCAAGTTCTTGATCACCTGTGGGTGAAGCAGAAGCGCCTCTGTTAGCCAAACACCTGTATGAGCTGATCTTTAAATGTATGAGGTGCAGGAAGGCAGGTGTGTGGCTCGGTGGGGTTTGCGCACCTGCTCTCCTGACGCCGTGTCCAGGTACTTGGACTGCAGCTGATAGCAAAAAGACAGCGCCAACTCTCTCATCTAGATTTCAGAAAACAAAGGGAAAGAAGATTTCATTTAAAATATAAGATGCAGAAATGAAGTCTGCTGCAAGAGGAAAAAAAACAAAAACAAGCATCTTGGCTCTACCTTCTTATCCAGGTTGCAGGTGATAAAGTCGGTGGCTGCCAACTCTGATGAAGCATCTCCTTCGCCTCTCCAAACGGCGACCAGCTGCTCTGCCCGGTGAGCTGCAAACAGCTGGCCGAAAAGCTGTGAGGCCGTTAGCCACACCCAGCAGTGAGGGTACCGCAGGTGGGCTTCGATGTGACCTAAAATAAGGCAAAGACATGTTTTAATGAGCATGTGCAGAATGCATTTGTCAGTAACGGCGAGGTGATGCATGTGCGCTCTTTACCCCAGATGTTCTGGAGTGTGTCACTAGGTTTGCTGAGCTCCAGGAATCCACAGTGTTTGCTCAGCTTAGTGAGGAGAGTCAGATAACTGAAGAGCAGCCTGTCAGCTCCTTTCTCCTCCTGCTCCTCTTCGATCTGAAAGAGAAGGTTACAAATTAATCATTTATTCTGAACTCACTGCCTTCAATCGCACTTCTGCTCCTCCCTGTGTGATGACTCACATCTTCATAGTTGTCGGGGTCGATCTCCTTCTCCAGCAGCGGCAGCAGGTCCTCCAGTCGACGGGCAAATTTCTCCTCCTCCACCTCCACGAACAGGCCGCATATCTGCGCCCCGAGACGCCGCAGGCTGACCTGGGAAGGAGAACATTTCTCAGTTTATACAAGGACAGATTTTGTAATAGGACCTTTAATATATGGAGCGCCAAAACTGCCAAATGTTGAATAAATAAATAATTGACACAAGACATATAAGTGCATCAAGTTTGTTTTTCTGTTGAAGAAATGTAATCTTTCATGCAGCTTATTAATTTAATGTCACTATTTCCAAATGTAGCCACTACATGCACAATTAAACAAATTACATCAACCAGTCAGTTATGTAACCATCTCTTAACTGCTTATAGTAAATAAATGTGACCAATGAATGATTTATTGTGGATTTTGGCCCTTCATAAATTTTGACTAGTGCTGTTAGCGTTAATCTCGTTAATAGGACGTTAACGCCATAACCGCATTCACGAGGCAAATCCCCGTTAGCGAGTTAACGCGGATCACCGCATGCGAGGGCTAAATGGGGCGATCCGCGTTAACTCGCTAGCGGGGATTAGCTGCGTTAATAACGCTGACTGCAGTAATTTTGACATTACTACACTATAAAATATAAACAAAACGTTAAAAATTATCTATTATAACGGTTCACTTTAACTAAAAAACAAGCAAACTGTAAAACTGTTCCCCTGCAAAAATCTATACAATCACGGGCCACTTTAGGTACACCGGCTGAACTTCTCATTAATTCAAATATCTAATCAGCCAATCACATGGCAGCAACTCCACACATTTGGGGATGTAGTCATGGTCAAGACAACCCGCTGAAATTCAAACTGAGCATGAGAATGGGGAGGAAAGATGATTTAAGTAACGTGGCGTGGTTATTGGTGCGAGAAGGGATGGTTTGAGTATTTCGGAAGCTGCTGGTCACACAACCACCAACAGGGTTTACAGAGAATAATCCGATAAACATAAAACATCCTGAACATTTGAACAGATGGGAAGGAAGCAGTCACTCATAAAAACACAACCAAAATGCAAAAGAGCATTTCTGAACGCACACGTCTAACAATGAAGCAGAAGCGTTTTTTGTATGTACCTTTTCTGCATTCAGCCAAGTGCTGACAATGGAGAACAGCGTGTTCTGGTTGTTCGAGTCCAACTGTGTGAGCAGAGTCTTGATGGCCATGGCTGCCATCTTCTTGCACCGCGCCGAGTCATCGTTGACCACAACAAGAGCAAGCGGGGCAAAGAACAGAGCGCTGTGCCCCAAGAGAATTTTCTGAATGGGAGGGAAAGAAAAGAAGAAGCAATGTTTGACAACAGGACCGATGTTGTGAATGTGCAGTGCGGCTGGATTTCATCATCCTGCCGAGTATGCCGTTTCTATTATTTTTTATATTTTTACACACCTGAGGGAAAGTCTGGAAGATGTATGCCAGCATCTCCAGCACTGACTCCCTGCCCGTGTCTTGCTCATAGCGCAGCTGTGCCACCACAAACTCCAGGTGTAGTTTCAGCTTCTTCCCCAGCGGGTAGTCCAGCAGGTACTTCAGATAGATCTGCACCACATAAAAACATCATTTAGAAGCTGCACCTGAGAGTCTGCCAATGAGTCGGTGTGAAAGCAGAAAAGGAGTTTGTACCTGTCGACAGTGGATTCTGATCATAGCGTTGCTGCCAGTAACCGACAACTTGGCCACTTTTTTCATCACCTCCTCCATCTCGGGAACAACGAGCTTCCTGGACAGAATTGCCTGGAGTGTACACACACACACACACACACACACACACACACACACACACGTAAGCACACCGCACATTACATTAGAAATGTTTCTGACTACAGCTCCACTGGTTTACCTTGAGCAGACCGAAGGCAGTAGCCTGGCGAGACTGGTCGTAGATGTCCTCCTCGGCGTATCCCAGAAGCACCTGCAGCTGCGTCTCAGAGATGTTGTTGGTTTTGACATTCTTCACCAGAACTGTCATGGCCTAGGAAAAAGAAAACATGTTACCTCATTCTCGATCATCTTTAAACCTCACTTTAAAGAGTACGATGCATTTTATACCTTGAAGCAGTTCTGGACCAGGTGGTAGTTCTCCCCGCGGGCGGCTCCAGCCTTGGAGTAATCCTTCAGCAGGACAAAGAGCTGCTTGGTCAGCTGCCCAGCGTTCTGCTCCACTGCTGGCAGAGGGAACTTTAACAGCCAAGTGAACGCTATCAGAGCCTCTGTGATCACCTGAGAGGGACACAAGCAGAGGTTGATGGAGGTTTATTTAAGCAATCCATGATAAACAAAATAAAAAGATGCCCAGGTAAGTGTTGGTACCTTGACATGCATGGAGTCGAGGCAGGTGAGCAACAAGTGCACAAAAGGATCCAGCATTTCCAGGACTGAGGGATCGGATGATGTCACTTTGGATTTCTTCAAACTCAGGTGGAGCAGCTGAGCATTAGACACGTGCACACATTAACACACATTTATTCCTTCTTGAGATAAAAGTACAGGGTGCCATGTTACAGAGATCATTCGTATTGTTGGAGAAAGCGCACCTTGAGGCCGGCATCCACCAGGATGTGCATGTTGGTGCGGCTGCTGACAGGAGCTTTCTGACCTCCTCTCTTTGGAGTGGGAGGCAGGAGCAGACAGCTGGGAGGGGGCAGTCTGGGATCTGGGGGAGGCTTAGCTGATGCTTTGTCCCTACAAGCAAACATGACATAGGCAGAAAATATTAAAAATAATTTATTGCACTCTGATGTTAGACTGTGTGTGTGTGTGTGTGTGTGTGTGTGTGTGTGTGTGTGTGTGTGTGTGTGTGTGTGTGTGTGTGTGTGTGTGTACCGGTCTCTTTTTGTTAGAAGTGGCAGGCTCTGGCTGACAAGGCCATGGCTCAGCAGAAGGATGTCTTGCGAAGTCATGCCGCTGTTGACAAGCAGACCTGAGACCAGTCGCCGCAGTATTGCAGCCACCCGATTACACACCTTCAAACTCGATGTAGCCTCCAAGATCTGGTTTGAGAAAAATAAACGTTAGAATAAAAGTTATATACGTGCGTAATATACCCGTCACCAAATTTCACCAAAATTTGTATCGACAACGGCATTTTGTTCGACGTATGAATTTTGTTGTTAATAATTAACAATTTAGTTAAAAATGTTGTTGCTAACGAAAGAAAACATGGACTTAAAAATTAAGAAAAAAAATACTATTAAGTAATGTTAAAGATGCTAGCTAGCTAAAACAGCTAACAAAATTTATTTATGTACAAGAGTTATATAAAACGGATGTGTATTAAATATATGGTTATATTTAATTCAATCCAGCAGCTAGTTAGCTAACTACCTAGGTAGCTAACTAGCTGACAATTCAAGTATGTTAGATAGCATTTTTAATGAAGCTAAACTAGCCACACAGTAGGGCTGTTACTTCACTGATGTTAAGAAATGCTTTGCAATTTTTTGTGAACTCCATTTAAGTACTAGCTATGATTATTGTTTATATGTTTTTGTGTTTAAAGTTGTTACTTAATTACTTTGTTACTTAATAATAGATTTTAGAGATTTTAAAAGCTATAAGTTAAAAAGAAGAAAAAGAGCTCAGGTGATTTCATCCCGAAAACATTACTGGAGTGCAGATAAGTTATAACAGAAAACTAATTGTAAAAAAAGTCATTATTAGAGGCCTTCACAAAGGGTATTTAGCTAGGCAGGTAACCATGTGTTTGTACATTAAAGTCTTAGTAAAGGCAAGAAACGTGATTTATGTGATCAGTAGCGCCTGATTGCCAAATATTTCATGTCAATAAGTCTGCTGGAAAGTTTTTAAAAAAATGTAACCGAATGTAACCATCTTTATTTTTTGCTTTTTTATAATTATTGATTTTTAAAATATTTTTTTACATTTTATATTTGATAACCTGACAATCAGTCAATAATTCATTTAGATGCATCTTCATCCTGTCAAAGGTAATCTTAAAACTGACAAAAAACAAACAAAAAAATCTTGGAAATATTATCCGCCACTGTGACTGATTACCAATTATCTTCTGTTTCTAAGTTCAAACCCCTCCTCACCTCCTTCAGGGGCAGTATGAGCTTGGTGATGCTCTCCTTGCTGCAGAATTGTGCCAGTAGCTCGTACGAGTCCATGCTCTTACTGTGGCGGGCCTCCATCAGCTTGGAAACGATACCCTTCACTTCCTTCTCCTCAGCGACCGTCCCAAACAGCTCGTTATTGAAGATCTGGTCAGTGGAGCAACAATAACAGAGAGGAGGTGAGTGTAATAGGGGGACACAGATTAATATAAACACAAAAAAGTAAAAAGAAAAAATGTTCCTGAAAGACGTCAAGCTTACATCAATGAGCATGTTCATGCAGGGGTCCAGGTCTCCACTCTTTAGGGTTGGAGTGAGAGCTGAGAGCAGCTGGTACACTGTGAATGTTAACACGTGGAGCTGGATGGAGGAGGACAAAAACAGACAAATATTAGGCTGATCAGGTTTGCCTCATGTCAACAAAGGTTTCTACTGTTATGACATCAACTGTAACATTAGATTATATTTCCTGTCTAGGGTTAGCTCAATTACATGTACTCATACAAGTCTGAGCATGCACATAAAAACATAACTGTCACGCTCTTTTATCACGTTTTACTTACTTGTACTTATGTTGGCATACTTCTACTTGAGGTACTCTTTTAAGCACATACTGCTGCATGATGCGTGCGCTATATTAAAGCTAAGGTGACCTGAAGCATTTATTGGTGTTTGCAGGACTGCATTGTTGCCTGTGTGTTCCTACCTGGTATCCCTTGACCAGAACGCCTTGCATCTCTTTGAGCAGGTACTGCAGGTATCTGCAGCCTAAAGTCTCGATTATCTTCACCAGAGTTCCCCTTGCCACGTCACGGATCTCCTGGAAACGGTTCCTCAGCAGAACACAAATCTTGATCAGAATCCTGTAACAGAAGCAGAAATAATCAATCGGATGTCATATTACTGTCTAAGGTTTGAAATACACAGCAGATGATCTTTTTTGTGCTTATGGACACACGGCTGCGTACCCGGGGAGGTTGGCCTCCATGACGTGCGGAGGCAGCGTCTGCATTAGTTTGACCATGGCGAAGGCGATTGGTATCCGCACCACCTCCTCGTCCTTCACATCCTTTGACTTCACTACCTTGTGCTCCTCGTCACGCTTCACCTGGAGGAAACCCACACATTATCACCATCACTCTGCTCCTGAAGGTTCTTAGAAAAACTACCAACACGTCCACACGTTCGTGCGCATCGTACCTTTGCATTGAGACACTTGTGGAGACGGGGCAGGACGCTCTCATTAACAGTCTGATGGATCAAACCAATCAGAGACTCCAACTCCTCCGCGCTCTGCGGCAGCCCACTCACTGCCGTGGATAATTTAGGAGCTGCCTGCGCCTTGACTTTAGTGGCAGGAGCTTCCTCCATTTCCATGGTGACATCAGTGGAAGCATTACCATCGACTTCCATCGCTTCCTCATCGTCGCTCGCGTCAGATTCGTCATCCGCAGCTACGTTCTCGTCGTCTGCGTTGATTTCCACACTCCCAGCTTCCCAAAGACACACATTTATATTTCTTTACTTCGTTTATTCATGTAGTTAGTCAACAAAATTCACGTCACCCCCCAGAGCCGCTCACCCTCTCTGGCTTTGGCGGCTTCCATTTCTCTGCTGAGGGTCTGGTGGTCAAAATGGAAAGCCTCCAAGACTGTGACCAGCAAACTGGAGCAAGTAAAGCAGAACAACAGGTAGTGTAAAAAGAAGAGACAAAAAAGATATACTCAGATTACAAATATATGCAACCTTACCTGACAGCCAGTTTCTGTTCAGCCTGCGCTGTCTGCAGGATGTGGACGAACTGCTTGAGGTAGTAGAGGTATTTGGACCAGGTGAGCCTGCGACATACCGCGCCCACCACCTCCACCGATGCTGATATCATGTTCTCATGCTGCAGTATGGAAGGAGGAAAGATTTTAGACACAAAGAAAAAGGAAAAAAATACGTCCTTAACTTTTAAAATGAAACCACAATCAAGTAACCTTCAGCATCTTTTCGTCCAGCAGGGCCGTCATGGCGTACGGCATGATGTAGTTCTGGAGGGAACGAGGCGTCAACAGCACCGTACCCTCGGTCAGCTGTTTGGCGAGCTTCCTCAGGGCACGACCCCGACGGTGGATCTGAACAGAGAGAAAAGGTGATCAGTGGGATAAAGGAGGAGGAGGAGAAGGCAGAAGTGTGAGCTTTTGTGTTCCCTCTTTTACCTGGATGTGCTTCATGTGCTCAAAGAAGTCAGACTCGGGGTCGCTGTAGTTGGCGAGCTGCACCAGGTCTCTAAACTCTTTCTTGGAAGGAAAGGTCTTCACCAGGCAGGCCAGTATGGTTGTATACTCATGCTGCACACTCTTGAAAGATAAAGAAGCACAACAGAGTGAGCAAGTGAGTTTAGTGGCTTCACAGCATCTGTGTCATTTGACAGAAACAAGAAAGCGGTAACCATAGTTACAGCTGTTACCTCCGTTTTGCTGCGGAGGCCCTTGTGCACAGCGTCCAGGATGATGTGTTGCACCACGTCCCTGTAGATCTGTTCTCCGGGCCCGACCGCTGCCAGCTGGGCGATCACTGCAGACAGACACAAGGTGGCGTTGTCTCCCAGTGACATGTCCCCGATCTGCATCGGAGGAGCGAGACGAGAATAGAAGCAAAACATCAGCCAATGAAATGTTTATCATGAAGGTAAACAACTTCTAAAGTGTAACAGTGAATATTTATTTACCTCATAGGTGTGGAAACAATTGTGCATGACAGTGCTGATGTAGTCCAGGTCCAGAGTCTGCATGCCTTTAACTCGTCTGGTGGCGTCTTGGAACGCCGTCAGACGCACGTCAAAATGGATCTCGTCCAAGTGTCGACTGTCAAACGCGTTCAGCTGCAAAGGTGAGCACAGGAAAAGCCCGTTAGCTGCTGCTCTTTGTATCGTGACCCAGACTGAACATGACGGCAGAGGTTACAGTTCAGACCTGTAGAAAAGTTGGACATTATTTCCTCTCTAATGTTCCTCATCACAGTCATCTCACCTTTGTTGCCAAGTCAGTGATGTATGTGAGTGAAGGGTCCAGATCCGACAGAGTCTGAGAACAGAGCAGCGCACAGGAGGAGTCAATTAAAAGGGCTACAAAAACTAATAACAACTTTCTTTTAACTGTTTTTTATAAGAACATTGGTTATTTTTCTTCATTTTCACCGGCCATCGCAGGCCACATACAGCCCACCAGACTGGTCAAACTCCACTTTCTGTCAGTATACAAAAGCTTAACTACAAATTTGATCCCTGAGATATTTTATTATTAGAAAAAGAAGTGCAGTTTCAGCAGTACTTTCTACACGATGAAGGAATACCGGCTTAAACTGTAAGCAGTAAACATTTAAAATTACAGAAATCTATTACTGGATTACATTAGTGTAGTATGAATGGTTATGGGAAAGTTCTGTATCAGTAGAAAAATCTGCGAAACTTGTGAAAATACGGTTCAAAGTTCAAATTTGATTTCCCCCTTCACATTTTCCAGTGCCGGGCCACTTCTGGCCCCCAGGCCTTATGTTTCACACCATTGTTTTATACTATTTTTGGACACCCAGTGTAACGACATACAATAATTCCCACAGCTAATGTTGTACAGGAGTGAACACATCTCTCTTTTTATTTTATGTGGCTTGATGCACTGTCACAGAACGGTTTAGCTAGCATAAAGGATATTCAGTGCGGTGTAGCTAAGTGAAAAGAAGAAGAAATTTAAAGACCTGCAGTTCCTTGAATGACCACTTGAGGCTGACTCTAAAAAACCAGTCAATCCCCATAGACTCTCATGATAAATTCACCAACTCACATGTCTGGTACAAAATTCTCAGTTCTTAACAGCCGAAAGAGTGTTGGATTTTTACGTAATGCACCTCTTTCAACTAAGGCTTAAAATTAGGCCTAAATAGGGGCGTGGCTGCTTTGAATGACAGAACAACAGGCGGGAGCCAACACATGGCCGCTATAGCAGCTAGCTAGCTAGGTGTGCAGTGAACTGGAAAAGTAGTCGAATTTTTATTTTATTTTTGCTGAGTATCATTTACTCTTAGCTGGTAACTTCAAATACAGTCATCCACCTCCCCCCGATATGAATAAAAATAAATAAATAAATAAAAATAACCCAAAGCCAAACACATTTCAACACAGTGGCTAACAGCAGGACTGTGGTGGAGAAAATGGTGAGATTAAGTGCTCTGGCCTGCTTTGCATCTGTCCACAGGCTGATGGTTGATCTCACCATGCCTATATTATAAGTTCCAGACAGCGTAACGCTGCATTAGTTCTCTGCTGTACCTGGAAGACGTTGGTGAGGGCCTGCCTTGGCAGCTTGTTGTGAATGATGGAGAAGAGTTTGCTGAGCGGCCGGAGGAAGGCGGAGGGCTTGTCACACTGTCTCAGCAGGTTCTGTATGGTGGCCAGGAGGTCGATTTCTGTCTCCTGAAACAAAGTTTATCTTGAGCGGAACTTCTCGAGCACACACCATAACACTGCAAAACTCTGGCTTTTATGTAAAAGTTTTTATAAATTAATTGATTCATTACTACAGATTGTTAAATGACTGTAATTTCAAAGTTCAACAAACTCAGTTGTAAGTCTTACTTGTGATTTGTTGCCTTTCTGGAGGTAAGGAAGCAGCAGGCTGATAAGCATCGAGCTCTGCTCCTTGCTGCTCACGAATCGACTGACCCTGGCAGCGAGAGAGTGACACATCCTACTGTTAGCTGGGGAAGAGTCAACCGCGTGTATAACGATAACCACAACCACAATCATAATCATAACCTTTATCTCAACCCAAAATGAGTCACTTGACATTCAACTCACTTGGACAGGATGTTGAGCTCTTTGGCCACCTGTGCCCTGAACTTCTTCTTCTTGAGTCTGTCTGTGTTGCGTACAATTCCGCTGAAGTAGCGCAGCAGCGTGGGAATGTGAGGCAGCAGCAATCTGGAGCCTTGAGTAAGTGAATCTGGAGGATACAACATGTGCACGTTTAACGGTGATCAGCAGCAGAGGGAAATGAATCCTATTCTACATCCTAGAATGTAGCTAAGTCCAGTGGAGTGGTTGGGTTTAAACTAGATTAAAACTAACAATCCTCTTAAAAAAATTAGAATACTTTAAAATAAAATAATTAAACATATTAACCAAAAAATGGACTTAGCTACATTTTGGACCGTCTTTCCGGAATGCAGTAGCTAGCGAGCTGATTGGAGACTGTAACAGCCAATCAGAATTTTTGCCAGTCTGTGATTGGTTAGTTTTGTGGCAACAACTGAGCGAGAGGGGCTGTTATTGTGTGTGTATATGTGTGTATATGGATAATAGCAAACACTGAAATGCATTTCTTGCACGCGGAAATTAATTTTGTTTGCTCAAATTAAACTTTTCTTCACGCAAAATAATTTTCTCCTCAAAATGCAACATTTGTGCTTGCAAACTTTTTTTTTTTTTTTTACATGCGCTCTGAATAGAAGCACAAAAATAACGCCATCAAATTCCTGTCACGATCTGCTAACCTGCTGCGATGAGAGCTCCCTCTGCAGGCTGTGGAAACACACAGCCGTTGACACTGAGCTCCGTCTCAGTTTCTGAGGCAACAAAGTCTGCAGCTGTTGCCAAATACTCGGCTATGTCCATTACTACTGCGATGGTTGCTGGAGATACTTTCTTAGCTGAGAGGAGGGCGAAGACATTTAGAAGGATGTCGCACTCTGGGTGGTCCGGCTTCTGCTTGGCAAGGAGGGGGAAGTACCTGAGACGGTAAAAAAAATATATCTTTGAGCACGCTTTACTAAGCCTGGATGAAGCTTTCAGCCGACACTCAGAAACATTTGTGAAGGATGCTGACCTGGCATCTTTGGACCACACATGGATAAGTTTCAGCAGAGGGGTGGGGGAGTAGGTGCTCTCTGTTGGGAGACGGCGCACCTGCATATAAAAAACAAATGTAAACTCATCAGAAAGCCGGGACAAAGTAAAGAAATACTCAGTAAGAATACAAAAATCTTTCTCTGACCTGAGGCCAGACCGCTGCCTCAAACACAGCATCAATCTCATCCGGCCTGAAGCTGTAGGTGTCGAAGCAATTGAAGAAGTCCAGGATCCTCAGGATCCCGAGTCTCCTCAGGTTCTTCAGAGGATTGATGCAGCCTGCTCGCAGCTGAGGAAGCAGATACAAACTTCTTTATATTTATGTTTTACAGAAAGTAATAAGGACTGTTAAAAAGTGTTAGGACTATTAAACAACTTCTACCCTGAAAGAATAATTCTGATTACCTGTTCTCTCTGGTCCAAAATGGTGGACACGGACGCTGTGACACACACTAGGATCTGCAGCACTTTGGGCAGGTAGACGTGGATGAGGTGGCCCAGTTTCTGGATCACCACATTTATAGTGTTCAGCAGGCTGTGAAGACGGCCCAGCGGCAGGACAGCACCCAGGTCGGTCTCTGCTACCGCCCTCTGAACTGCAGCCAGACATGAACCTGAGGACACAGGAGGAGGAAACGATGAATGAAATATTGGTTTGTTTGTTTTTATAAACATTTGCATTAGATAGCAGCTCTCTGCGAGTGCCTGTTGTACCCAAATAGTCTGTGGAAGCACTTTGCTAGATGATCTCGCTTGGATTATCTGATAACGTGCAACAATGTTGTCCAATATTACTTCGGGCTCTCAACAAAACTACATGGCATCTGTTTCTAATAAAGCCTTAAAAGTCGAGCATCTGTTGCCGTTCTACAAACATAGAAAATGTATTTATAAACTGTAAATAGATGCAGGCACTCTGCAACCTTCCTTTTATGTAGGAATGCACCAGTTGAATCAAGTCCCTCACTACAAAGCGATGCGTTGCAGACAAGATGCACATTTTACCACAAACTGACTCGGATTAATTGCTACCTGTTGACACTCTGTCTGTTTTTATAAATTACTTGTGACGTTTTCGTATCCTACCTTGGCAGTGATGGCTGACTGACTCAAAAAGCAGGTCAATGAACATCTCCAGCTCCTCAGCCTGACATCCTGCCAGGAAGCGTAGAATGATGGAGGACCGGTAGGTAGCGCTCGCCTTCCCCTGAAACTTGCTGCCTGCTTTGGAGCGCAGACGACCAAACAGGATCCTGCGTCGTACACAACACAACACTGAGCTGTACAAACTTACGATAAAATCCAGGATTATCTGAAAGAAATTTTCCCCTTAAAGCCAAAATAAATTTAGAAATAAAAGTTAAAGGTAGTAAAAATGTTTTACTACTTCTCCACAAATCCACAGCATGAAGCTGTGATCATACTGATTTATGTAAAACACTGGACGGATGTAATGCAGAACAAGAAGCTTGTTCCCTGTAATTGCTATCAGACGCACTATTAAAAAAGCAAAACACAGAAGAAATGTTCAGTAACTGGAGGGTATCAGACCAACAGCCAGAATGTGAACAAAAGCAACATCCTCTTTTTCTCGAGGACACCAGAGTTCATCTATGAACTAAGAACGCAATATGTAACCTTATTTAATGACCAAGTAAAAATAAAACACCTTCTCTTTGTTGTTGTTGTGTGGTAAATTAAAATGTTGATATTGCTCATGCATGCTTATGCTGCCTCTACCTTTACAGTGGAACTTGTACAGTACCTCATGAGCAGCGGTATAAGTTTGCCTCTGTGGGAAGCATCAACCACTCCGGTCTCCTCAGAGATGTTGAAATGGACGATTTCCTCTTTGAAGTGTTTGTCATCCAGCAGCCTCTCAAGATTCTCCCTGAAAAAAATGCAAACACACACACACACACACACACACACACACACACTGATCCTGAACAAAGCAACACACACGTGTCTGTAATGCTAACGGCCCCTGGATCAGACCGTCTGTCTGCAGCTTGGCTGAATGTGTGGTAAATGGATATCTTGATAACAGACAGCAGAGAACATAATGTCAGACAGAAACAGCACGGAGGTGGAACTCAGCATTCCTACATCTGTAACCACAGAGGGCTGACGATAAGAGCCTGAACAATAAAACCACTGAAGAAGAGACAGAGGCAGAGAGAGCTGCTGCCAAAGAGAAATTGCACTGTAATCACGTCCTCTCCGTCTCCTGAGGTGATTAAGGTAGTTTCCTTACTTGTACGGAACTATGTTGGGGTCCTTGTACGTGATGACACACTCCAGGGCCACTTGCTGAATCTGCTGATCCTGATGGGTGAGCAGCTGAACAACAGGTAGATAAGAGAAGAAATCTGTGATACAACTGCAAGAAAATAGCAACTGCCTCAAAAACGACTCGAGTAAGGGAACAACTCGTATGTTTTAAGGACAGGGTGTGTGACGCTGCATGCTACAGACTTGGGCACTACCTGATTATAGAGCTCACGGAGGCTGCTTTCCAGATAGAGAGCTCGAGGGTTGGTGAACTTGGCAAATACTTTCAGATGAGCGATGAGCTGTCTGAGAAACAAAAGACAAATTCAGTTCATTATGTTCTTCTACTTACTGTACAATACACTAGAATTATATTATAGTTATATCAAAGTTTTATTTAAAAAATGAAAGTTTTCTGGTACATATAAGTTGATGAACATACTTCATACCGTGTACATTATAACATACCATAATAGACCCATTTCTGTAATATACTCACATATCTATATTATTGCTAATATATATTGTAATATATCTATATCACTAAAGCACTTCTGGATGGATGCAAACTGCATTTCGTTGCCCTGTACCTGTGCATGTGCAATGACAATAAAGTTGAATTCTATTCTATTCTATGAAGTCTTTATTTAATTCTGCACACTGGGTAAAAACTACCCCCACGCCCAAGCGCTTGCAACACATGGCCGCCCCTCTCTGAGTCTGCTGGAGGCTCTTTCCTGTTAAAAGCGAGTTTTTCCTTCCCACTGTCGCCTAGTACTTGTTCATAGACGGGAAGTGTGATTGCTGGGGTTTTCTCTCTATTATTGTAGAGTCTAAAGCCCCAGATGGCAACTGTTTTTGTGATTTGGCATTATAAAAATAAAGCTGAATTAAATTGAACTGGTAACCCATAGAGCTAAAAAATATTTGTGGCAAAAGCTGCAGTTCCCTGATTGGCCACTTGAGGCTGAATCCAAAAGAGACTCGATCCACATAGACTTCCATGGTAAAATGCCAAACGTCAAAGCAGAAACACATTTTTGGTCTCTTGGTCACTTTTAACCCCATAAAACCTGGAGAGAAATGTATTTTTATAACTTGCTCTTTTAAACCACATCAAGGTGAAATTTAGGAGAGTGGTCTCTAATAACGAGGAACTTAGGTGGCTTTTTGGGAGATATTTTTAGACAATTATCCAACAAATAAATTGAATGCTGTGCAGTTAAATACCTTAAACACACTTTACATGAAGTCTAAAGTGAAAATGGAAACCAGACATGACACTAGTAACTACAAATAATAAAGCAGCTATTACTTTGACATCAGAGCAATAACGTGGGTAAAAAAATTATGGTAAAATCAAAAACAGCTTGCAAATCAGAACCCTGAAAACAACGTCATCGCTTTGAGGACAGCAGTATTACAAATATTTCTTACTTGGCCGTTGCTCTTCTTGGAAGTGACTTCCTCAGCTGTTTGCTTCCTTCCTCTGCCTCCTCCTCCTCTTCCCCTTCTTCCATGTGCTCAGTCATCCCCGATTTATCCTCCAGGGCAGCATCGCTTCTCTTCCTCAGGTCCTGAGTGGGCGCCACCAGCAGGTCTGTGAGATAAAACTCATTCCTGCAAACAAGCGCCGAGTTCAAGATCAGATAACAGAACATATTCTTCTGATGGAATTTAAGGGAAATGGTCAATCAGCTGACACTGACCTGATAAACCTGAGCAGCAGCGGGGTCAGTTCCCGGCTGCGTGGCTCCACTCTGTCGGTAAACTGGGCCATAGCGCGCCACAGTAAACTGCGGAAGTTAGTGAAGTCTGTCCTTTCACTGGGGTCGGAGGCCAATTTCAGCTGCTCTAGGAAAAGAGTCCCCACATCCCCGCTTTCAATGACATCACAGCCTGGCTCGCTCTGAACACTGGGCTTTTCTTCATCATCATCTTCTTCTTCTTCTTCCAATTCCTTCTCTGTTACATGCAGAAAGCAGAATTCCCTTTTAACGTGTTTTTGGCAGTTCAAGGGATTCATAGGTAAATAAACGCCATTATAATTACATGCTGTGACACAAGTACCAAACAGCCTTACCTGCCAGCCCGGCCACCATCTCCAGATGTTCATGGTACACCATCCAGAAGTCCTTGTTGTCCATGCCTCTGGCATGGCTCCTGCAACGAGGAAAGACAGAAACCCATTTACGCCAAATGTTTTCCATGGATACCTCAAAGTGTCAATGTAGTTTTAAAGGAAATGCAGACAAATGTTTGTAATTTGACAGAAAGGCTAGCTTAGAGCAAATCCCCAGCATTCGATAGCAGCATACTCATTTAGAAAGGCCCGAGTAACAAGACTGGAGCATAGATGATGGAACGTACATGGTTCTTGAAGTATAAACAAGCGTGATTATTTTACACTCACACAATAAGTTCAGTGACTGGGTCCCACAGTGGCCTGAAGTTCACAAACAGCATTGCAATGAGGTACCGCAGAGGAACCTGAAGTCAAACAAGAGGAAGGTTATCCACCCAAGCATCTAAAAATAAACGGGACTCGTATAACTTCTCTGTAACTACATTATACGGTGGCTCTGAGAGGCCAAACGGACTGCAACTTAAGAAAACACCAGCAATAAGATAAGCACACAAAACACAACGGAAACAGGAAAAAAGAAAACAGAAATAGAAAAAACAGTTTTCCAAAAGCACAAGGGAAGTGTTTCTGGGGAGACAATAACCTGACGGACCAGTTGCAGGAACCAAAACATGCTAGGTAAGTGTGTTTTAATCACATCATTCACATAATGCTGATGATGGATTTTTAGGCTAATAGTTAGGCTAACACACTTGCCTCTCATCTTTACTTTGCTCATAAAACTGATGAATCCTCTACAACTGGTCCGTCGGGTTGTTGTCTCCCCAGAAACACTTCCCTTGTGCTTTTGGAAAACTGTTTTTTCCTATTTCCGTTGTGTTTTTGTGCTTTTGCAGCGTTTATCTTATTGCTGGTGTTTAAGTTGCGGCCCGTTTGGCCTCTCAGGGCCACCGTAACATTATTATATATGCCAACATACTGTATTTATACTCTCTGCAACAATAAAAAAAACCAAACTTATCACATGATAAAGAACACGCATCATTATTCATCCTGTCATGCTTTCATCACTGCTCTTCTCCACACCTGCTGGATGGTGCCAGGAGGTCCGCGGGGCAGGCTGCGCGGCACCAGGTCGTGTCTCAGCTTCCGGAGGTGAAGCAGCTTCTCTCTGTAGTCGTGCACTGAAGCCGGCACCAACTCCGCCTGCAGACACACTGCGAACACCGACTGCACCTCCACATTATCCTCACCCTGGACGAAGACAGTCGAACAACATTTCCAATAACTCCAAACTTTAAATGTGTTTAATGAGAATCTGCGGGTGTTGTACCTCAGTCTGTGGAGGGAGCTCTGCATCGAACTGAGAGAAGAGCCTCAGAGTCAGCAGACGAATCTGAATTTTAAAAAAAAGAACAAAACTGTATTTAAATATGTCTGTTTTCACCAACACCCAAACCACCAGCGCCTTCAGGTTGTGAGATATCTTAACTTTAAGGGGGGAAAATTTGGTCTTTAAACTATTCTGAAATGTCCTGTGATCTGGTACAAACCTTAGAAATGTTGGACGAGAGGTTGCAGTACAGCATCTGGTAGAGTTCAAGCAAGGCATTGTGGGATAGGTGCTCTGAAACCCCACTGAGTGACAGACGGGTGTAGTACAAGTCTGCTAGCAGCAGAGCTGACAGGTCTGTGGGAAATTTCCTGTGACAATCACGACGACAGCGGTTACAGGTTGTTGAAAGGTGTTTTGAATCTGATGCAATAGATGGAAACTCATTCGGCAACAGAGAAAGGGTGCTAAATGTGTTTTAGGTCACACACGCAGAGCTTACTGTAGGATCGAGTTGACTTTTTCCACCGTGACCAGTGAGAGAAGCTGGGCAGAGCTGTCCAGAGACAGGAGGCAGCTCAGGGCTTGCCTGGCTACGAACAGAGCAGCTGGAGAGAGGACAGGAAAGAAAGGAGTCACTCAATTTGCAATTTAAAAAAAATCATTGTTTACTTTTTCACCCCTCACCAGTTTTGGGGAAAACCTCATTAAATTTTGGGGGATTAAATATATAAAGTATTTTAATTTTCCTCTTCATTTAATCTGTTTTTGTTTTGGTGCCCAAATTTAGGGTTGTAGAAATCCCAGACATGAAGTTTAAGGTTAACTCAGACTTTTAAAAAATAACTGAAATCACAACCAGTCATTCTAACTTGTTGGTAAATGATTAATTCCAGTCCTTATTTTATTTGCTTTGGATGTACTTGTTAATTACCCCACTGAGCCGTATGAAACTGCAACCAAATGAAAACATTTGTGTTAATAAAAAACCAACCACACAAATAATCACAAACCTTTCCCTAGTTTCTCTGCCTCGATCTCACACAGGAGGCGGTTTAGGAAAGCTGTCACATCAGGTACGACAGCGGCTGGAGCCAGAGGCCTGAAGCAAAAGAGTGTAAATATTAACATTTAACATGTTTCTCTCTTTTTTTTTGCCTGTGTATGAATACACTGTAAGCTGACAAAGAAAAAACTGAAACTTTCCCCAACTCTCTGGGTCAGGGGCCCCCAACGCCGACTAAATCTTCTTTTTTTTGGTACTGGTTTTATTTTGTTATATTTATCTGCGACACCTTAAAGGCCGGTTCGTGAAAATACCGACGGACATAAACTGGTCCGTGGCGCAAAAAAGGTGGGGACCGCTGCTCTGGGTTGCCTCTGAGGTGTGGTCGGTTTTTATTTTAAGCACTCGGGTCGAGTTTGCCATGAAAATCCAGAGGAAGTGATGGATCCCTGGCTCCTGAATGCCTCACTTCTGCTCCCTGGCAGCAGCAACTTTGAGCCACGACTAGTAAAGTTAGCTCACAGCAACCTTTGTCCAAACTACAGGCTCCCAGCACAAAAGCCAGTTTTACGCATTGAACAGACAGGAGAAAAAGGAATGTATGAAACTACAATGCAGGACCAAAACTAATCCTCTCCAGGCATCTTCTCTGGATGTTGGCTGCCTTTTGTTTTGTTCTCGGTTAAGATGACTTAAACAACGTTGAGCTTCGAGCTCCAGGGGAGGCCAATCCATGACTGATGTGCTTCTGTGTTCATATTTCTATCAATTTTGACAAGATCCCAACAGCACTGGCTGACAAAAGCCCCAAACCATGACAGAGCCTCTAAGACGCTTTACAAATGCCTGTAGACACTCACTGTTGTAGCTCTCTCCTGACCACCTCCTCATTTTGACCAATGCTGTTGCACACGTGACCAAAAGGAGTCTGACTGCAGGGAGGAGTTACCTGAGATGAGGCAGCAGTACAAGTGCAGCCCACGGCAGCGAG
The DNA here is from genome assembly GCF_900408965.1 of Simochromis diagramma. Classification (NCBI taxonomy): domain Eukaryota; kingdom Metazoa; phylum Chordata; class Actinopteri; order Cichliformes; family Cichlidae; genus Simochromis; species Simochromis diagramma. Next base: position 2,429,503 of record NW_024386908.1, read on the forward strand.
AGGTTACTGACGGGTTGGTCCGGCTCATCGGGAATTTTGATCATTGACAGCACCAGCTCAGGCACAGCTAGTTGCTCTGACCCAGCATGGCTCCGCTGAATTTCCTCCTTCCTGCTAAACACTCTGCTGGAGGAGAAAACAGATTTACCTCGCGGAAAATGACACGACAACAGTAGAAAATAACATTTCACCGTAGAATCTCACCCTGTTGTCTGACCGGTGAAAAGCAGTGGGTAGGTTTCAAAGGCCATGGAGCCATCTGTGGGGGGCGGAGCTTTAGCGAGGATGAGACTGACCAGCACATCCAGGCTGCTGTGGCGAGAGAGGGCATCACCCTGGTTGAACAGCCCTGTGGTGAAGCGCAGCAGGGTGGGGAGGAAGAGCTGGAGGACAGCAGAGGAGGAAGCCAGTTAGTCCGCGAGATTTAAAAGAAACAGAGGAAAATAAAAAGTGAACTCACCTGCTCAAACTGTTTCATGGTGAACATCTCTTTGGTGAACTCCAGAATCAGATCGTGCCCCACAGTGCTCCGAAATATCTAATAAAGAAGATTTCCAGAAAGTCTGCACGTAAGCAACGGGCGACTTTCTCTTTCTGGTCGTGTTTATACTGCAGTCGTTACGCACACGGTGACACCAGATGCAAAAAAACATCTTTACATGCACAAACCTTTTGCACAGTCTCTTGGATGAGTGAGTTTGGCAGGCTGACGTTCTCCCCGAGGAGCAGAGAGGATGTGATCTGGAGAAGAAGACGGGAGCAGGAAGCTGACAGAGACGAGCTCTGAATCAGCCTCAACACCGTCTGCGAGGACGAGATCGTACCATGAGACGCCACCTTCATATGCCCGCACATAATCCATGGAATTTCTCGCATTTCTATATATAATTCAATCTCTTAGATTCTCCTCTCACCTGGCAGACAGACTCCGGTTTGGTAATCTTGGCTCCACCCTTGTGGGATGCCAGGGTGTGCAGAATGAACAGAAGGCTCTCCAGCTGCTCTGTTGCCGGGTCTGCGTCTTTCCCCTTTGCCTCCATAATATCCAGCACCTCCGACATGCTGGCCTTAAGAAGAGGACACGGCGCCATCAAAACACGTGAAAAAGGTGCAGGAAAGACACAAAATAGAGTCCAGCCTTACCTGGAGGGACTCCCACAAAACCAGCATGTGTTCTCTGTCCACGTGGTCGGCTGCTGCCTGGGCCATGTGATCCAGAGCGTCCCTAACAGAGGTCCACGGGAGAGAGGCTCCACGGCTCATTGTTGGGCCAAGCTTACGCAATGCCACAGAGAAAGCCTGGAAAGATAAAAAGGTTGCTTAACACATCAGGTTATATAAACAACACCTAAAAGTGCTTAATTCAACCTAAGTGACGTCCATCCCGCGCAGTCACTCTGTTAACTCACATTAGCAGCACAGGAGTGGAACATGTTTCGCACTCCTTTGCACATCTCAAACAGCAGCTGGCCCGTTCCCTCCACCTTCTCAGGGTGCTCCTCTAGGTCGGAGAACACGTGGGTGAGCAGAGCATCGAGATCTGGAACCTGCAGGACAAAGCGATACACCAGTTCATCGGGGAAAACAACGACAAATAAAGAAATACAGTAGAAGGAAAGAAATTGCTACAAGCTCAGGAGTTAGCGCAGGTCATCGGTAATCAGAAGTTTGGCAGCTCGATCCCTGGCTGCTCCAGTCTGCATGCCAACCTATCCTTGGGAAAGATGCTAACCCAAGTCCCTCCCAACAAGTAGATCGGCGTGTGAATGTGTGTGAGTGTTAGATAAAGGTGCACTTAGAGGTAGAAATACTGAGTGGACAGGAGAAAAGCGCTGTACAAGAACAGTCTATAATAATAGAAGATGTTCAATGGAAATGTATCGCAGCAGATGACAAGGAAATCAAAAGTAACAAGAAGTGGAGACATGAACCCAAATCACCAACCTTTCGCATCAAAAAGGAGAAGCTTTCTGCTGCAAACATGCGGATGTGCTCCTTCTTGTGTGCCAGCAGGCTGCTATACAAACTGTGGGGTGGAAAGAGGTTTCACATTTAACCATCATATGTGCATCTGATCTCTAGTAACACAAGTAACCTGCGAAGGATGCAGAAGGAAAACCAGAGCACTTCTAGGGTCAAATTACAAAGCATACACCCATTTTCACCCACTTTGCTTCCCAAAACTAGCTCCTTAGGTCGTTTTAAGTCTTAAAAATAGATTCCTGATTATCTCAAATTTCATTAAAAAATAAAAATCACTCGCCCCTCTGACTTTATGTAATGCCTCACCTGTAGATATTGGTCATGTCCTTCACCATAAGCCTCCACAGGTACTTGTAGAGGTAGGAGAGGCAGGTGAAACTCCACTCCAGGAGCTCTGTGTCCTTTGTGTCCAGCAGTGAGGTGATCAGAAGGAAGAAATCTGGGAAGTGGGGGTAAAAGTCGGTCTGCAGGTCTCTGGCCAGCTGCACCACGAGGCTGGAGGAAGAAATTAGGCGCTTAGATTGCAGCCTGATGATTCTATGCAAGCCTACAGCTACAAAAAATAACATAAAATACTTCTTACTCTAGCAGGGGTTGGTAGGCCAGACTGTTCTGGACGGCCAGGTGGGTTTTCAGAGATTCCACGATTGAATTCTGATGAAAAACCAGCATGTTGAATGACTGGCTCTTGTTGGAAACCTCTTTCAGAAACGTGGCTGTGAAGGGAAAGTATTAGATTCGTGTGCAAATCTCTTCAACAAAATACTAACACACAAGCTCCCCTGGGTATGGGATACTTCATGTTTCCTTATACATACTGAAATGTTCTGTCAAGTTGAGGTCCCTCCATTTTGTCAGTCCTTCAGAGAAGTATGTTTCTACTTCCTGCAAAGAGAGCAAAACAGTCCTCACCAGTAAGACACAGATGAATGGATGAGAGTGGTGTTCGTAATAAGAAGCGGAACATTTTGATTCCAAACCTCAGCGTAAGATCCAGTTCTGTCAATGCGATGGATCACGTTGATGTTGACGTTGGCGAGTCTTTCAGCAAATGTGAGAAACTTAAAAAAGACAAAAACAAACAAACAAACAAAACAAACCCAGATCACATGACTTTAAACGTGCTGCAGATGGTACACAAATTATTCTAAATGTGACAGAGTCATACCAAACTAGCTTTTCCCCAGCTCTGTCTTTGCTGCTGTACTATTAACACGCCGCAGAGTGTTTGTGGGCTCTTACCCTGAAGGTGTTCTCAGATTTGTGATACGAAGACTTGGATTTGAACTTCATCTTGGCCTCGTCGCTTGATAAGAAAAGAGCGGATTTCCAGAGATCTGTGTGCGGTTTAAAAGACTCATGAAAACTGCGCTTTGTTTTTCTTTCTTTCTTTTAGCTAATGTTACAACTGTTTACACACACGCCGACAACAGGAGGCAGCCATGCTGAGCAAAGAATTATGGGAAGTTTTTCTCTCTCCGCGTGGTTAGACCGAAGACAAGCTAAAAGGCGAGAGAAGTAACCCATAGTTACTTCCGGTTTCGTTTGTGATCTCGCGTCTCTCTGCTTCTCAAGTTATTTAGGTTCTAAATGCACAAAAAAAGAACAAATAAGGATTTTTTTAGACTTTGTTAGACATGCCAGAATAGACTTCGACACAAAGAAAACAATAGTAAAGCAATATTTATTTAACCCTGCCTGAAATCGTTCTACGGAGCGCCATTGGGTCCAAATCATATGACCATATCCCGATTACCTACATTTAACAAGGACAACAGAGTTTGGTGTCCACTAAACTTTCACATTATTGTAAGCGTTATGGGTTATGTTTCATTTAAAGGTTTAATTGACTGGAGAAAAATATTTATGGTGGATGCAACATTTTTATTTCCTAAAAGGACATCATCATATCTGCCCATCCATCCAAATAAGACGTGACCAGACTGGTAAACGTGCCACTCAAGCAACTATATTCACACTAATAACATCTGAGTCTTTACCAAAAGTGAGAGGCTTGCTGTAAACAGAAAAAAAACATACTTTATGGTTTATTAATGTATAAATTGTTAGAGTTATATTATTTTTTTCATGGTAGTGGCGCTTTTTTTGGAAAGAGTTTAGTTTCTTGAGTGGCTATTTGAAGATGGCTTTAAAAGTTAGTCAGTCCCCAATTTTAAAATGTTCATCTTCAGTCATAAATTTACTTATTTACAGCCTCATACAAAAACACATATTTTCCCCTTTGTGAGGACTATGTTGGGAGTGAATTTATATAAAGTATGATATGTATATAATAATTTATATACTCCCCAGAGATCATTGCATACCTGATGTAGTTCATTGGTTTTTATCATACTTGAGTTACCATGTGGAGATTTGGGTTACCATTTACAAAAGTACACCATGTCATACAAAATAGAAATAAGGGTGGTTAAGTATAGTTAATATGTGGAGATTTGGGTTACCATCTACAAAAGTACACCATGTCATACAAAATAGAAATAAGGGTGGTTAAGTATAGTTAACAAGGTTTGTAGCACAAACACTCGTTATTTTTAAGGTCACACGTGGTAAAATAAAAAAAATATGTAAATTTATTTATGGATAATGTCTATGTATATATTAGACTGTATAATCAAAACAGATATATACAATCAGCTAAATAGGGGTTGGACTTAATAAGCATGTGTTACCTCCTACTGAGTTTCAAACAGGGAATGATCAATATTTCTCATCATTTGAATATAATGTCTTTCTTTTTTTATTTCATATTCATTTATTTATCTTTATTAATATTTATTACATATAGGTCTGAAATAAAGATTCTGATTCTCCAGGTGTTGACAGTCTGTGCGTGTGCAGACATTTCATTACTATAGCATATATTTATAGACAATAACATAAGATATTATTTTCATTTATATCATAGTCTACTCTAGAAAAATTAATATTGCTATATTCCTATTTTTGAAATGATTAATGAATCCCACACAAGGTTTGATAAAGATAAAGTCTGATAAACTGTAGCCCAGCTGACTCTGGTGCTGCAGCAACAACAAGGATTCAAATCCAGAAAAATCCAGTCCCATAACTTTCAAAATCTACTCCACATTCTCAAAACTGCCAGTAAAATCACACTTTACACAACTTCTCAAGTCCCTTCCCTCTTTTTATCTGCTTTGCTGAATTCTGAGCCGTGTATCCCTTATCAAAAACTACCACAGACTCTTCAGACAGGCTCAAAAAGTTACGCTCTGCTAGCTCCGGTTATTGTTACATTGGTGGACAGTAGTGTTTTTAGTATGATTTGAAGAGGGGCTTTTTTCTTGTACTGAAACAGCAACAATGAGGAGCAAGATAAACATAATAAACGTTTGTCTCTATGACACACTGCAATAGATTTTTAATTAAAAACTCATTTTCTTGTGTTAATGGCATGATCATTTTTTTAAGTGTGTATTTCTGCAAATTGAAGTATAAAAAGGCGAAAACATTGTCAAAAACACACAGTTTTCTCCAAAAGAAACCTCTTGAAACACAAGCATGGGGTTGATAAAAAACAGTTTTACTGCGGTCACGAAGACTTGATATCACAAATATTTGCTGGCCTGTGGATTTTTCCATATATTGCAGCTACTGTACTTCCCTGGAACTAACTCTCTCTCTATATCCACCTGTCTCCCTCCCTCCCTGCCTCCCTCACACACACCCACAGCGGTGTGATTTTGCTCTCAGCTCAGTGTTCAGTGAGAAGGTGATGTGCCAGGACTTCTACACATGGGGGAGGTTTGAATAACTTTCTGAATAAATCTCAAAGCTTTGTTTCCAACTTTGACTAAAATGGCAGTTACCTCCTTCGCATTGGCGGACTATGTGGTGTTCGCTCTCATGCTGGTGGTGTCTGCTGCTGTGGGGATCTACTACGCCTGGGTGGACAGGAGCCAGAGAAACCCCGGGAACTTTTTAACTGGAGGCCGCAAGCTGACAGCTCTGCCCGTCTCCCTGTCCCTGACCGCCAGCTTCATGTCAGCCATCACAGTGCTGTCCTTTCCAGCTGAGGTAAGGTAAAACGCAGATTCACAAGGGACAAATCCAAAATGTGACGGTTATTGAATGGAAGCAAGGCTGAACTTTCTTTTTTTAAATAGCTACAATAATTCATACAATCCCTCTGTAGGTTTACCAATACGGAGCCAATATCGGATTTTACGGTCTCTCCTATTTAATGGCGATGCTGATCACATCTGAGGTCTTCCTCCCCATCTTCTACAAGCTGGAAATCACCAGCACTTTTGAGGTAAGAGTACTTTTTCTTCCCCTTTTTTCAGCGCTGTGCTGTGTGGATCGTCTGATTTCTGTTTTGCAATTCCACCAGACTCTGTTTACACAGGAATGAAATGTCTACATGTGAAAGATAATTTTGAACTGTTATCGAGAAAGGGACAGAGACATTTGATCACCGTTGCACTACTGTGCAAACAAAAGGCCTGTGTTAGGCTTGGTAAAAAACAAAACAAGAATGACACTGATGGAATAAAGAGCACGTCGTTTTTGTGGACTGAGATAGATAAAATACAATATGGCCAAGTAACTTGGTAAAAGTCAAAGAAAGTCTAAAGTGGTTTGTAAAGAGAGCCCCGGCTACTAAACATTATGGTGTGTGGTTTTCAAGTTTCAGATGTTGCTTTTGTCTCACTTTATGTCATGAACTATGGTGCATGGAGATGAAAATCAGATTATCGATAGATTCAAACCAAAGAGGAGTAAAGGGAGTGATTGGGTTCGACTTTAAGGCGCTGGTTAATTTGTAAATAATGAGACGAAAACATTTTATGACTTCATAGAAATGCATCACCTTACTCATACTTTTATCTTGTCTCTCTACTTCTGTCACTATGAAGTATCTGGAGCTGCGTTTTAACAGAGCAACCCGTCTGCTGGGCACACTGCTGTTCATTGTCCAAACAGTGAGTAAGAGGCCTGTCTACACATAATTACAGGGTTTTGACCTGTGTAGGTAAAACCACATATCAGTCACTCGGGGAACTTTTTTTTTTTCTGTGACAGATCCTCTACAGTGGAATTGTCATTTATGTTCCAGCTCTTGCTTTAAACCAAGGTATGTTTGCTTGCGGTCCAACACAGTGGTCACATTCATAAAACATTCCTGCACGAGGGCACTTACGCGTACTCGGTTTTATCCAGTTGACTGACCAGTGGTTCATTCCTCAGTGACCGGGATGAATCTGTGGGGTGCGGTCATTTCCACGGGAGTGGTCTGTACATTTTACTGCACACTGGTATGTAACAAAATTTGATTGAATGAATTCTGCGGTCCCCAATTTTTTAAATGCATTTTGACAAGAATGATTAAATAATGAGAAAATGGGTTCATTCAAGCTCAGCCCCGATCACCATCGATCAGAGGATCCCAGTGTCATCATGATGATACACTTCTGCACACCTAGGAAACCTCAGAAAGTGTGCACTACTTAAGCTTCCCTAGACTCATGCACATGTGGAAATTTTTCAACCTTCTTTTAATGCAATGTCTGACTCAATAATTGTAATCAGTATTATATCTGCAGTTACTGGTGCCTATTTGGTTCTTGAAGGTCTAAAAGAGTCATACCACAAAATGGAAATATACAGCAGCCCTTTGTGAAATCTGACTTTGGTCTGCATTGTTACAGGGTGGTCTAAAGGCAGTGGTGTGGACAGACGTGTTTCAGGTAGGCTCCTCGGGGAAATAATAACACACCAGGTGGTTGGTGTGGTACTGACTAAATCAGAGCTCACCCGTTATGCCTCATGCTGCTTGTGGTTGGAGAGACAACAATGTACACTGGTGTTTCATAAATAGTAACTGCACACCACATCAGCATGCTGGTGTTTTGCTTCATTCAAAACACCAGCATTTTCTGCTCTTGTTTACAAGTCAAACACTAGTTTTTATCACCGTTTCCATCAACATTCAATAAGCAAACTAAAAGTGGTATTTTTTTCCTCCAGCTCGGTGTAATGATCGCAGGTTTCCTGTCTGTCATCATCGCATCTGTGATCCTACAAGGTGGAGTCATCAACATCTTTTCAGATTCACAACACGGAGGGAGAATCAACTTCTGGGAGTGAGTTTTCACCAAAACATTAAAATGAACGTTCAATTTAGCAGCAGGAAAAGAGTCAACTGTCGGCAGAAGAGGAACAGTAACACTAATTTACAGTGATAGTTTTCATGCCATACTGTGGAGCATTCCTAGTGTACTGCTAGTGATTTCACTTGTTATAAACTCCTTTAAAGCACATTTTTGTGAATGGTGCACATTGGAGATTAGCTAACCAGCCTCTTGAATTCAGAAGCAATCAATAAACTCAAATTTCTCCCTTTTTATGTCTCATCAGCTTTGATACAAACCCTCTGAGAAGACACACTTTTTGGACTGTTGCCATTGGAGGGACATTTCTTTGGACCAGTATATATGGGACCAACCAGTCGCAGGTTCAGAGATACATCTCCTGCAAGAGCATTGCTCATGCTAGACTGTGAGTCTTGTTTTATTGCACGATGTATGTATGGTGGTGGTGGTGGTGGTGGGGGCTTCTCAACAAAAAGCTTGCCTTTAAAAATGCCAGTTAGCGGTCAGTCATATGTTACACTGCAGAGACTAATATAGAAATTCATCCATATTTAAAAGACGGGGAGGCAGAGCTTTCAGCTTTCAGGCTCCTTTTCTGTGCAACCAGCTTCCAGTGTGGATTCAGGAGACAGGCATCCTCTGTACTTTTAAGATTAGGCTTAAAGCTTTCCTTCTTCATAAAACACAGTCAGGGCTGAATCAGGTAACCCAGAATCCTTCCTTCCTATGCTGCAGTAGGTCTAGTGTTTCTTCTTCAGTCACCTTTTGTAGTCACTTTATGTTCATATACCTGTCTGCCTTTAATTATTAGTTTTTATTAATCTGGCTCTCCTCCACAGCATGTCTTTATCCTGTCCCCTCACCCAAACCGGTCGCAGCAGATGGCCCCGCCCCTCCCTGAGCCTGGTTCTGCTGGAGGTTTCTTCCTGTTAAAAGGGAGTTTTTCCTTCCCACTGTTGCCAAAGCGCTTGCTCATAGGGGGTCATATGATTGTTGGGTTTTTCTCTGTATTGTATTTACAGTATAAAGTGTTTTGAGGCACCTGTTGTTGTAATTTGGTGATTATATATATATATATATATATATATATATATATATATATATATATATATATAAGCTGTATGCCAAGAGTGAACGAGACATCGATTCACTGATCCACACTACCAGGCTATACAGCAATGACATTGGAATGTCGTTCGGACTGGAGAAGTGTAGTCGGATGGTAACAAAGAGAGGGAAGGTAGTCAGAACTGAGGGGATTGAACTACCAGAAGGCAACATTGCAGACATAGGGGACAGTTACGAGTACCTGGGGATCCCGCAGGCGAATGGGAACCATGAAGAGGCCGCTAGAAAAGCTGCAACCACCAAGTACCTGCAGAGGGTCAGGCAAGTCCTGAGAAGTCAGCTGAATGGTAAGAACAAGATCCAGGCCATCAACACGTACGCCCTGCCCGTGATCAGGTACCCTGCTGGGGTAATAGGCTGGCCAAAGGAGGAGATAGAAGCCACTGACATAAAGACAAGAAAGCTCCTTACCATGCATGGAGGGTTTCACCCCAAGTCCAGCACCCTGAGGCTGTACGCTAAGCGGAAGGAAGGAGGCCTGGGGACTGGTGAGTGTCAGCACCACAGTCCAGGATGAGACAACGAACATCCAAGAATACATTGGGAAGATGGCCCCAACTGACCGAGTGCTCAGTGAATACCTCAGGCAGCAGAAACCCAAGAAAGAGGAGGGAGACGAGGCACCATCATGGAAGGACAGGCCCCTGCACGGTATGTACCACCGGCAGATAGAGGAGGTGGCTGATATCCAGAAATCCTACCAGTGGCTGGACAAAGCTGGACTGAAAGACAGCACAGAGGCACTAATCATGGCAGCACAAGAACAAGCTCTGAGTACAAGATCCATAGAGGCTGGGGTCTATCACACCAGGCAAGACCCCAGGTGCAGGCTGTGTAAAGATGCCCCAGAGACAATCCAGCACATAACAGCAGGGTGCAAGATGCTAGCAGGCAAGGCATACATGGAACGCCATAACCAAGTGGCCGGCATAGTGTACAGGAACATCTGTGCAGAGTATAACCTGGAAGTCCCGAGGTCAAAATGGGAGAAGCCCCCAAGGGTGGTGGAGAATGACCGAGCTAAGATCCTGTGGGACTTCCAGATACAGACGGACAAAATGGTGGTGGCTAACCAACCGGACATAGTGGTGGTAGACAAACAGAAGAAGACGGCCGTAGTGATCGATGTAGCGGTTCCGAATGACAGCAATATCAGGAAGAAGGAACACGAGAAGCTGGAGAAATACCAAGGGCTCAGAGAAGAGCTCGAGAGGATGTGGAGGGTGAAGGTGACGGTGGTCCCCGTGGTAATCGGAGCACTAGGTGCGGTGATTCCCAAGCTAGGCGAGTGGCTCCAGCAGATCCCGGGAATAACATCGGAGATCTCTGTCCAGAAGAGCGCAGTCCTGGGAACAGCTAAGATACTGCGCAGGACCCTCAAGCTCCCAGGCCTCTGGTAGAGGACCCGAGCTTGAAGGATAAACCGCCCGCAGGGGCGTGCTGGGTGTTTTTTTTATTTTTTTTTATTTATTCTATAAATTTTTTTTATATATAAATAAATGGATGCAAGTACATTTATTTTCTGTTTTCTTCTTTAGTTCTTTGTTCATCAACCTGTTAGGTCTGTGGTTGATACTGTTGTGTGCAGTGTTTGCGGGAATGTGTCTTTACTCAATCTATAAAAGCTGCGACCCCTGGACATCTGGACTGCTTTCTGCACTTGATCAGGTATGACATAGCTGAGAGTTACACTGTAACAAATTACACTCACGCATGATAGAAAGTTTACCTCATATTACTTCTTATAGTTCTTATATAACTGCACCAACAAGCATCAAGGCACCTAATTTGAGAAATAAACCAGTAAGAACCCATTTTAAACGATATCTTTAGGCACTCTATTACCAGAAATTTGTGCCAAAAACACATCATTTTCCTAGTTTCTTTAGCTTAATCCCAAAACTAACACAGTTTCTCAGGCAAAAAATTGTATTTTCCAACCAACAAGGTGATTTCCAAAGAGCTACTAGTCAGAAACTTCATCTCAGCATGGTGTGCAGTGTGCTCTTTTGGGTGGAAACTGGGAAACTGGACAAATAGATGATAAAAAAGTGGTAGGCCCAAGAAACTACAGAAAACTACAGTCATGGTTTATGGCTGCGGTTTAGCCAGTAGTGCAAAATTTAGAATGGATTAGAAATAGCTTCATTTTTCAGCATGACAATTTAATAAAAGCATACTTGCATAGAAAAGCCACAACGGAACACTGTTAGTCATGGATATCATGGATTGACCTCAGCATTATTGAAGCAGTGTGGGATCAGCAAAGGGGAGCACGGATCCACAGAAGTGCTTTGAATGTTTCTCAAGAAGCCAGGAGAAGTACTCCTGAAGACTACTTAAAAAAAAAACAAGCAAGAAAGCTGTATGGGAGAGTTCAGGCAGTTGAAGAATAAATTTGGTCATATTAAATATTGACTTTTATTCATTAGAATTTGCACCCATTTCCCATTTTTTCCCAGCAGCATTTAAAGAAACGAGGAGCGTCTCAAGACTGAGAATTCACTTCATTAAACTGTAATATGAAAATGTCCTAACCAAGGCCCTTATATCAACATTTGATAGTTAGACTCACTATTGTTATGAAAAATGTGTAATGGCACCAGTGCCAAAGTACACCCTGTGTTAATCTTTGAGACACTATCATCTTTGAATAAACAGTACTTGAAATCATGGGTGTGTCTTATCAGTGATAAAACCTTACAAAAGTAACAAAAGTTACAAAGTAACAAAAATTTGAATATTACTAATCAATGGTAAATAGTAGCTACTTAATTACTTAACTGTGTGAATACTATTGAACTAACAGTTTAATATCACTATTATCAGTAGTTTGTATAAAGTATGACTCTCTGGCCCTCTTGATCCATTAACCCAGTCTCACTGTTCCTCTGTAGTTGATGCCTTATTTGGTGATGGACGTCTTGGGAGACTATCCTGGCCTTCCTGGTCTGTTTGTGGCAGCAGCATTTAGTGGATCTTTAAGGTTATTGAATATTTAAGATAATACTTTCAACAGATTAAGTACACAATGAAAATTTAGTGTGTTTACTGTAGCAGCTTGCAGTATAATGCTGTGATTGCTATCTAAAAGGCAGGTTAGTTGTATCGTGCCTTGTTTTTGACTCGACTGTTCTTGGGTTTCCTACTATTTCAACCCATAGCACAGTCTCTTCTAGCATCAATGCACTGGCTGCAGTGACAGTGGAAGATCTAATCAAACCATATGCCAGCATGTCAGAGAGACAACTGGCCTGGATCTCAAAAGGAACGAGTAAGTAGATAATCACTGTGTTCAGTTTAAGACTGGCATCGCTAAAAAGCAATTATGAAAAATTATTAGCAAATGAACGCCCAATATTTTACCATTATTGTTTGCAGGCCTCCTGTATGGAGTTTTATGCATTGGGATGGCTGGGTTGGCCTCACTTCTAGGACCGATCTTCCAGGTACAAATCTGTCAGTGTGTAAACTCCACGGTTTATTTTATCAAGAAAGGAAAACTATTACAGGATCTATGCATTTGTTAATGATAGAATATGCCGTCTGCAGCTTAGCTGGTATGTGCTTTCCTCTAAACAGGCAGTCATCAGTATATTCGGGGTCATTGGAGGTCCTTTACTTGGACTGTTCACTTTGGGGATTCTCTGTCCATTTGCCACGTCAAAAGTAAGTATATCCCTGTTACACCTAATTCCAAAAAAGGCTGTCAATAAACATTCAGATTAAAAAAAAAATGATTCAGGAAATTTTTTTAGTCACATTAGACCATAGAGACCCAGAAAATGTGCCATTTCTTAAAAAATAACAGCTCATTTTGAACTTGACAGCAGCAACACGTCTCAAAAAAGATGAATTGAGAGCAACAGAGGCTAAAACCCCCACAGTACTTTATCTACCTTCATACTACGTATATCCCTGTTATTTAATAAGGCTTCATCTTTAATCGTCCCTTTAAAACGTTTGCATATCCTTTGTATCTTTTTCTATGGAACTGTACACTTTTTCATGTTGCACTCATTAAAATGTTTTTCAGGGAGCTTTGTCGGGTGTTGTGTTGGGGCTGGCTGTGTCTCTCTGGGTGGCCATCGGAGCGCAGATATACCCTCCTCCCCCTGAAATGAGTCGGCCTCTGTCACTGACCACTGAAGGCTGTAACTTTACAATGACGGACAGCTTCAGCTGGACCTCCACTCATGTCCCAACATTGCAGAGCTCCACAACAACAGCCCCAGTACTTATCAATAGCAAGTAAGTGTAGCTAATAGAAAAGATCCATAAAGTAACTTTTTTTTAATGCCCTGGATGAACATTTATAATTTTTTTTAGCACACTGATGAGTAGACATTGGAAATCTTGATGACAATTGTTCTTTTGATGGTATGAGCAAGATTTCACTTCTGGTTTCACGACTCCCGTCATCAGGCCTGCGCTGGCAGACTGGTACTCAGTCTCCTACCTTTACTTCAGTCCAATTGGAACTATAATAACTATAAGTGTGGGTCTGATAGTCAGCGTGTTGACAGGTAAATAACATCTTTATTCAGCTCACTATGGTTAACGCTGTCCTCTTAGGAGGTTATTGATGCTTTTTGTGTGTTGTTATTGAACATTTCAGGAGGTCGGAAGCTGAATGTAGAATCCAGGCTCAGGCTGACAAAAGAAGACACAAGTCTTTACTACTTGTTTAAATTGATCAAAGACAGAGTAAGTACTGCTTCAGTAAGCGAATGTCATATATGACAGGTTAACTTACTGAGTTTCTGCCCTGTTTTCCCATTTTTTAGGCCATGAGACGAAAAAGAAAGCTTGATCTGATAAAGGACAGGAAGAAGACATTTGGCAATCCTAATCCTGCTTTCTGTGATGTTGAGCTGGATTTGCCACAAAGCAGCATTTCCACCTAAGAATGTAGCTGCTTTTTTAAAGTATAAGCTTCTTTGTTTCTCTATGATCTTATACAGGAAATGCAATGTAGAAGAGGAATTGTGGTGGGACTTTTTGCAAATGCAGACTAGCACTTGTTTGAATTATATTGTGCAATAGTTATTATGTACTGATCAATCAGCAATAAATATGAAGCAATAATTTTAAATGATGCCACAGAAATCTATAAAAATCAAAGGTCTATTTATTTAAGTAATAAAGTTTTTAAATCATTTTTCATGTAATCAGATTCCATTAAAGTTAACATATTGTTATGTAATAAAATTACATGTAATTAAATTGATTAGAGTCTGTATTTTTGAATTGCTTCTGAGGCATGAAAAGACAGCTAGGTTCTCAGCCTGGTTCTCTCCAGTGTGATCCCTTGTGTGCCATGGGAGCAAAATAACTATCTTCATAGTCTTGGTGGAAAATGTTACTATTGTGCCAATATGCCATGCTGATATGTTTCAAGCAGAGCCCAGTGAAAATTCATCAAATTAACTGCAAAATGCCATATTCCAACCATATTCCACTCACTAAGCAGATAAATATAGTGTTCTTATATCTTTGAATATGTGTTTGTTATATTTTATATTGATACAACATTTTTATTGGTTTGTTTCTGGTTTTGTCAACAGTTTCACACTTTTTCCTCATTAAATCATCCAACTCAACACATCGGCCTGCTCCTTGGATTTTGATTAGGAGAGTGTTTAGCTGTCTGTATAGCTGGGTCTACGTTCACGAGGACAACACTTAGTGAGGACAGAACATGCACCGTGCCACGTGGCCCATAAGGCAGAGCCCCATGTCCAATGTGCATGCAGTTCTGCAGAGGCTACCCTACTTACTTCTTCCCTTCTTCTGAATGAACGTGGCATTTAGGTCTTAAAAGTGAATTAAAGGTGTGTAAGTGCATTAAACCTGCATTTTTTTTGTGGTGGCCATTAGTGTGACTGCTCATAAAAAATTATGAAATTCTCACTTCTATTGTAATCTTATTAAAAATATTTTTTAAAGTGGTTGTAGCCTCAGTTTCTAGATTAAGTTCCGCTTAATATATATATAAATATGGTAACATTGAGAGTAAGAGTTGATGTCCTGTACGGGGTACTAATCACAGACTTGGGCAACCTTATAGCTGGAAACTTGGCTCTTTAAGGAGCCACGTCTAGACTTGATGCTGCAAAGGATTGAAAAAGTGTCCCAAGAGCCTTTGACTGAAAGTGTTGTTAGACCAGGAGATCCCAAAGGTTATATGAAAAATGCAATTGGCCATATAATTTTGGTCTAAATGGGAGTCACCAAGATGAGGCTCACATCTTACACATCTTTAAACGAGCTGACGGTTCACTCGTTAAGCTGAAAGAAAGATGCTTTAATCACAGGAGTCACACATGTGTCCACTGTACCATCTGGGAACTCTTCTTGTTCAGCACTCGTAATAACACAAACACTAAATCCTCCTGTTTGTAGCAGTGTGTACACCTGAGACTGTCACCTGTCTGTCTGTCCTGCACTCTCTCTCTGTTTCTTTCTCTCTGATTGTGGAATAAAAGTATGAACATGTGTTTATAAGTTACACTTGTGTTTGAATCCTGCAGCTTATCACACATTTGATTTCTATGTGTGACACCTGCAAGTGTCCAGAGTGAGGACAGACTGAGGGACCCACTGCTGCACATCATCTGTGAGGCTTTGCACCCCTGATGATCCACCAGGAAAAACTCAACAGTGTGTGAGGAAGAGGAGGAGGAAGAGCCAGCAGCAGCTGACAGATGGAGAGAATAGACAGACTGTTCCCTGTTTGTGAAGGACTGCTAGAAAAGTTTAAAAATAACTAATTGTCTGTCCTGAATCAGTCTTATTAGATAATGTTCAAATGATTTCATCATTCCAGTGTTTTCAGTGTGGGAGAAAGTACTCAGGGCCAGTTTGACCCATTTAGCAGAAGCCAGCCTGTTTAAGGCTCTGATATCTATTCTGTATGACTTAAAGCAGTTATGACATGGTCTGATTTTCTCACCCAATAAAGGAATATTTAATATATCAGTCTACTCTTCATTTTATCAGAAACAGTTATCACAGCTTGTACATTTTCTTTTTATACATATATGTAAGCATTGAGCCAAATTTAGTAATGCCAACATACTGAAGGAACATTTGTCTCTTAACCTCCTAGGACCTGGCGTCCACATATGTGGACATCACATTTTGGGTTATTTAGACCAAAATACTCAATTTTGCTCTACATGGGCCTGATATCCACGTACAAGGACATTATATTGCCACTGTTCTATCAAATATTTTAAACAGATATCCTCATATGTGGCTCTTATTGTTCTTAAAAACAAAAATAAGGTAAAAAAAAAATCTGATAATTCTCTGTTTTTACATTCATCAGGCACCAATATGCCCAGATATCAAAGAGAAATTAAAAATGCATGTCATGGAAGAGTTCGGGTCTTAGGAGGTTAAATATAATACATATACACTGTCAAAGATACTTGTCTTTGAGTGAAGATTTAAGGTGACAGGACATATAAATAACTGCAACTTGAATCTTTACTGAATCTCAGTATTTGACACAGAGTTCACTCACATGAATTTCACTCACATGTGCTGTACCAGTGTACCTGCACATGTGATGTCACAATAGAAGTGATTTGATTTGAGAGTTCAAACTCACTGCTGTAATAACTTATAATGATTAATATAATAACTATAGTATTGGTCATCTCATATTTACACTGACTTTAGTGAACATGAACAACATTAACTAATTGTTATTTACTAGCTAATCTTATATGACTGTTCAGTACAGATATGAAGCCCAACAATCATGTTTTACAGTCCTGTGGTCTCAGCCTCAGATACTTATCAAATCACACAAAGCTCATGTAGAAACGAACAAAACATGTTCTCCCTCATTACCCGCCTGTTTCAAGAGTCTTAATCAGCGTCACCTGTGGAGGTTGTGGCTAACAACGAACATAACTATAGGTGTTTAGGAATATATAAGCTGAAGAGCTCGGACACATAGCGAGTTTGTGCGTCATGGAGAGCAGGGTTCGCAGTGATTTGTAAAGGTCTAGCTGGCGTTATAGTTAGTTTTGCTCTGACTTGTGTGGGATTATAATATTATTTTATGCCATGTTAGACCCCTAATTAAAGACTGTGAATTATTATGTAGTTCTAGTTTGCATTATTCTCCTGAATTAGAAGAAGCTGATAACTCTTGCATTTGTTAAACTGATTTGCATTACATTAGACTGCTGATTTATTGTGAATGAATGATATTGTTTTATGATGCATTATACTGCTGAGTTATAAGAGATACTGTTCGCAGAAAGTCATTGCCTTATTTGTCTGATTAGAAGAGAACAGAACATACTGGAGAGGTTTTCTGCCCCAGATAAACAGGTTTTCTGCAGGAGCAGATAAACAGGGAGCCAAGGTCGTACCTTAGGCGCTGTGTGAGAGAAAGAATGTGAATGTTTAGGCTTTTATGATAAGGTGGGGGCCACTAGAGGCTATAAGAGTTTGATCAATGCTCCACCGTTTTGAGATCTGATGCTGTCTGCGTACGATGTCCATCTCCCATGCGTGTGATCATTAAAATCATTGTTTGACTCAACCCGGCCGGACCAGTGTTGTTATTGTGGTTTTTCCTCTTGTATCCATCCCCAATATTTGAATCCGTAACAGTTTGGGGGCTCGTCCTGTGGTATTGGGGTGGAAGTTGGAGGTTTGGACGGTCCGAGGTTGTCGAACGGACAGGCACAAGCCAGTGGTCTGACGTGAGTGGGCATAAGCCGGCTTATACAAAGGTAAGGCACTACCTGTTGAATCTATTTCCAAAGTGTGCCAAATTGGACATGATAAAATTAAAGTCTACTCACTGAAATTACTGGTAGATGTCTGTTTTGATTTTGATGAAAAATCTCATGAGAACTGAAGCTGAAGTAATGATAATGAAACGTTGAAAGTGACAGTACTGAGTATTTAAAGCTGTTGGACTGCTGAGAGATTTAAAGCAGTTGGACTGCTGAGAAAAGTTAAAGCAGTTGGACTGCTGAGTGAATTTAGTTTGATAGGGAATTGGACTAAGAAGCGCATAGCCCGGAGGTTACGCTCCCTCCTGGCCGCGGACGCGCGACCTTGACCTGTCGGCGAACAGGGTTAGTTCAGTTTGGCTTGACTGTGGGGTACAGGGCATCCTGGAATAAGCTAGGAGTTAGAGTCTCCTTACCGTTTGGAACGGTATCTGCGCTTTTTTGGGCAGCAAAGGTTGGACCTTGGGTGTTGGACACTTTTAAATTAAGTTAAGGACTTTAGAGATGAGGCCAGAAACTGTTGGACAGATACTGGTTAATTGATCACAAAAAAGTTGGACTTTTTCGGTTGGACCGTTAACTTAAATTTGTCAAAATTGTGTAGGCGCTAAATCTGTCAGGCCTGAGAGTGATTGTAAATATAAGACGTCTTTGTAATATAAAATAATAGAGCTGTGTGAGAGACTGTGAGTGAGGCTGTGTGTGTGACGACAGCGCACTGCAGCGCTGCGAGCTATTTTTAGATGGTGTGTGAACATGCAAATGAGGTGGCTGCTGTGAAGCGCACAGAGGACGTTCACTTCCTGTTTAGCGTGTTTTTGAGTTTTATAATTATGATTTGCAAACAATACATGCCTGTAATTAAAACGCTGATTTTGCTGATTATAATATTACAAATAAAGTTTTGAATGACTACGCTGAATGTTTGATGTTTGGCTGGGTTTTGATATAGAAGAGACAAATCGTGCATGATTTAGACCGGCACTTCAGTCGGCAGAGTAAGATTGAGTGATAAATACAGCCGTGATTTGTTTCATTTTGTGGTGTGAAGCAGGATTTATAAGATTTTTAAGTGACTCTTGGTTCAGCTCAATAATATAGGAAGTTACATTTGATTTACTTTTAGTTTTATCATAATATAGGGTGTGATCAAGCACGAATTTCAGCACTAGAGGTGGTGTAGTAATTTCATTTTACTTAGATAAAAGGCATGCTTATTTCAGGGTCGTGCTGAATTGAAATTTCACATATAGGGGATCTTCTTTACATGAATTGCATTGGTCACAGTGAGTACGAATAGATGATTAAATACAACGAATTTTCTTGAAGTTGTGTGTTTCTAGGGATAATTATGACTGGTTTTATACAGTCATATTGAGGACGGAGGATTGTGGCTGAGAGTGTGGATAGAGGACATGAAGACGGCTTTGCAGCTGCTGGGCTTGTGTGTGTGTGACAGGAACTCTGCATGCCCATAAAAGGCAACTGCCTGACTGTGTGAAGTATGCACCGAGAGAGAGAGAGAGTAAAATCTAGGCAGATGAAGCGAATGGATGTTTTCAGAAAAGAAATACTAAGTGAATGTTTTAGTGTTTTAATACAGGTGGATTTCTCTCAACCTGGAAACCTGAGTACAGCGGCAAAAGCATAAACAGAAATGGGACGACAGACAGGCCAAGCTTTGGCTCAAAAGTTTACAGCTTGACCTCATTTTGTCCCCACCCGGAAAAGAAGCTTAAAGGACATCTTCTCCTCCAGTTATCGGTTACCATCACTGGAAATTTTCAGGCAAGTTTTTGACTGAATTGTTATTGGCACCATGTGTCCCCGAATCTCACAAGCAGGCTCTGACTCCTGGCTGAAGACATGGAATGCTGTTATTTAAGGTGGGAAATCACAATTTGGGAAGCAAAATAAAAACACACACACAACCAGAGAAATGTATAAGAAAGGCACGTGTTAGAGAAATGCCTCGTTTGAGGAAAAAGTTAAATTAACCCACCTACAAATGCACACACGCAATGAAGAAACAGCTTACATTCATGAACACGTGAAGATTTTCCAGCAAGGTTAAAGCAGTGAAACTTAACATACACCTGTTGTTAAATGATAAAGTTTATCCACTACTAACAAATAAACTCTCTGGGTTGCAGGACAACAACTTAACTAAAAAAAAAAGACACTGGTCTGACCAACCAGTGAAGACACGACAAATTTAGTGGTTAGAAGATTCAAATTGTGACATGTTTTCTGCTGATTGATTAATACAAGTGATTACTGAATGAAAGAAAATTCCTTTTTTGGGCTTTTAAACATGATCTTAAGAATTTTAACATGTACCTGTGTTGTCCTGTCAACTTGGTGGGTTATGAGTTGATTATATGGTGAGAAAAAACAAAAAAAAGGGGGAGAGGAGGCTGACACAGGGCCTGGCCCCGGTGTTTCTCCCCTCTCTGAATAACACAGCCAACACAACATCATTTTCCTGATGTTGTGTTTTGTTTTTGTTTTTTGTTTTTGTTTTTTCTCTTTATGCTTGATTACAGGCTGCTTTGTCGGCCCGGAAAGCCGAGGCTGACCTGAACTCCTGCTCTCCCCTCTACCATCTTTGCTCACTCCTCTACCATCTTTGATGTGACCCTGACCAAATGCTGTAACAGCTGGACCCACAACAACAACCTGAAAACATCAACACTGCTGCAGGAAAACGATCTCATGCAGCGGAGACGGAGAGCGTTAAATCCAAGGCCCGTTTCACTACACGGGGGAGATTTCTAGACAGCTTCAGCTGACAGAGCTGTGACGAGACGCCCATTAAGCCCAGATGAAAAGTGAGGCCGAGCAAAAGAATGCTGACCTTAACAACTCTGCATTAAAACTGTGCAGGACAGTGACGGACCAACACGGATGATCGGGCAGCAAAAAGGGCGTGCCAGAGACAGGAGGAGTAACTGAGGTCAGGAGGCACCTCAGAATGGACAAAAGCACAAGAAGAAAATAAGCTGAAGGCACAGGTGTCGGGGCTCGGCCAGGAGCTGACCTCTGAGAAGAGCCGAACAGCAGAGCTGCAGAAGGCCGTGGAGCAAAGCAAGGAAAACATCAATAAACTTCAATCTGACGTGTACGGAAAAGACTCTGAGGTTTCTGCCCTCAGTAAGAGCTCAAGGCATCAGAGCAGAAACTGAGCATGGCTCAGGAGGAGCTGGCTGCTAATCGAACCCATCAGTCAGGCTTGGAGTCCCAGATACAGGACTTGAAATCAGGCCGGAGCTTGCTGGAGCAGGAGGTCGCCAAACCTGACCAGAAGCTCCAACAGCAGGAGCAAGCCCTGAAGGAGCTACAGAAGCAAAAGGGTCAAGTTAAGGAGGAGCTGGACAAGGAGAAGATGCAGGACACTGGAGAAAAGGACTGCCTCAATTGGGGCCAGAACCAGTATGGACAGAACTTTGAGCAGCAGCACCAACGGATGCAAACGGACTGAAATGGAGGAGGGCAGGACCCCAGGGCACGCTTCAGGCCGTGGTTTACCCAGAACACCAGAACAGGAAAGTGATGAACACAAACACACAAACACACACATCTACATGCACTGACTCAGAATGAAGAGAAACACACATATGAACATATATGCACTCGCTGATTGAGTGAGAAATGACACACACACACAAATCGAAATGCTGATTCAATTCACTGAGAAGTGATCCACACACACACACATGCACACGCTTGTGCAATGAAGAGTGATACACACACACGCTGATACAATGAAGAATGCTTTACTAACAAATGCTTATACTGATACGCAAAATGCTGCACACAAACATCCAAATACAGAATCTGTTACAACAACAAGAAGCCATTGATTGGTTATTGGTTAAATGCGTTTCATGTCACCCATTTGTGTAGATTTAGGGGACAGGGTCTAAGGCAGTTTGGTTATGAAAACAATGTCTGTGCGTGATGTCTGTTTATGGCTCAAGGCCTCCACTGAATTGTTTACTGTGCTTCACATAAGCTGATAAGGAGCAGTGGTACAGAGTGAAAATGATGAATTAACGGTGTGAGCCTTATTTCGGAGCGCCACATTTTTGTGATTGAGATTTAATTGAAGGAGGAACACACTGGAAAAAAAAAAAAAAAGGGGTCAGCCCTTGGATTTACGTAAGCATCTCGCGTGTGTTTAACACAATTGCCTCAGGCTTTAAAGATCTGTACGAAATCCAACAACTCAATTTGTTCTCATTGAGATGACACGATACAATCTAATAAGAGTGGTTAGTTGCTGAACTCACGGAATTCACAACACCGCATAAGATTTGAAACTACAGGAAAATCACTGGAGTTATAAGAGGCAGACAACGACACACACACCCCATGCATGCTATTGCTATTTATTGTGGATTAACCTGTCAAGGGCAAGAACAAAAGAATTCTGCCTCAAATACAGGAAATCATAGCTTTCCTGTATTCCCTACATTGTTGGCATGCTGGTTAGTGCTGTTGCTTGACAGTAAGAAGGTCCTGGGTGCAAATCCACAGTCTGGCTAGTTTGCAGTGGTTTCTCTCTGGGTATTCTGGTTTCCTGCCACAGTGAAAAGTCATGCAGTTATTAGAGCTAGGTTAATTGATGATTCTAAATTATCCATGAATGTAAGTGTAAACGGCTGTTTGTTTCTATCTGATAGACTGGTCAGCTGTCCGGGGTGTACCCTGCCTGGTAACCTATCACTTCAGGGTTATTTCCCAGCCCTGTTGCAACCAGGATAAAGATAGGAGGATGGTAGTTGTTGTAGACCCATTCAATTTTTATGGTAACCAGGATCTAGACTTTGTTGAACCGTATGCAATATGAAGACAACATGTAGTATTTAAGTGACCAAGTAGTATTTGGATAAAAGTTATTGAATAGTGTTAAAATAAACTGACAGAATTGAAGGATTAAAATATTCCAGGAGCTCAACTTACTCCATCTGAACATGTTTCAATCTTGTTTTATGAACACAAAATGCACAGGTTTACTGAATATGAAAAGGTTGTGTTGATTTAACTCAGTTGTTTAAGTTTCTACCAAAGCAAAACATTTGTGTGCAACCAGTGTCCACTATTGAATCAAGTAAATCCAACATGTTTTTTTTCAGGGCAAAAAGGAGTTACGGTGCCTGTAATCCTACACAATGTTGTCCCGGGAGGGAGAAAAACTTTCTGGGGAAGTTTTGGTTGATTTTTGGGTTTTGCTTAACACTAGGTTGATTTTATCAGTGAGGTTTGGATTGTTTTCTTTCTCTAAGAGAGAGAAAGATGGTTTTATGCTTGGACATGTTTGCAATGGGCCCCAGTATTTGTTATTATTTGAGTATTTTATTGGTTACGTTTGTTTTTGCTTTTGTTACAGTGCACTGAAATAAGAACATCAGAGAGGTGTGATCCACCGGTGGTGATATTTTGGTATTTTGTGAGTTCCTGATTTAACAAATCAGCTCTTTAATCCAGGCCTGAGAGATTGAACTTTAAAGCGCTATAAAATATTCTTACTGGAAACAGTCGCAAAGTGTTTTTCTCCATGATTATAATGGGCTTGGGAGAAATTCACTTATATGGGACATTGATCACATGAGAAGTCCTGAGCCTAAAAGGATTGCAGCGAGTCAATCCAGTCCGAAAAACAAGGAACTGTTTTCCTCTAAAATGATGACGTCATCTTGCTGGTGATGGAGGCTCGTATAGGTTGCGCGTGAGACTCCATTATCAGCAATATCTGGTATGAATGTGTGTGGATGTATGCATGTGACTGGACTGTGATGGACTGACGACTAAAAGTTTTAACTGACTTGATACTGAGACAAAAATGGTACTGACTTTAGGATTAGTAAATGTCCACAAACAATTCACCCAGCCTGTAGAAGAAGGGTGGATGTTTTGTCTTG
Source organism: Simochromis diagramma (assembly GCF_900408965.1). NCBI lineage: Eukaryota > Metazoa > Chordata > Actinopteri > Cichliformes > Cichlidae > Simochromis > Simochromis diagramma. The sequence goes on from NW_024386908.1 coordinate 2,453,440, forward strand.
CTTTGTTTTGTTTTTGCAGGAACAAAAGGATGACAGAGACTAAGGGGGAAGGCTGTAGCTTCACATGAGTGTGAGCTGCAGACTTAACCCTTTGGTTGCTAATTTTGAGTTACTGATGTTTGCATTAAGAAAATTGTGTTTTAGTAGCTGTGTTTCGATTAATGTATCACATTATATTGTTGGGAATGTTAAATGCTAAAGGGAAGAGACGGTTTGATTTCACTCATGACTGAACATGTTATTATTAACCATAACAGGCCACTGTAAAGAGTCAATTAACTTTTATAGAGGAAAAAAGCCAAAAAACTCTATTAATATCTATGGATAACAGGGAAATGGTAGGCTGGTCACATTCAAAATGGAGATATGTAACAATAAACACTGGTCCCCATCTTTTGGGTGCTTTCTTGAAATAGTCAGCAATTTAAAAGTAAGATATAACCGATAGGGGCATGTGCTGAGAGGTGGTGCTGCACAAGAACAAGAGCAAAATAAAGAAAAATTATTGTGTTTAGCTTTGAGAAATTCAAATTAAAATGTACCATTACACTCAGAGGATCAATATGAAATTCAATATATGCTAATTTTGTATGAAGTACATGACTGATAACTGTTCTGTCCTGAGCTTTTGTTTTTACAGCACCCACTTGACCACACCAACAGTTTCTCGCCACCAAAAGGGGTTACTTGCAAAGAATAGGGAGGAATATCATCAGAACTGGGAAAGGTAAGCCCCAAAGGGGGTGATAACACCATAACTTTCACTTATGGTCAAATTCTCAAAATTTGACCCCAAACTTGAAAATTTTTTCAAACATTTAGAGACAGAGTGGAGTTTTAAATAAATATAATGTGCCAAACCACATGCGGATGGAGCATTGGAAACGATAAGATGGTGAAACAACACGCAGGAAAAATATTGACCATGTTGATTATGTTTATTCCAGTGTGCAGAGCAAGGTTGTTATCGTTAATGAAAACTAACGAAATAACGAAAACTAGAAGTGAAAAAACATTTTCGTTAACGGAAATAAAAATAAAAACAAAAAAGGAAAACTAACTAAAACTGTAATGAGTGTTCACAAAACTAACTAAAATTAACTGAATTTATAGCAAAAATGTGTTTAGTTTTCATTGATGTGTGCGTGTCCTACAATAGTCAAGGGTGAAAATGAAGTTTAGTTTCCAGATTTTTTTCTTGCTGTGTCTCATTATGCCAGCAGGTGGCAGCACGTTAGTCGAGTCGTCTGTGTCGCTGCTCCGTCCACGCGCAGAATCATGTCAGGAAAAGTTGGGAGAAAGCGCCAGAGTCCAATTTGGGATTACTTTGAATATGACTGTGTTTTGGATAAAGCAAGTGTCTTGTAGTGGAAAGAGACAAATTGAGGGGCAAATGAGGGACATTTCTAAAGGGAAAAAATCCCACAAACCTTAAAGTGCACTTGAAAAGCTCACACCAGAAGGCTAACCTAGCTTACCTTGAGAAGGTAAGGGAGCACACTCAACCCTCATCCCCAGAAAACAGAAGCTAACCCCAGACAAGGCAGCGTGATGCATCCCGAGACAACAGGACTGGGATATCTACATAACTGTGTGAGTCAATTGCCTTCAAAAAGTTTATTAATTCACTTGAACCAAAATTACGAACACCCGGTGCTGCAAGAGTTAATAGTCTCAATACCCGAGGATAAGCAGAAGAGCATGACTGATATGATGAAACTGGGATTTTGTTACACTTAATTATTGCAAACACAACCAAAACCCTAACCCAAAAAAAACCACAGAAGGCCGCACGCGCTTACACAACACTGATATCATGCTTTTCTTTGTGATCTTTTATTCAGTTATATCTTTTGCTAAGTTTTAAGTAGTGGCAGTTGATTAAGCAACATTCATTTGATATTGCATACCTGATTCAGAGCATTACACACAGATCAACTTAACAATCTGCAAAACCTTGTAGCTGCAATGTTGTGTCTCCATAAGGGACAGTTGGCTCCAGGAGATAAGTGGGAGTCAGTGCCTGTCCTCGAGAAGGAGAGAATGTTCCTTTGCTGTGTCAAAAGTAGTCAACGAGTTCATATTCAAGTGAAGTTCATATTAATACAGCTTTTGTTTCTTGGCAATTCTGCGGACGCAGGCTCTGGGTGGAGCCAGAAGTTGAACAGATCTAACATGACAATTAAATGGATTTCATTCCCTGGCACAGGATGACAGGACTGGAGCAACGACACTGGATAGGAGAAAGTCTGATACTTTCTGAGATATGAGGTCACTAACCTTTTCTTTTAATTTTCTAGCTCCGTTGGTTTGACACATGGGAATGTGTCAAAAAAGGGGGGAAGTTGAGTTTTAACATCAAACAAGGGTTAAATGAACATTTTTATGACTTCATTTGTGTTTTTAATAACTTAGGTATGGTAAAGCTTAAGCTAATAGTGACCCAAGAGGTTTCCGGACTTTTTTAGAGAATCAGTGAGAAGCATAAATCATTATTTCCATGTTTAGGCGTTAATCATTGAAATGAACTGAATAGAGTTTAGAAGATAAAATGCCTGTGTTCATGAGAAGCTGAGTACCACACTGGAGAGGAAGCCGTGGGACAGTAGGCGGAAGCAAACACATGATTTTTGGGGGGCAAATGTTAGGATTAAAAATGGCTAATTTGTTTTTGATGTCTTTTGTTAAAATGAGTGGTTTTAATAATTTTCAGACACACCTTGCAAATGTGCTCATAATGAGTTGGCACTCGGTCTTTTGAAGGTCATAAGCTTCGTTCGGCGTGATGGTCCGGACTGATATATTGCAGGTATTGACTTTGAGTGCAGAGGGCTAAATGCAAACACACTTACACACACACATAGGATATGATTAGAATAAGTCCCTGGGACATTCTGAATATTCTAAACCAATTCTGAATCACTAGAAGATCAGTAGATAACAACATTAGATTATTAGAGCTAGGAAGAGAGGTGTTTTGGTTTTCTGTCTCTTACAGAGAAAGGAACAGACACCAGACGAGGTCACAGATATACGAGGATCCTTCGCAGCAGAGACAGACACAGTGACTGCCGAGACACCAACTGGGTCCAAGTGTTATGGCATTTTGGGCTCCGATTAGTCACCTCAAAGGATGGATCCCATAAACACACAACCATGAAGGGGTTGGCGGAAATCCAGGAACACCAGACCAACAAGGTTCGAGAGGCTCTTGGTCAAAAGGGGGACACGTTCCTGTTCCTTTTTCTGGGGGACACACAGGACACACAGTTGTGACCCGAGGATACACAGATCGTTGTTTGACATCGGGGCAGAATAATCCCCTGATCTGTGCAACGACTGAAGGGTTGTCTAACCCCTGAGGTTGAAGAAAGAAGAGCAGAGGATCACCCAACTGGACGACACTGGTGGCTGCAGCAATGAAATAAAGGCTAAAAGCTCCTCGGACAGAGGTTCTAGTCTGAGGGGACAAAGGACCTAAGGGGTAAGAAGAAATGAACCCAGCCACACTGGATTGCAGGGTGTAGGTGAGCTCTTTATTCTAAAGAGCTCAACAAGGGGAGTGTGGGATTATAATATTATTTTATGCCATGTTATACCCCTAATTAAAGACTGTGAATTATTATGTAGTTTTAGTTTGCATTATTCTCCTGAATTAGAAGAAGGTGATAACTATTGCATTTGTTAAACTGATTTGCATTACATTAGACTGCTGATTTATTGTGAATGAATGATATTGTTTTATGATGCATTATACTGCTGAGTTATAAGAGATACTGTTCGCAGAAAGTCATCGCCTTATTTGTCTGATTAGAAGAGAACAGAACATACTGGAGTTTTCTGCCCCATCTCAGCAGGAGCAGATAAACAGGGAGCCAAGGTCGTAGCTTAGGCGCCGTGTGAGAGAAAGAATGTGAATGTTTAGGCTTTTATGATTAGGTGGGGGCCACTAGAGGCTATAAGAGTTTGATCAATGCTCCACCATTTTGAGATCTGATGCTGTCTGCGTACGGTGTCCATCTCCCATGCGTGTGATCATTAAAATCATCGTTTGACTCAACCCGGCCGGACCAGTGTTGTTATTGTGGTTTTTCCTCTTGTATCCATCCCCAATATTTGAATCCGTAACACTTGTAACAAAATGTGTGAGGACTTGGCTGGAGCTGACTCGTTGCACATAGCGGACTATGCAGTATTTGTGTTGATGCTGCTGGTGTCCGCAACCATCGGCTTATACTACGCTTGGATCGGAAGAAGTCAGCAAAATACCCAGGAATTCTTAACCGGAGATCGAAAACTCACCGCTCTGCCCGTCTCCCTGTCACTGACCGCCAGCGACCTGTCGTCCATCATACTGATATCCATTCCGGTAGAGGTAATGTGGCGGGATTGGCCTCAGATTAAAATTCTCTCATTGCACTTTCATTTTTTCCTGTGATTAACTTTCCCTGCGAATATTTATGACTTTAAACTGTACTTTCATAAGTATAAGGACCTTCCTCGTGGCAATTAATACAACATTTAAGTAACAGAAAAACTAATTGCATAGAAATCTGACTTTGAGTTTATGACTTGGAATATAAAAACATTCTGTTAGCTAATAAAATATTCCAAGCTGTATTATTGGAAGTATGACTTTTATATTTAAAATATCTCAGATGAAATGTGCATTAAATGTCTTTACACTGACACTGGTTTTACTGGTCCAGTCCATTTGGCCCACGATGAAAAATGAGTTTGACATCCACGCAGTAGTAAAAACATTTATTCAGGGTTGGACTCCTGTTAGTATTTCAAGTCTACTGCTCCAATAGCCCGACTGTGTGAATTGCTAAAACTTTATAAACCTGCATGTGTGTCATGGTCTTGTTTGTTAAATTGGAAACGCTGCTTGTCTGTAGGTGTACCGCTATGGAGCCATCATAGGGTATGCTTGCGTCGGGCATTTTCTGGCCCAGGTGTTCACATGTGAGATCTTTCTCCCAGTCTTCTACAGGCTGCCCATTACCAGCACTTTTCAGGTAAGTGTAGTAGCTTTTTGCAGATTGTGTACAATAACCAGAAGCGCGTCTGTAATTTAAAGGGAAGATATCAGCTTATTTGGCTTCTGGTTAAACCAGTAATGATCTATTGTGTAATAAAATATTTGTTTTTTAATTAGACTGCTCTATGGTACAATAAATGCACCACTAGTTTGTTTTTTAAAAAGTCTGTTTGGATGCTGTATGAGTAACTGTCTTCTCTACCAAGTATCTGGAGCTGCGTTATAACAAAGTAACCCGTCTGCTGGTAACATTCCTCGCTATTATTCGAACAGTGAGTATGGCAGTAAGCAAGTTTTAAGACTTGTTTGGCTAGGGCCACATATCTGTAACCAGATGGCATTTGTCCTTTTTTACCACAGCTCTTCTTGTCTGGACTTGCGATTTATGCTCCAGCCCTTGCATTAAATCAAGGTATGTTCAGGCCAAAGCTGACAGATTCAGGAAACATTACTGCACAAGTAAACTTGCGGGTACTTGAGTGACCAGTATCTTAAATGTTCCCACTTCTCTGCAGTGACTGGCTGGAATCTGTGGGTGGTAATCGTGGTAACAGGAATGGTCTGTACGGCATACTGCGCATTGGTATGGAACAACAAAAGCTGCAAAAGTCATCTCTCTCTGCTATACATTTCCCTTAAACTGAACTGTTTCTTGCTTTGGCTGTCTGGATTTAAATGGGCTCATTATTGCAGGGTGGAATGAAGGCAGTGGTTTGGACAGATGTTTTCCAGGTAGGCTTCGACACGCAAGATTACTGTTAATGCTACATAGTCTACATAGAAGAATATCAAATGAGTCCATTTCGAGTGCCAGGACATTTGGCTTTAATTCTAAATCACAATTAAACTTGAATTCTAGTTGTAGCAGTGGGGTAAATGTCTTGATATAATCCGATTTTATCTTCTAGGTTGGAATAATGTTAGCAGGCCTTCTCTGTGTCATATCCAAGTGTCTCTTCTTAGAAGGAGGAGTCTCTATTCTGTCCAATTCACAACAAGGAGGAAGACTGAACTTTCTGGAGTGAGTATAAGGGAAGAAAGTAAAGTAACTTTAAGAGCCTGCATATTCAAACCCTTGCATCTCAATACTGAGGAATTGTTTTAGCAAATTGAGTACAATTCTGCAACATAATTCAAATGATAGAAATGTACAGTACATTAAAGTGTATTTCAAATTTTAACTTAAGTGTACTTGTGTATTTGAGCCCCACTGTTGGAACTGAGTGCAACAAAAGCACTGC